>NC_086043.1:7417811-7757218 GCF_947568885.1 Cydia strobilella
ACGGGCAACCGATGAAACCGATTGTCCTTCATTACCCAAACTCGTTATCTCAGAATGAGCTGTTACATAAATTTGAACCTTAATACTAACACGATAGTTGCTTTTTAACGGCATGGTTGCTTTAGCACGCGCTCGCCTCTCCACAAAAGAAACAAAGGCTTTCGTTTAACGGATGAGGGTCTGAGGCCTAAAAATCATTTGAGAAAATTTTAGCTCTATTCGTAAAACGTAATCCAGATTTCTTTACATGTGTATCAGATTCAGAGAGATGTAACCATTTGTGATATTATTGCACTATTCCGGCTGTCATGATTCGTCGATAGACAGACATAAGTGTCGCACGTCTTACCACCTAGAGCGCTCGCCACACGCACCGCGTCTTCCAACGATATCTCCGTATTGATACCAGTACAACCTCCACAGATGGAGCGGCGGCGGCGGCAGCTCGGAGGCGCGCGGCAGCACGGAGCAGCGGCTGCTGACGTCGGCCTGGTACCAGCTGGGCGCGCGCTGCCACCGCGACGCCGTGGAGACGCGCTTCGCGTTGCTGGCCGCCGGACACTCCTTCCTGGCGCGGCAGCGGCGACAACCCGCCCACCCCCACCCGCACCCCCGCGCCCGAGCGGGACCCCCCGCCATGCCCTGACACCCCGCGGTGCACTACGACAAGCTCCGCGCCAGGATACGGGAGACGTAGGCGCGTCGCATGTGAGAGGGTATGTGCCGTTACATTTACTGCCCCGCGACGCGTTAGAGGCGCGCTTCGCCCTGCCGTCGGCCAGTCCCGCATCGCACCCCCGCGCCCCATCATGATAAACTGCAGGGTATGTCTCGTTTGTTCTATAGTGCGGTATTCCTCGGTCGATGCTATTTGTCTTACGTTTACCCATTATAAAGGTTTTTAACAAAAACTGCGTCGACTAAACTGTTTTTATATGCCGGATGCTATAATGACGATTCGATTAACTATTTTACTAGCCCATCGTCACCATACACATGTACGAATACTCGTACTTTTGTACCATTTTTGTACCAAAATTATATATCGGTTTGACTCATTGGGGCAACCTAATCGTCATTTTATGGAAATAATAACAAGGTTTAGGTACCGTGTAACATTATGATAAATATTAAAAACATAACTTACTCTTTGAGTCTTACAATTGTGGCTTACTATAATTACAAATCAAATTTCTCCTAATTAATGTAAATAACGGGAAGTATCCCGAAAAAAAGTGAACTGAGTGCATTTATGATTAGATAAAATTTGGCACTAACGGACGGCGCTGGCCTGCCGGTGTCTTAGTAAAATGTGACAAAAGAAAAACTTCTAGATGGGTGCAAATACATTTTAAATAAAATTTAGATTATTGTAAATTATCTGATTATCTTCTTAACCTCGTAATTTACTCGTTTTCACGAAAATCTTAATTAAGTTCAGCAAAGCTAGCGTCAATATATCTTAGCGTCAGAACGTATCTTCTAAGTATGCTTACAATTATAACTTGATACAACAGAAACACTAACTAGAACCACAGGGCGGACACGCTATACATCAAAAATCACTTGCGTCTCTGTGTGAGTAAGTTGATTAAAAACAGTACTGAGCGGTCGGCAAAAGGTCGTCAATCTGCTGCCGCGGGGTGAAGTAATTCGAATCGGAGCGGGGCGGTGGCCGTTCTGTATGATAATACTATTACTTATTCTGTGTTAGAACTTCAGTGAATAGTCTAAAAACTAAACGGAATTTCAAACTGAAAACGAACACAAATACGAGGTTCAGATGAGATCGATCCAAAAGTAGTTGAGGTAGATATACCGATCTATTTTTTTATTAGTGTAAACTCGTTTAAGGTGTAGACAGACAGATGTAGTGCGTAACCTTTACCCATCGTATTTTCACGAAAACGTACGAACGTGTCGTTATTTCAGACAATCGCACTACAAAAGGTGAGACTACTGAGGTTGACTGAAGTAGCATGACACATACGAATGTTCCCGAGAAAATACGATAGAAATCAATACTGCACTACATCTGTACAATGGTACATAAATGCTAGCACATGTATCTAGATTAGCTAGATTCGCAATTAATTGAGCTAACAGTTGCGTCGTTGGAAATCTAGATGGGCGAATTTCAGTATGAAGTTGGTCGCTTTTTGAGAACATTAAAGGGGCCCACTGACTATCAGTCCGCCGAACAACTGACAGGCCGACATCGTCCGGCTGACTGATAGTCAGTGGGCCCCTTTATACACATTTTTATCTGTCAATTTATATTCGCTCCGTGCCTTGAAGGAATTAGTAATGGAGACGCCTTCATGTCGTTTCCCCTCTGCCAAAAACACTGGAGCAATCTTCAGACCATTTTACAAAAACTACTCCATTCATCAATTATTGACAGTCTTGCGATCGTATTCCGCGCGTGACGAGCTCCGTCAAAATACCTGCATATGCTGTTTATGGGTGTAAAAAGCGATCAAATACATCAAGTATACAAAAGGATGGAATATCATTTGACAGTTTAATACATTTTTGCTTATAGCATATTACAACATAATATTAATACATCAAACGCTTTCCAGGAAACAAGGCATCTAGAACCGATTACAAAATCAGTTTGAAAAAAATCGCATACTTCTTCTTCTTCTTTTAAAATTATGGCTTCAGCCCAGTGGGACTATTTCGCCAGTATCAAGGTATTGAGAGGTTTACAAACGACAAAAATTGTACGGTTGTACAAGACAGTGTACGGTGATTTGTTAGCTCTTGTAAATCGATAGCTAGTCTTTACAAGAAGCACGTGGACTACCGGCCGTTGACTCCAAGATGGTGGTTAAACGCGCTTCAAAATTAATTCTCCATTCACTGCACACTACCACATTAGTTTACTGTATAATAAGCTATCGATATTACACTTTAAACAATATTAATAAGCAAAAAACAAAGTAATTAATCACGATGCTAACTATCAAGATGGCGCTCGAACCGGAAGTCAATCGCATACAATTCGTATTTGATTTTGACTGATCAGTCTGACATCTCACTAATCTCATCTTAACTATTCCACGAGTACCAAGTGGCGCTGTCTATGACGTCTAGAAAATTATATCGATACGAACAATCCAGACACTTGGAAGCCCTATTAATCGGTTCGATTACGCCTACATCGATAGTGTGAAATTAGCTACATGCAAGAATTTATTTTTATTTTTGGATTCATAATTTATATCGTTTGAACACCGGAAATGATAAAAATACTTTTGTAAACCTTAACATTATTTTATTAAAAAATATTTAAAATGTTGAAAATTTTTGAGCGGTTGAAACGCTCATAATTTTTGGCGCGAATTCGACAGAGCGTGATGACGTCACACGTTGGGCGGCCCAACTGACGTTTGCTACTAATGACACTAATCTGTCGAACGCGTGACGTCACGTGGCGTTTCGCTCGCTAGCTTTTCGCGGGCAAATTTTTGTACTTTTTATTTATAATTTTAAGTAATTAAATGGTAATTTAAAAACGGAAATGCATTTGTAACATGATATCACGGTAACAAACATCCGAATAAAACATATTTCGTTCAAATATAAACTTCATGCATGAGGCTAATTGTGTCCGCATATAGTTTTTACAGCATTAGTGTGCTAATGTTAGGAAAGATGTAGCGATGCGTACTCCATTACTTATTCCTTCAAGCTCCGTGCGTGACTAGTGGGCGTCGCCCTAGTGGGTGTGAGACATATTGCTTATTTGACAGTTGGCGGCTGCCAAATAGCAAGAAGTTGTCGTCGCATGAAAATTCATATTTTCACTACATTGTGCGTTCGTTTGTATTTCTCCACCACCAACTTTGCACGTAGCTAATACAAGCTAACCTAAACGTATTATTCATACATTAATAGATGCAAAAATGCTATCTAATCCCTAAACAATAACCTTGTTTCGGTATAATTAAACTTACGTTAGCTGTGCTAACATTGTAGGTAGGTAAATTAACCCTTCGTATGCCTTTGTCCCCTTGATTTGAGGCCTTTGCCCAGCAGTGGGACAGATAGGCTAAGGAAAATAAAACCTTTGTATAAAATTGCAACATTCCTTGAAACTGTAAATTACAGTCCAAATTGTGTGATACGTATACGGGACAAGGCATACGAAAGGTTAAGTTTAAAAAGGCCAATTGATAAGTAGTGCGTCAAAACTCGTAGCCACTTTCGTTAGACTACGTTTTGTAGACGCAAATTTAACGTTATGTATTATGTTTAACAAGCATTTATAAATTTGATTACCACAACTACCAGAAGAGATAGTAGGGGTTGTACTGCTTTATAACTTTTATAAGATAGATAGTTTTTTTCATCTTTATGTGCTCTGTTATAGTTACGCACACATGTCCTGGCAGTATATTCATACACTTAACTAGGGTTGTAATGGCTTGTTATGTTAAAATCACCGACAAATAATATGAAAATTTCAATTAATAATTTGCCGCTTACTGAAAACAGCCTCACTTCTCCATTGTTTTTGTTTAAAGTATTATTAAGGTTTATTTAATGCTCAACCATTGTTAAAGTTAAGCAATGTATTAATACAGGATTCTTTGCAGTTTTCTTATAAGGTTCCTTATTGATTTTTGAACAAATTTAACCTAAGAGTTTATTTATGACTAGATGACCCGGCGAACTTCGTTTCACCTATATCTATCAACTTTTGTTCGCAGTCTTATTTTTTTCTTTCATAAGAACCTTCTCCTCACAATAACGCATAACAAAAAAAAAGAACTAGCGAAATTGGTCCACCCGTTCACGCGTGATGCCGTGACCAAGTGAAATAGGGATTGATTTTTATATAATATAGATGTTATATGAAGCCTAAGCAACTTGACATAAAACATGTATTTTCTTATTACAAAGTATATTAAGTAACCAGTGATCCATTTATCAAATTTGGCACGGCAATAAGACTATTTAATATCATCAGCATCACACCTAAAGCCAATTATTATTATCTACCTTTATAATATAGATATTTATGTGATAATTTCAATGTTATTATAAGAAATGTCAAATTGACGTAACATCGCAGTAGGTCTAATATTGACAGTGTACCTTTAGTGTAGATTATTTTTTAGTTTATTTATTATGCAATATTCAATATTTAAGGTGCAGTTAACAAATTGTTTATATGTGACGTTTTCAACCAAAAGGTACCACATTGTCGCTTGTTGATAAGGTTGATTTCTAATTGAAGCTATATGGAAATAGCTTGTCAGTAACAAGCGACAATAAGTACCCTTTTGGTTGAAAATGGCACATATGTATAACTTTACGTTGTATAAGTGAAATGTGATTAATTGTTGGAAAGACAATATACATTATATTATTCAGTTTTCAGATGATAATATATAACTTTTTCCTAACGCCGTGTTTTCATTTTGCCGTTACGGGTAGCCGAGTTATCTTATTGGGACTTTCTCTGCTCGCAGAACAAATAATGTCCATTTAGTCTTCCTCCAGCCGAGACATAGATTAAATGCAATTTATATTAAACCTAAATTATCGAGCCATGGCTACTTTTTAGGGTTCCGTACCCAAAGGGTTAAAACGGGATCCTATTACTAAGACTCCGCTGTCCGTCTGTCCGTCTGTCTGTCTGTCTGTCACCAGGCTGTATCTCATGAACCGTGACAGCTAGACAGTTGAAATTTTCACAGATGATGTATTTCTGTTGCCGCTATAACAACAAATACTAAAAACAAAATAATATAAATATTTATATGGGGCCCATACAACAAACGTGATTTTTTTGCTGTTTTTTCCCGTAATGGTACGGAACCCTTCGTGCGCGAGTCCGACTCGCACTTGGCCGGTTTTTTTCATGAACAAGCTTACTATCCTCGATCTTTTTTGTAGGCACCTATATGCAGAGGGAATATATTTCCCCACATTATTTTGAACGTTGTTTCAAAGTGATACAGTGAGTGATAAAGTGAGTGAGTGAGTGTGGGTTCAATTTTGCATAATTTCTGACACCCTCATGCCTTATAAAGGGTTGAAGCTAGATAATATGGAAATAAGAAGCATATGATATTTAATAATTTATTTATAACTGAGATCACAAGCCGCTTACAATTTACCTCCTACGGTCCCCAAAGCCAAAACAGGGTGAGTACAGTTCACAGACAATTTATACAGTGCCTACGTTACGAAAACAACTACTTAAATTAATTGTACCCTAGATAGTTATTACAGTATTTGTTCACTACCAGCGTTGTAACTGGATTCAATACGTTCAATATATTCTGTTAAACGGTAAGTTACAAATAATATCGGAATTATAATTACATTATTGTAGACACACATGTAAGCATCATCTAATGGGATAACTGTAATTAAGTTTAGAAATCACTTCATACTATTGGCAATGTTGACTCTACTTAGCTTAGGTTGATCTATTAGATCATACGGGTAAACAAAAATGAGTGAAGTTGTACATACTACCTCAAGTACCTTTTGTAATCAGTTCAAAATCAATTTTAGGTACCCCATTATACGTTACGCATAAACCCAATAATGTTAGTGATGGGTCACACATCTTGCAGTGTCTGAGTGCTATAATCAGATCGTCATCGATTGTGGTGTAACGAAACGACGTGCCCTTCCAGAGGAGGGCCTACCGCGAACACCGAAGTTCGTAAATTGCGGGCTTCTTTATCTTTTACTCCAATTAGATTGACAGAGAAAGATGCTCACAATGTGCGAACTTCGGTGTTCGCGGTAGGCCTTCAGGTGTTGAGTTTGCACTCGGCCAATCGACTCGATGCTAGTCGAAGTCCTCGTCGGAGTCGGTACGTAGCACGCTGTCGGAGCCGGAGCCTGGCTCGCTGTCCACGGCGATCGCACTGATGCAACAAAAAGACTATTAGGTACAGTAAGCGTCAATTATATCAAACCTGATGTGTCCCAATATATTTGGCCACTTTGGCCGTCACTATCTATTTGATGCTGACTGTAGGTACAGCATCGGTATTTTAGGGTTCCGTACCCAAAGGGTAAAAACGGGACCCTATTACTAAGACTCCACTGTCCGTCTGTCTGTTTGTCTGTCACCAGGCTGTATCTCATGAATCGTGATAGCTAGACAGTTGAAATTTTCACAGATGATGTATTTCTGTTGCCGCTATAACAACAAATACTAAAAACAGAACAAATAAATATTTAAGTAGATCAGATTAGATTAGAGATTTTTTGACCGTTTTTTGCGTAATGGTACGGAACCCTTCGTGCGCGAGTCCGACTCGCACTTGGCCGGTTTTTTTATTATGTGCAAACATACCGCGAACTTTACCTAATAGGGTCACGTAAGGTACAACGGGTATGTATACAATACAATACAAAATAAATACTCTTTATTGCACACCTCAATAAAAACCAATACAGAAAGAAAACAGCATCAGAAGTAGAGGTAAACAACAGGCGGTCTTATCGCTAAAAAGCGATCTCTTCTAGACAACCCTACGTAGCGGAAATCGATAAATTATCCTTTAAACTATTTTAAATTAAAATCTGAACAGGAGAACATGAAAACCATGCGAACGAACATGAAGAAAAAACAGATCGACCGAGTGTTATTATTATTATATTTTGTAGGTAATGATAAATTATAGAAAATATTTCAAGATTACGTGAAATTCTAAGGAATACATAACACAGAAAGTGATAGGTCAGTACTATCAAAGAGAATTTAGAAGACATAGTGCTCACTTCAAACATCGGTTTTGTTACCGAAAAGACTATTATTTTCGTAGTCCAGCGTCAAGTAGCGGAACTAATGTCTACTCGACACTAGATGTCCCATGTGTCGCGACCGCGACTGACGAGAAGTGTATTGCTTAACAATTTATAACTAATATTATAACCAGAAGTTGAAAATAGAGTTCCGGTTAATCCGGTTATAATATTACCGTAAACCCGTCCTACTTTGCACCAATTTTTGCTCAATTTTAAGACAATTTTGAATAACTTTTTAAAATGTTCATTATTAAATATTTAGACGAATTGAATATTAAGAAGAACATCTTATGTAACATATTTTATCGGTAAATCAACTTTATGAAATGTTGTTTTGTATAAAACGAAGCTATGAATAAGGAGCACAAGATACGCATTGTTTGGGGTATTTTTGCTCAACCAATAGTCTAGTTAGGGGTACAAAGTTACCCCATTGTGCGCCAAATTAATAGGCCCCGCCAAAAAAGATAAATTAATTTTATGACTAATGTAGCAATTGAAAATATAAATACAATTTAGTTTATCTGAGTATATAAATAATACCATAAAATATTATGTTCGAAAATATTAGACGTTAAGTCCTTTTTTTGAACTGGAGCATAGTTACCCACCAGGGAGCAAAGTAGGACCATTTTACGGTAGCTGAAAATCGTTGAGCATTAGACTTTGATCCGTTTGCCGCTACATCTATTGTGAGTTCCGCTACTAGACGCTCGATGTAGACTACTAAAATAATAGTCTTTTTGGTAACAAAACCGATGTATGAAGTGACCACCCTATGTCTTCTTAGTTCTCTTTGGTACTATATAAATCCAGTGGTGTGCCCTTTACACAATTCTCGTACGGAACACACTAAAAAATTATTATTTTATCAAATTATAATAGCGAACACGCCACAATCATTACAAAAATAAACACAACTCGAGTTAACAGCGGAGAGAGGTGTAATTGGCAAGGAACTAGGTATTAGTATGTATGAGTTTGCAGAACGCCGTTCGAGCTAGGGTCTGTATGCATTTATCAGGTTATTAGTCTGGAAAAAAGGGCAAAAAACAACAACATCGAGGGAGGGTTATGATTAACTTTTGTTATTTCATGCGATTCACTCTGTTGCTGAGGTCGGACTTGCCTATTCACTGCTTCGCCATTCAAACTAATTTCAGTGATATTTCTGCAGAAAAAAAAGGTTGTTAAGTTTCCATGCGATTGTTTCTAAGTAGCGCAAAATAACATGTTGCATTTTGCCTAGATTTGTTTATTTAATTAAGGAGGGGCCATTAGTCCTTGATTTATCATAGCATATAGAATGTAGTGTACACACACTTCATTTAGTTTGGCTAGAAATACCTAAGTATTTAAAGTATTTTTAGGTTAGATATCATTCGACAAAGTCAGACCTAGCAAGTGTACCTACTCCTATAACTCTGCGTTGGGCAGTAGTAGGAGTTCTTTCCTTTGTAGGGACACTATTTGGATACAGTAAGGTACTTTATATGGTATCTTGATTTGAATTGTGATCAAATAATAAGTTTAATCACCCATTGAGATCTTTTGTGAGCTGTATATCGTCGCTGGTGGCGGTGTCGTTCAAGCCATTGAGCGCCTCGCAGAAGTCGCTGCCCACACTCTGCAGGTGCTGCGTGTTCAGGTGGAAGCCCTGTCGACAGCAAAAACATACAGCAATCGCTTCCGCATACCCGCCGTCCGTAAACGAACTTAATTAAATAGTTCTCTCAGGACTCGCTTTTTACCGGCCTCAACACTGTCCACATACATGATGACGTACAGGCTAGCGGGAAAAACGACGGCGCGATGCTCAGTAAATGTACGACCGCGAGCAAAGATGACACACGTTGCGAAGTTTGTTGCGGGCCTTATCGGGAGATCTACCTAGCGGCTAACGAGGCACCGCTATGGACGTATTACCACGCGTCCTGAGAAACGAGAACCCTTCCAATGTATAATCCATATCATCCATATCTTTACATACCCCATTTCTATACTTGCCTCGTATTGAAACCTAAACCGAAAATTGAATCACGCAGGGTCGTTTTTAGGGTTCCGTACCCAAAGGGTAAAAACGGAACCCTATTACTAAGACTCCGCTGTCCGTCTGTCTGTCTGTCTGTCTGTCACCAGGCTGTATCTCATGAACCGTGATAGCTAGGCAGTTGAAATTTTGCCGCTATAACAACAAATACTAAAAACAGAACAATATAAATATTAAAATGGGGCTCCCATACAACAAACGTGATTTTTTTTGCTGTTTTTTTCTGTAATGGTACGGAACCCTTCGTACGCGAGTCCGACTCGCACTTGGCCGGTTTTTTGAGTTAAGCAATCGATCATGTTCCGAGGTTGCGGAATTATGTGATCAACTTATGCCTACACTTGAGCAAAAGAGTCATCATAACCTAGGTACATACGCTATCGACCATGGTAACCAAATGCAATAAGTAGTTACGACGTAGGTATAAAATTACGCCCTCGAGTATTTAATCAAGCAATGTGATTAATCTTAGAGACATGCGTCAATTTCTAAGGCTTAATGGGGAAACAAGTGCACCTGGATATGTATCACATTTAAATATCATTAAAATGGAAGCTACTGCAATTTCAGTTTTATGGCCTTGATAATTATATATGCCATTTCCATAATAACAAACTGATTCCTGATCAGAGTTAGGTAGATATATGTACGTAGGTAGTTAAGGTGAAAGGAAACTGATGATATGAAGGAATTTCCTTCTACTTTGTGCGTGACAAACGCAACCGTGCAAAGATGTTTTGCTAACTCTATATGAAAGATTGACATGAGTGACAAAAACGGAATATTAGTCTCTGCAATGTAGAAGTACAGTAAGCTGATACAGACAAGGATTATTTCCATCTACTTGAGTGAATGTTTGCGTACCTAATTGGTGGTAATAGATACTTCGATTATTGTAGCTGTGTGATTATCTCCATTTATGACGGCGTATGTATATACTTACGATAGGTACTGTAAATAGAGATGAAAATTTATTTTCTTTACCTGAAAGCGAGTTTTATTAAGATGTTCTGAAGAGTTGTAATCGTTTATATTTAGAGATGATCTATTGAATCCGTGACGTGTAACGCCGAGACGACTCCACACGTTGACGCCAGTGGTGCTCCCTCGTTCTCGCTCCATTCGGAAAGAACGTCATCCTTTACCTTGAAAGGTCCTCGATCGAAGCCGCAGAAGGTCGCCTCCATCGTATAGGAGCGTGTGACGCCGAGATGACGCCACACGGTAACGCGAGCCGTGCTCTCTCGTTCCCGCTCAACTCGGAAGGAACACGATCCCAAAGCGAACGCCGGAGAGATGCGATGCATCAGGGCCGGGAGCATCTGTCGAGCAATGAAAAAAATCGGCTTTTTTATTACCTTGCGAAAATTCTTATAAAAACGTAACAACCTACGAAAAAAAAAGTGTACTATAATTATAATTTAGTATTTTGTCTATTATTTCCAATCAAAGCTTTACATCTAAACCCATAACGTCATCCAGAAAAAAATAAACTTTTCTTCGTCTCAGACTGTACTAGTAGTCCATCATTCGGACTTTTTTGTTGATTTTTGACCAAATACTTGGTTTTGTTTGTTTGCTTGAGGCTCTAATAGGGCCGCCCATGACGGACATGACAAACCAAGTAGTCGGTCAAAAATCAACAACAGTCCTAATACTACTAGTACCTACACTCTGAGACGAAGATCGTCTTATAGAAAAAAATATTTTTTTCTGTATGATATAGGGTTTAGATGTAAAGCTTTGATTGGAGTTATTAGGCAAGATACTAAATTCTAATTATAGTATAGGTACACAATTGTATTTTTTTCGTAGGTTGTTACGTTTTTATAAGAATTTCCGCGAGGTAAGTACCTAATAAAAAACCCGATTTTCATAATTTTTTTTTTATACTTCCAATATTATTACAGTACCACTACATTACCAATATTATCCAATATTGTTACAGTTAATGTCAATGTCAAGTACCTAATACAGATGAATTATAAAAAAAGATTCAATATATAATTGATCTAAAGTTATATAGTTTTTCCCTAATTTTCATTTTCCTATTGACTGCTATTATATTGCACACTGTAGGCCGAGCACATGATTGACTCGACAGTATCTCGCCGCGAGATAGACTACCCGTCTTTTGCTAACTGTATGAATTAAAGGGGGACGGGTACTCTCGCGCCAATCATGTGCTAGCCCGGCAGCTGTAGGTACTAAGGAGCGTCTATGTTCGTCTTTATATATTTTTTGTCGTGGAATTTTTATCTTATTTTTGTAAAATAGAGTTCCTTTTGTACAAACACTTGACATTTGGCAATAGCCCGAAGAAGTGTATTTGTGAAACGTTCAGGAATACTCACAAGGTATTTGACGGGCTCGTCGGGCACGTTGCGGTCGCTGCCGCACCAGCTCTCGGCGCCCGCGCAGCCGTAGAAGAACACGTTCTTCTTGCGCGAGTGTCCGTGGTAGTCGCAGTACACCAGTGGCGGCTTCTTCCATACGCGCACCAAATATTCGATCAGACCCTGGACAAGGAAGCGACATACTGTCGTTAATAATGGCGATTGTACATGTCTAATCGTTATACAGATGAATATATAACAAATACAGATGGAAAGATATCTTGGAAAATCTCACGATTATAAACGTATCAGTATTAATGAAACGCATTTTAATTACGGTACCTTGGTGTGATAAATAGAAGGATGCAAAACGGGACTCGGTTTACTCCATCGCCGATTTAAATCTTCATTAGTCAAGCCGCATCGATGGCTGCAACAAGGATTAACATGAGACGGGATCGAGATAGCCGGCGAATTTATCAAACCGACACCGAGTCGTCTGGACGTGGATGTGTCCACCGCTTGTCGTCCGGAACTAATTAAATGTGCAAAAGTGACACGCGATCTAGCAGTATCTACATATACATTTGTACTGCCAGATCGGGTTTTTAATATGGGGGTTTTCAGAAAAAAGAGTACCATTAACTTTTTTTTGAAAAACTAATAATTTTTGGGTTATTTCGACTACACGAAAGACTACGATACTACGACGAAACAAAAAAAAGGTGTCCCCAGTTTTTTATAGAAAATTTGGATGTCAGTTTTGTGACGGTTCATTCAAAATGTACGTGAAATTGCGTCACAAAACTGTAATTTTTTTTGGGACACTATTCCTTTTTAAATCGACAGACCTCGTGATTCTGAGTAGAAATAACCCAAAAGTGGATGGTTTTTCGAAAAAAAACTAAAGGTTTAAAATACATCCAGTCTTCAATCAATAACTATTAAGTACCCAATTACCTATTGTGTGGGTAAATTCTGTAGTAATCAACCATGGTCAAAAGCTTACAAGTAGATCACCAGTTGGAATCTTTAAGCCATGTTAAGGGTGCAATTAATAAAAATTATCACAACCGTCATTTTTTTATTTTTTATTTATTAAGGTCTACCAACAGTTATTACATCTGACATTTAATTTACGTTAAACCATAAGAAACATGCAGTGATGCATAACTAATTAGAGGTAAACACAGCATTAAAAAAAAAGGAAACAGTAAACTTAAAGTAAAAGTTAAGTCTTAACTCTCAGTTTTCAGTTGATATAGGTACGCGTTTTTTTAGTACTGACACATAGAGATATTTACACCTGGAGAGACTGTTGGGTTACCTAGCAATATACCTATATTTCTGATTATGGCATTTTTTATATAATTCGACCTTTAGAAACATTACATCTAAATAATTATAATATTTTATTGTATATTTTATATTTGAAATTGTGTTTTATGATTGTTGATGATTTATTTTTATTGCTTGTATAAATAAGGACGTGTAAAAGTAGCCTTGAGGCCTATTTGCTAAATATTTTTTTGAGTTTGAGTACCTAAGGTAAGAGAGAGTGGACGACCATCTATTTAAATGTGGGTTAGACGTTCAGCATCGCGGCCATCGCGTAACTATCACAGTTATTTTATAGGGCATCTCTTTCTCTGTTGTAAGAGTACTTCACCAGCCTGTCCTAATAGTGGCAAAACGAAACGCAAACGCGCATCGAATTAATTATTTTATTACACAACTTAGCACGCTTTTATTGCGACAGTCACCGCATTAGATGCGCGACACGCTCGCGTCGACAGCATTGATATAAAATAAATGAAAATTGATTCTTGGGCTTTATAAGGTCTGTCTCAGGAAGAGCTTTGAGGGACAGTTTAATATGACAAGCTATTAAATAAAATGAATGACTGACCACGTAGGAATTCGTCGCGTCCCGGCGGAGCTCTGCGGCGGAAGCATGCCGCCTGGAACCTATAACCCACGGCTTTACTGGCTGTGCAATTACAATCGGAGTCGATTACGAATACTAAACGGATAAATCAAAGGTTTAATTATTTCAAGTTTAAGGTCAATCTATTTAGAAGAATGTTAAAGCAAATTCGCGTTATTAAAACACCAATTTCTAAACGTTTTTCATCATTTCCACCCAACGAGCAAAAAACGGTTTTATAATTATCCTAAGACCAATCTTCAATAGACTTATAGCGAACTTATAAGCGCTTAGAAGCCCGGAAAAGGGCCCACTTTATTAGTGTATTCAGTTTTTTAATAGTCTAATAATACCCTCACGGAATTCAACTCACGACTGTAACAGCCGTGTAGCGGCATTTTGTAAAACCGTACACTCCTACAAAATCTATTATTAGTCTCTTATAAAACTAGATTGTTATGCACTTCACAATTCTTCTGCAAGTTCTTACTCGTTCATTTCGTTCAGTCATTCATTCAGTTCTTCGTGTAATAGTAAAAACTTTATTAAAATACTTAATAATATTTTGGACATTAATAAGGTAAGGTATACTATAATTTATCAGTATTCGTTATTTCATGTTGTTAATCAAAAACATACAGGGAACTCGTATTTTTCATGCAACATACCAAGATTCTGGTTGAAATTTTAAAGCGCCTCTTAAAATAAGAAATTATACATTCGTATTCATTATTTTAAAATAACAAAATCATCCCCATTAGTCATTTTCGGTAGCCATTTTAGGCTAGCATTTCGAAGTGTTTTACAATACCACTAGTGGCAAACTCGGTTCTATAATGTCCCATAGTCACTGCATTCACTCGCTATGTTGTTATCATGACTTATAATAACTTTGCCAACGAATCAATAAGTGTTTCTTTGACAATAACAGCATTGAACATAGCTCTCATAAAACCATTACGTTTATAATAGCATGCGGCCAGTATGTTATTGGAATAAGTAGTATCTTTAAGAGAGTTTATAAGCTTGCATAAAACTAGATTCAATTACGACTTACAAATGCTTTTATAAAACAATTTTATTTGTAACTGATTCAAATATTGTACTTATTAGCGCTTATAAAACTGAGTAACAAGTGTAAATGGAATCAAGTGTATTTACACTTATAGGCAGCTTTAATAGGAGATTCGGGTCTATAGTAGCCTAATAAGCAATCTTAAAAGCGCTTACAAGTGCTATTTATAAGAAGCTTCATTCTTAAGTCTGATTGCTCTTACTAAAAGCTTTTAAAAGAGGGTGCGGCTTATAGTGGTTTATATACTTAGTTTTATAAGCGCTTAAAAGGCTAATTATCAGAGTAATCGTGATCAAATACTAAATAGCATTTTCTGAGACGCATATATATGCCAGGAAATAAATTCCCAAAAAAAGGCATAAAGGGAAATGCAAGGAACACAATTTTTAACTTCGTAGCTTTGTTTGGACTAGTTAGGAGATAAACATATCAAAAGTCCCCGGCCGTAACCCTGGTGCTGGGGGGGAGAGGGGGGTTTGAAGGTTCCATTTTTCGGTTTTTCGATTATATCTCGGAAACTATGCGTCTGAGCGACTTGGCCACTTATACAAAATGAAAAGAGATTTAATTTGTTACAAGTTTTATTCAGTCAAGTTTTTCGATATCTTGTATAGTTTTTGAAATATCCCCTCTTCAAGGTTTATTTAGGGCTCTTACTTTTATCTTGATTATCTACATCGGTGAAGCTGCTAGGCCGGGTTTGGGATCGTTTTCGTATAAATCGGGGGTGCTGAATTCATTTATGGTATCAACATTGACACCATTCCTAAGTAAAAACAAAATTTAAAAAAATGATTTTTTATAAAACTACTCTTTACGTTTAAACCGCCGAACCGATTTCGTTGAAATTTGGTACAGACATGGTTTGAGTCCCGGGACAGTACATAGGATAGTTTTTATAACCAAAATCATCTTATAAGGGTGTGAAAAGTGGGGTGGAAATTTGTATGGGGAATCAATAACCGCTGAACCTATTTAAATAATATTTAGGATGGTCTACATGTTTGATTTAGTTGATAATGATACCAAACATGACTTCAAACCTAAATTTAAACAGTATTAACCTTAGGAATTCAACTTCGGCGAAGAAGCTGAATTCCCCTCACACCAAATTTCACACCTTCAAAGTATGATTTTTGAGATAAAAACTATATTATATCCTGTCTCAAGACTTAAAACACCTATTTACCAAATTTCAACTAAATCGGTTCAGCGGTTTAAACGTGAAGAGGAGTTTAAAAAAAAGTTAATTGTTTAAAGTTTATATGTTTTTACTTCGGAAAGGTGTATTGTTGATACCATAAATGAATTCAGCACCCCCGATTTATACGAAAACGTTACCAAACACGGCCTAGCAGTTTTACTGATGTAGATAATCATGATAAAAATGAGCCCTAAATAAACCTTCAAGAGCGGATATCTCAAAAACTATACAAGATATCGAAAAACTTGACTGAATAAAACTTGTAACAAATTAAATCTCTTTTCATTTTATATAAGTGGCCAAGTCGCTCAGACGCATAGTTTCCGAAATATAATCGAATAACCGAAAAATGGAACCTTCAAACCCCCCTCTCCCCCCAGCACCAGGGTTACGGCCGGGGACTTTTGATATGTTCATCACTAGTCCAAACAAAGCTACGAAGTTAAAAATTGTGTTCCTTGCATTTCCCTCTATACCTTCTTATTGCTTGGCCTAATAAGAGTAATTGCGAACGCCAAAATCAATATAAGAATCTAATAAGTGTCTTATTCCTATAACATATGTGTTCTGAGACTATTTTGCTTGTTGGGCAATTTCCATTTTGCCAACGCGCAATCTCCATTAATTTTGATTAAATAACAGCAGAGACCTGCTGCATTGTTGCGTTTTTATATGTAATCATATTTAATGAATTTTCATCAGCGCGTTTCGGCGTCTGCCATAATGCGCGACCGACCAAAATAATAAATCGAAAGATAAATGATTTGTTGCTGTCAGCATAAAGTCACGTACGTGATCGTAAATTTGGAACCAAATTTATGATTGGAGTTCTCATTCTTCAAAAGAGCAGACATGAACAGTTAATTAAGTTTTTAAGACAAAAATAAAAACAAAATTTAAGTTTTCACATATGATAATAAAAAAATGCTTTAATTTATAAGTTAATTAAGTAAAGGTAATTCAATAAATTTGGTTGGTATGGTTTTGTAAATATAACCCATGTTTAATAGGGAACTGGCTGGGATAGTACTCTCCCTAGGGTGAGCACAGTTCAGAGCCGGAAACCGTTACCAACTTTTAATACCTATGTTTTTGGGCATGGTATTGGGTCCCCAAAACTGCCAGTAGACAGCGGCGCCGGGCATCTACTTCAGCGGAAAAATCACTCCCACCTCGTTGTGAATACGTACTGCATATTGCACCCAAACAATCAGGCCAATTAGAACGTGCACCTGACATCAAACCGATATTTGAAAGATACTGGAATCATATTATACAGTTAGTTGTCGTTCGCGCGGGCGTGTGACAGGTGTATGTGAAATACATAGTTTGGAAGCATTATACAGTATTCACAACGAGGTGAGAGTCCTTTTAATGACGTCATTCCACTGAAGTAGATATCCGGCGTTGGTGGTTTCCCGGCAGTTTTGAAGACCCAATAACCATGCCCAACTACATACTAAAAGTTTGTGGCGGTTTCCGGTTCTGAACTTCCTCTCCGACCATTTCCGATAAGGCATAAGACTAGGATTGCAGAAATTAAGTAAACCTTGTAACTGTGTTCAGCTGGCAAATATTACTGACACGTAAACTTGGCTATTGCATTGTGTAGAGTACGCGGTACCGCATCTGTCGGGAAGGAAAGAACATCTTAAATTGTGTCATTATTTACAGCTAGGTAACTTCAGCTGAGTGCGTCTGCAATCTACAACGATTCACTACAGCTCTCCCGTTATTAAAGGGCAATTCTTATCGTGTACGTGCTTCTGGCTGGCATAATAGCATTCATGTTACTCAGTTCATATACAGTGTAACGGAGCAGAAAACAGTCACACATATTTATTTACCGCCGTATATAAATTATTACACGCCAGTGCGTCCTGGAACTGGAAAAGTGCCGTAATATTAAAACAAAAACTTAACTGCCCCTCAAAATGACTTCCCAAGAACGTCGTGGTCGCCGTGTTTTAAATTCACACCTCAAAGATCTTGATAAAATGAACGAGGCAGGACGGATCGACAAATTATTCCTGAGATAATACATGTTTTTATTACGCGGCAGCATTTTGAGATTCTTTCGTTTACGAGATTTAACCCTAAACCTGGCAGCGTATATTTTGCTGCACACTTTTTTTAGTTGCCTTTTGTAGACTTTTTCATGTAGTTTTTTTACGTTTTATGTTATTTTATTTTGCTGATTTTAGGTTTAAAGGAGTTTAATGAAACTAAACGTCTATCTCTGGATAGCCGCGGGATGTATTGCGCTCATTTTTTCCTGATGGAGTGGTCGAGCGTTCGTCCAATTAGGAGTGGTTGTGGCGCATCATTAGTGGGAGCGGGTCCTCAGGCCGGCCGGCCCTGGCCGCGGCCTTCGTCTGCCGACCGGTTGCGCATCTTTTACTCTAATCAGGGAAAAAAATATGCGCCGGCCGCATGCGCGAACGAAAGCGAACAAGCGAGAAGTTGCAACCCGCCTGCCGTGTTTTATGGTAGATTGTTGCGGTACCATAGGCGCAATGAACAGGGCTGTCGTTTAGTTTGAAGTTATCGCTGCTACTTACATAAGAAAAAATCGGGTATTAACAACAATAAACTAGTAGTTTGGGCCGAAGAAAGACCTCGCTGATACTGTTAGTACGTATGTATTTACTTGCGGTAAGTACGAAGTAGCATTTATCTTCGGATAATTCCCGGTGATGTAAAAAAAATCTGCTCGTTACAAGAGAAAGAAGAAAAACTTTACGCGATCGAAGGTTGATTGTTTTTTTGAAATTCTATGTATTGAGAACCACTATAATTTGTATAAGAAAGACGATACTAATAAAAGCTTACGGCACACATAATTGTTTCGGTGCCTCCAAGTTTTAGTAATTAAATAGTATGGCGGTTTTTGGTCTAGAAGTCTTCTGGAAATCGATTTTCGCTCATGTCGTCGCGAACATGGATATATTTGGCATCAGTGCATTCAGTGTGATGTCCTGAACACAAATATATGAGATGACAAGCGCGAAAGTGGTGGGGGTAGTTGCTGTGACATCAAAAAGTCGGCAGTACAAAGTTTTTTACTTTTTTTTCTTAATTATACCATTTGGGGTTTCAAATGAAAGGGCTTTGTGAGTAGATCACAAATATATAACATACTGTAACATTATCACTACTTCGTCTAACAAATTATTAGAAAACATTTAAAAATTTCACAATCCACAGTTGACTTTGAACTGCTCTAAATTGAAAATGACTGAATGGATCATTCCAAAATATATACCAAGTGACGACTGTGAATATCCTCAATATAACGTTAAAAAATTATTAACTAGATATAACCAAAAATAGGAAAAGTACATAAAGTTGAAAAAAGTATAATTTTCTGTTACATGAAACTGCAACTATTAATAAAACAAACAAAAAACCAGACATATTTTTGAAATTGTCTTTTCACTAGCTTTGATTTGGTACCCATATTGCTATAGTAAGAAAAAAAAACAACCCCCCCCTCCCTTTATAACCGACTTCAAGATTTCAAAGAAGGAGGTTCTCAATTCGGTTGTTTTTTTTAAATGTTAGTTACTCCATAACTCCGTCATTTCTAGACCGATTTTGAAAATTATTTTTTTGATTGTAAGTATATACATATAAATTGGTCCCGTTTTTGTCAAAAAGCAGTTCTGATAATGGGATCCATGAGGAATCGAGGGAACTCCTCAAATGTTAAAGGCATACATATAGTGATTTTAGTATTTTCATCAACAAATCAAGCACTTACATTTAAAAAAGTGACATTTGATGAAGTGGAACTGCTGATGATGATCAGAACGGAACTCTTCAATGACGCATAGTTCACGTTTGGCGATTTGTCCTCTTCGTTATGTTTGTTAAGCAACTTAAGTTTT
The DNA here is from genome assembly GCF_947568885.1 of Cydia strobilella. Taxonomy (NCBI): domain Eukaryota; kingdom Metazoa; phylum Arthropoda; class Insecta; order Lepidoptera; family Tortricidae; genus Cydia; species Cydia strobilella. Next base: position 7,438,085 of record NC_086043.1, read on the forward strand.
TAAGACATATTTTTGTCAAGCTCTAGTTCTGATGATGAGACCCACGAGGAACCGAGGGAACTCCTCAAATGTTAAAGGCATACATATAGTGATGTTTGTATTTTCATCAACAAATCCAGCATTTACATTTAATAAAGTGACATTTGATGAAGTGGAACTGCTGATGATGATCAGAATGGAACTCTTCAATGACACATAGTTCACGTTTGGCGATTTGTTCTCTTCCTTATGGACCCAGACCCAAACATGGACCCGGACTCGGACCCGGACCCGGGTCTGAACATGGACCCCAACTCGGACCCGGACTCGGACCGAACTCTGACCCAAACTTGGACCCGGACAGCCGGACACGGACCCGGACTCGGATCCGGACCCAGAACCGGACCCGGAAATGCTACTAGAAAAGTGGGTTAGGTGAGTGGGAGGGTTGTGAACTGCGATTCTCACAGAACAGAACTGCTATCAGAAAAGTAGGTTAGGTTAGGATAGAGCTGTGACCCTTACAGAAACGAAATGCTATCATAAAAGTAGGTTAGGTTAGAACTGCGACCCTTACAAAAACGAAATGCTACTAGAAAAGTGGGTCGTTTTACCTCCTTTTCTACATAATTAGGCAAAAGATGCTGTCTTTTTCATTTCATTGTCTGGAATCTAAGAGTGCACCATCAACAATAAGTGAACTTTCAGCGGCATCCCCCATTGAAGTCGGTTTTTTTTCTTAAAAATTATTTCATTAGCGGGCGCCATTTTCAAAATTTATATAGCCTATGTCACTAACACAATTCTGACGAATCCAACCACATCTCATATGGGCTATATAAATTTTGAAAATGCCGCCCGCTAATGAAAAAAGGGAGGGGGGGTTGTTTTTTTTTCTTACTATAGCAGTATGGGTACCAAATGAAAGATATGATGATGATGAATGATGTATTCTGTATATATATTGCAATTCGTGTTCTTAAACAGCCTATTGCGGTATAATAATACAACTAATCGCTGATATCTATGTTAATTAGTTATAAACGTTATTTATTTCTCCATTATAACGAAATAAGCTTATTAAGCTTGTTAATCAGCAGCTGAATAGTTGGTAAAACGGGAATCTTGTGTGGCTATAAGACCAAATAAGCGCTATTACTCAGAGAACCAAGCAATTTAAAAGAAATCAGCATCACTATTATTCAGAGTATAGCTCCCGGTGGACTTTTATGTAGAACAAAGCTGTTACAAACGCTAAAAGCTTATTAGTAATGTAGGTATGTAAAATAGTATTCGGTAAATAACCGGTGTGAAGTTAGCGGCCAAAAGTTGGCGGCCAAATGTTGGCGCCAATCAGCCGCCAACATTTGGCCGCCAACTTCACACTAAAATTAACCTACCAAATTAAGAAGTCCGTAATAAATCTCCCCATACATAACAGAAATGGTATAAACATAAATTATTAATATAGAAAAATAACTATTTACTCAACGTTAAGGAGTGCTTAAGGCAGTGTCCCGTTAAATCATGATATTTTTTTCACCTAACTACTAGATCGATGATTGGGGTCGCACTATATATGTCTCATTAGATATGTAATAGGCAATTCAAGTCAGCTTTTAGTAGAGCTGTACCTCGTTTAGTTTGGACGCTATGAGTCAGCGGCCGAAATATGTCTCAACTTGTGGAGAACTATGTGTTTAAGATTTAATTTTTTTCACCTTACTTCTAGATCGATGAATTTGGTCGCACTATATACGTCTCATTAGACATCTAATAGGCTATTCAAATCAGATTTTAGTAGAGCTGTACCTCGTTTAGTTTGGACGCTATGAGTCAGCGGCCGAAATATGTCTGAACTTGTGGAGAACTATGTGTTTAAGATTTAATTTTTTTCACCTAACTTCTAGATCGATGAATTTGGTCGCACTATATATGTCTCATTAGACATTTAATAGGCTATTCAAATCAGATTTTAGTAGAGCTGTACCTCGTTTAGTTTGGACGCTATGAGACAGCGGCCGAAATATGTCTGAACTTGTGGAGAACTATGTGTTTAAGATTTAATTTTTTTCTCCTAATTTCTAGATCGATGATTTTGGTCCCACTATATATGTCTCATTAGACATCTAATAGGCTATTCAAATCAGATTTTAGTAGAGCTGTACCTCGTTTAGTTTGGACGCTATGAGTCAGCGGCCGAAATATGTCTGAACTTGTGGAGAACTATGTGTTTAAGATTTAATTTTTTTCACCTAATTTCTAGATCGATGATTTTGGTCGCACTATATATGTCTCATTAGACATCTAATAGGCTATTCAAATCAGATTTTAGTAGAGCTGTACCTCGTTTAGTTTGGACGCTATGAGTCAGCGGCCGAAATATGTCTGAACTTGTGGAGAACTATGTGTTTAAGATTTAATTTTTTTCACCTAACTTCTAGATCGATGAATTTGGTCGCACTATATATGTCTCATTAGACATCTACTAGGCTATTCAAATCAGATTTTAGTAGAGCTGTACCTCGTTTAGTTTGGACGCTATGAGACAGCGGCCGAAATATGTCTGAACTTGTGGAGAACTATGTGTTTAAGATTTAATTTTTTTCTCCTAATTTCTAGATCGATGATTTTGGTCCCACTATATATGTCTCATTAGACATCTAATAGGCTATTCAAATCAGATTTTAGTAGAGCTGTACCTCGTTTAGTTTGGACGCTATGAGTCAGCGGCCGAAATATGTCTGAACTTGTGGAGAACTATGTGTTTAAGATTTAATTTTTTTCACCTAATTTCTAGATCGATGATTTTGGTCGCACTATATATGTCTCATTAGACATCTAATAGGCTATTCAAATCAGATTTTAGTAGAGCTGTACCTCGTTTAGTTTGGACGCTATGAGTCAGCGGCCGAAATATGTCTGAACTTGTGGAGAACTATGTGTTTAAGATTTAATTTTTTTCACCTAACTTCTAGATCGATGAATTTGGTCGCACTATATACGTCTCATTAGACATCTAATAGGGTATTCAAATTAGATTTTAGTAGACCTGTACCTCGTTTAGTTTGGACGCTATGAGTCAGCGGCCGAAATATGTCTGAACTTGTGGAGAACTATGATTAACATTTAATTTTTTTCACCTAACTTCTAGATCGATGAATTTGGTCGCACTATATACGTCTCATTAGGAATCTTATAGGCTATTCAAATCAGATTTTAGTAGAGCTGTACCTCGTTTAGTTTGGACGCTATGAGTCAGCGGCCGAAATATGTCTGAACTTGTGGCGATCTTGTTAAGATTTAATTTTTTTCACCTAACTTCCAGACCGATGAATTTGGTCGCACTATATATGTCTCATTACACATCTAATATGCTATTCAAATTAGATTTTAGTAGAGCTGTACCTCGTTTAGTTTGGACGCTATGAGTCAGCGGCCGAAATAGGTCTGAACTTGTGGAGAACTATGTTTAAGATTTAATTTTTTTCACCTTACTTCTAGATCGATGAATTTGGTCGCACTATATAAGTCTCATTAGACATCTAAAAGGCTATTCAAATCAGATTTTAGTAGAGCTGTACCTCGTTTAGTTTGGACGCTATGAGTCAGCGGCCGAAATAGGTCTGAACTTGTGGAGAACTATGTGTTTAAGATTTAATTTTTTTCACCTAATTTCTAGATCGATGATTTTGGTTGCACTATATATGTCTCATTAGACATCTAATAGGGTATTCAAATTAGATTTTAGTAGAGCTGTACCTCGTTTAGTTTGGACGCTATGAGTCAGCGGCCGAAATAGGTCTGAACTTGTGGAGAACTATGTTTAAGATTTAATTTTTTTCACCTAACTTCTAGATCGATGAATTTGGTCGCACTATATACGTCTCATTAGACATCTAATAGGGTATTCAAATTAGATTTTAGTAGAGCTGTACCTCGTTTAGTTTGGACGCTATGAGTCAGCGGCCGAAATATGTCTGAACTTGTGGAGAACTATGTGTTTAAGATTTAATTTTTTTTACCTAATTTCTAGATCGATGATTTTGGTCGCACTATATAAGTCTCATTAGACATCTTATAGGCTATTCAAATCAGATTTTAGTAGAGCTGTACCTCGTTTAGTTTGGACGCTATGGGTTAGCGGCCGAAATATGTCTGATCTTGTGGAGAACTATGTGTTTAAGATTTAATTTTTTTCACCTAACTTCTAGATCGATGAATTTGGTCGCACTATATACGTCTCATTAGACATCTAATAGGGTATTCAAATTAGATTTTAGTAGAGCTGTACCTCGTTTAGTTTGGACGCTATGAGTCAGCGGCCGAAATATGTCTGAACTTGTGGAGAACTATGTGTTTAAGATTTAATTTTTTTCACCTAACTTCTAGATCGATGAATTTGGTCGCACTATATACGTCTCATTATACATCTAATAGGGTATTCAAATTAGATTTTAGTAGAGCTGTACCTCGTTTAGTTTGGACGCTATGAGTCAGCGGCCGAAATATGTCTGATCTTGTGGAGAACTATGTGTTTAAGATTTAATTTTTTTCACCTAATTTCTAGATCGATGATTTTGGTTGCACTATATATGTCTCATTAGACATCTAATAGGCTATTCAAATCAGATTTTAGTAGAGCTGTACCTCGTTTAGTTTGGACGCTATGAGTCAGCGGCCGAAATATGTCTGAACTTGTGGAGAACTATGTGTTTAAGATTTAATTTTTTTCACCTAACTTCTAGATCGATGAATTTGGTCGCACTATATACGTCTCATTAGACATCTTATAGGCTATTTAAATCAGATTTTAGTAGAGCTGTACCTCGTTTAGTTTGGACGCTATGAGTCAGCGGCCGAAATAGGTCTGAACTTGTGGAGAACTATGTTTAAGATTTAATTTTTTTCACCTTACTTCTAGATCGATGAATTTGGTCGCACTATATATGTCTCATTAGACATCTAATAGGCTATTCAAATCAGATTTTAGTAGAGCTGTACCTCGTTTAGTTTGGACGCTATGAGTCAGCGGCCGAAATATGTCTGAACTTGTGGAGAACTATGTGTTTAAGATTTAATTTTTTTCACCTAACTTCTAGATCGATGAATTTGGTCGCACTATATACGTCTCATTAGACATCTAATAGGCTATTCAAATCAGATTTTAGTAGAGCTGTACCTCGTTTAGTTTGGACGCTATGAGTCAGCGGCCGAAATATGTCTGAACTTGTGGAGAACTATGTGTTTAAGATTTAATTTTTTTCACCTAACTTCTAGATCGATGAATTTGGTCGCACTATATATGTCTCATTAGACATTTAATAGGCTATTCAAATCAGATTTTAGTAGAGCTGTACCTCGTTTAGTTTGGACGCTATGAGACAGCGGCCGAAATATGTCTGAACTTGTGGAGAACTATGTGTTTAAGATTTAATTTTTTTCTCCTAATTTCTAGATCGATGATTTTGGTCCCACTATATATGTCTCATTAGACATCTAATAGGCTATTCAAATCAGATTTTAGTAGAGCTGTACCTCGTTTAGTTTGGACGCTATGAGTCAGCGGCCGAAATATGTCTGAACTTGTGGAGAACTATGTGTTTAAGATTTAATTTTTTTCACCTAATTTCTAGATCGATGATTTTGGTCGCACTATATATGTGTCATTAGACATCTAATAGGCTATTCAAATCAGATTTTAGTAGAGCTGTACCTCGTTTAGTTTGGACGCTATGAGTCAGCGGCCGAAATATGTCTGAACTTGTGGAGAACTATGTGTTTAAGATTTAATTTTTTTCACCTAACTTCTAGATCGATGAATTTGGTCGCACTATATATGTCTCATTAGACATCTAATAGGCTATTCAAATCAGATTTTAGTAGAGCTGTACCTCGTTTAGTTTGGACGCTATGAGACAGCGGCCGAAATATGTCTGAACTTGTGGAGAACTATGTGTTTAAGATTTAATTTTTTTCTCCTAATTTCTAGATCGATGATTTTGGTCCCACTATATATGTCTCATTAGACATCTAATAGGCTATTCAAATCAGATTTTAGTAGAGCTGTACCTCGTTTAGTTTGGACGCTATGAGTCAGCGGCCGAAATATGTCTGAACTTGTGGAGAACTATGTGTTTAAGATTTAATTTTTTTCACCTAATTTCTAGATCGATGATTTTGGTCGCACTATATATGTCTCATTAGACATCTAATAGGCTATTCAAATCAGATTTTAGTAGAGCTGTACCTCGTTTAGTTTGGACGCTATGAGTCAGCGGCCGAAATATGTCTGAACTTGTGGAGAACTATGTGTTTAAGATTTAATTTTTTTCACCTAACTTCTAGATCGATGAATTTGGTCGCACTATATACGTCTCATTAGACATCTAATAGGGTATTCAAATTAGATTTTAGTAGACCTGTACCTCGTTTAGTTTGGACGCTATGAGTCAGCGGCCGAAATATGTCTGAACTTGTGGAGAACTATGATTAACATTTAATTTTTTTCACCTAACTTCTAGATCGATGAATTTGGTCGCACTATATACGTCTCATTAGGAATCTTATAGGCTATTCAAATCAGATTTTAGTAGAGCTGTACCTCGTTTAGTTTGGACGCTATGAGTCAGCGGCCGAAATATGTCTGAACTTGTGGCGATCTTGTTAAGATTTAATTTTTTTCACCTAACTTCCAGACCGATGAATTTGGTCGCACTATATATGTCTCATTACACATCTAATATGCTATTCAAATTAGATTTTAGTAGAGCTGTACCTCGTTTAGTTTGGACGCTATGAGTCAGCGGCCGAAATAGGTCTGAACTTGTGGAGAACTATGTTTAAGATTTAATTTTTTTCACCTTACTTCTAGATCGATGAATTTGGTCGCACTATATAAGTCTCATTAGACATCTAAAAGGCTATTCAAATCAGATTTTAGTAGAGCTGTACCTCGTTTAGTTTGGACGCTATGAGTCAGCGGCCGAAATAGGTCTGAACTTGTGGAGAACTATGTGTTTAAGATTTAATTTTTTTCACCTAATTTCTAGATCGATGATTTTGGTTGCACTATATATGTCTCATTAGACATCTAATAGGCTATTCAAATCAGATTTTAGTAGAGCTGTACCTCGTTTAGTTTGGACGCTATGAGTCAGCGGCCGAAATATGTCTGAACTTGTGGAGAACTATGTGTTTAAGATTTAATTTTTTTCACCTAACTTCTAGATCGATGAATTTGGTCGCACTATATACGTCTCATTAGACATCTAATAGGGTATTCAAATTAGATTTTAGTAGAGCTGTACCTCGTTTAGTTTGGACGCTATGAGTCAGCGGCCGAAATATGTCTGAACTTGTGGAGAACTATGTGTTTAAGATTTAATTTTTTTTACCTAACTTCTAGATCGATGAATTTGGTCGCACTATATACGTCTCATTAGACATCTAATAGGGTATTCAAATTAGATTTTAGTAGAGCTGTACCTCGTTTAGTTTGGACGCTATGAGTCAGCGGCCGAAATATGTCTGAACTTGTGGAGAACTATGTGTTTAAGATTTAATTTTTTTTACCTAATTTCTAGATCGATGATTTTGGTCGCACTATATAAGTCTCATTAGACATCTTATAGGCTATTTAAATCAGATTTTAATAGAGCTGTACCTCGTTTAGTTTGGACGCTATGAGTCAGCGGCCGAAATATGTCTGATCTTGTGGAGAACTATGTGTTTAAGATTTAATTTTTTTCACCTAACTTCTAGATCGATGAATTTGGTCGCACTATATACGTCTCATTAGACATCTAATAGGGTATTCAAATTAGATTTTAGTAGAGCTGTACCTCGTTTAGTTTGGACGCTATGAGTCAGCGGCCGAAATATGTCTGAACTTGTGGAGAACTATGATTAACATTTAATTGTTTTCACCTAACTTCTAGATCGATGAATTTGGTCGCACTATATACGTCTCATTAGGCATCTTATATGCTATTCAAATCAGATTTTAGTAGAGCTGTACCTCGTTTAGTTTGGACGCTATGAGTCAGCGGCCGAAATATGTCTGAACTTGTGGCGATCTTGTTAAGATTTAATTTTTTTCACCTAACTTCCAGACCGATGAATTTGGTCGCACTATATATGTCTCATTAGACATCTAAAATGCTATTCAAATTAGATTTTAGTAGAGTTGTACCTCGTTTAGTTTGGACGCTATGAGTCAGCGGCCGAAATAGGTCTGAACTTGTGGAGAACTATGTTTAAGATTTAATTTTTTTCACCTTACTTCTAGATCGATGAATTTGGTCGCACTATATATGTCTCATTAGACATCTAATAGGCTATTCAAATCAGATTTTAGTAGAGCTGTACCTCGTTTAGTTTGGACGCTATGAGTCAGCGGCCGAAATATGTCTGATCTTGTGGAGAACTATGTGTTTAAGATTTAATTTTTTTCACCTAACTTCTAGATCGATGAATTTGGTCGCACTATATACGTCTCATTAGACATCTAATAGGGTATTCAAATTAGATTTTAGTAGAGCTGTACCTCGTTTAGTTTGGACGCTATGAGTCAGCGGCCGAAATAGGTCTGAACTTGTGGAGAACTATGTTTAAGATTTAATTTTTTTCACCTAACTTCTAGATCGATGAATTTGGTCGCACTATATACGTCTCATTAGACATCTAATAGGGTATTCAAATTAGATTTTAGTAGAGCTGTACCTCGTTTAGTTTGGACGCTATGAGTCAGCGGCCGAAATATGTCTGAACTTGTGGAGAACTATGTGTTTAAGATTTAATTTTTTTTACCTAATTTCTAGATCGATGATTTTGGTCGCACTATATAAGTCTCATTAGACATCTTATAGGCTATTCAAATCAGATTTTAGTAGAGCTGTACCTCGTTTAGTTTGGACGCTATGGGTTAGCGGCCGAAATATGTCTGATCTTGTGGAGAACTATGTGTTTAAGATTTAATTTTTTTCACCTAACTTCTAGATCGATGAATTTGGTCGCACTATATACGTCTCATTAGACATCTAATAGGGTATTCAAATTAGATTTTAGTAGAGCTGTACCTCGTTTAGTTTGGACGCTATGAGTCAGCGGCCGAAATATGTCTGAACTTGTGGAGAACTATGTGTTTAAGATTTAATTTTTTTCACCTAACTTCTAGATCGATGAATTTGGTCGCACTATATACGTCTCATTATACATCTAATAGGGTATTCAAATTAGATTTTAGTAGAGCTGTACCTCGTTTAGTTTGGACGCTATGAGTCAGCGGCCGAAATATGTCTGATCTTGTAGAGAACTATGTGTTTAAGATTTAATTTTTTTCACCTAATTTCTAGATCGATGATTTTGGTTGCACTATATATGTCTCATTAGACATCTAATAGGCTATTCAAATCAGATTTTAGTAGAGCTGTACCTCGTTTAGTTTGGACGCTATGAGTCAGCGGCCGAAATATGTCTGAACTTGTGGAGAACTATGTGTTTAAGATTTAATTTTTTTCACCTAACTTCTAGATCGATGAATTTGGTCGCACTATATACGTCTCATTATACATCTAATAGGGTATTCAAATTAGATTTTAGTAGAGCTGTACCTCGTTTAGTTTGGACGCTATGAGTCAGCGGCCGAAATATGTCTGAACTTGTGGAGAACTATGTGTTTAAGATTTAATTTTTTTCACCTAACTTCTAGATCGATGAATTTGGTCGCACTATATACGTCTCATTAGACATCTTATAGGCTATTTAAATCAGATTTTAGTAGAGCTGTACCTCGTTTAGTTTGGACGCTATGAGTCAGCGGCCGAAATAGGTCTGAACTTGTGGAGAACTATGTTTAAGATTTAATTTTTTTCACCTTACTTCTAGATCGATGAATTTGGTCGCACTATATATGTCTCATTAGACATCTAATAGGCTATTCAAATCAGATTTTAGTAGAGCTGTACCTCGTTTAGTTTGGACGCTATGAGTCAGCGGCCGAAATATGTCTGATCTTGTGGAGAACTATGTGTTTAAGATTTAATTTTTTTCACCTAACTTCTAGATCGATGAATTTGGTCGCACTATATACGTCTCATTAGACATCTAATAGGGTATTCAAATTAGATTTTAGTAGAGCTGTACCTCGTTTAGTTTGGACGCTATGAGTCAGCGGCCGAAATATGTCTGAACTTGTGGAGAACTATGTGTTTAAGATTTAATTTTTTTCACCTAACTTCTAGATCGATGAATTTGGTCGCACTATATACGTCTCATTATACATCTAATAGGGTATTCAAATTAGATTTTAGTAGAGCTGTACCTCGTTTAGTTTGGACGCTATGAGTCAGCGGCCGAAATATGTCTGATCTTGTGGAGAACTATGTGTTTAAGATTTAATTTTTTTCACCTAATTTCTAGATCGATGATTTTGGTTGCACTATATATGTCTCATTAGACATCTAATAGGCTATTCAAATCAGATTTTAGTAGAGCTGTACCTCGTTTAGTTTGGACGCTATGAGTCAGCGGCCGAAATATGTCTGAACTTGTGGAGAACTATGTGTTTAAGATTTAATTTTTTTCACCTAACTTCTAGATCGATGAATTTGGTCGCACTATATACGTCTCATTATACATCTAATAGGGTATTCAAATTAGATTTTAGTAGAGCTGTACCTCGTTTAGTTTGGACGCTATGAGTCAGCGGCCGAAATATGTCTGAACTTGTGGAGAACTATGTGTTTAAGATTTAATTTTTTTCACCTAACTTCTAGATCGATGAATTTGGTCGCACTATATACGTCTCATTAGACATCTTATAGGCTATTTAAATCAGATTTTAGTAGAGCTGTACCTCGTTTAGTTTGGACGCTATGAGTCAGCGGCCGAAATAGGTCTGAACTTGTGGAGAACTATGTTTAAGATTTAATTTTTTTCACCTTACTTCTAGATCGATGAATTTGGTCGCACTATATATGTCTCATTAGACATCTAATAGGCTATTCAAATCAGATTTTAGTAGAGCTGTACCTCGTTTAGTTTGGACGCTATGAGTCAGCGGCCGAAATATGTCTGATCTTGTGGAGAACTATGTGTTTAAGATTTAATTTTTTTCACCTAACTTCTAGATCGATGAATTTGGTCGCACTATATACGTCTCATTAGACATCTAATAGGGTATTCAAATTAGATTTTAGTAGAGCTGTACCTCGTTTAGTTTGGACGCTATGAGTCAGCGGCCGAAATAGGTCTGAACTTGTGGAGAACTATGTTTAAGATTTAATTTTTTTCACCTAACTTCTAGATCGATGAATTTGGTCGCACTATATACGTCTCATTAGACATCTAATAGGGTATTCAAATTAGATTTTAGTAGAGCTGTACCTCGTTTAGTTTGGACGCTATGAGTCAGCGGCCGAAATATGTCTGAACTTGTGGAGAACTATGTGTTTAAGATTTAATTTTTTTTACCTAATTTCTAGATCGATGATTTTGGTCGCACTATATAAGTCTCATTAGACATCTTATAGGCTATTCAAATCAGATTTTAGTAGAGCTGTACCTCGTTTAGTTTGGACGCTATGGGTTAGCGGCCGAAATATGTCTGATCTTGTGGAGAACTATGTGTTTAAGATTTAATTTTTTTCACCTAACTTCTAGATCGATGAATTTGGTCGCACTATATACGTCTCATTAGACATCTAATAGGGTATTCAAATTAGATTTTAGTAGAGCTGTACCTCGTTTAGTTTGGACGCTATGAGTCAGCGGCCGAAATATGTCTGAACTTGTGGAGAACTATGTGTTTAAGATTTAATTTTTTTCACCTAACTTCTAGATCGATGAATTTGGTCGCACTATATACGTCTCATTATACATCTAATAGGGTATTCAAATTAGATTTTAGTAGAGCTGTACCTCGTTTAGTTTGGACGCTATGAGTCAGCGGCCGAAATATGTCTGATCTTGTGGAGAACTATGTGTTTAAGATTTAATTTTTTTCACCTAATTTCTAGATCGATGATTTTGGTTGCACTATATATGTCTCATTAGACATCTAATAGGCTATTCAAATCAGATTTTAGTAGAGCTGTACCTCGTTTAGTTTGGACGCTATGAGTCAGCGGCCGAAATATGTCTGAACTTGTGGAGAACTATGTGTTTAAGATTTAATTTTTTTCACCTAACTTCTAGATCGATGAATTTGGTCGCACTATATACGTCTCATTATACATCTAATAGGGTATTCAAATTAGATTTTAGTAGAGCTGTACCTCGTTTAGTTTGGACGCTATGAGTCAGCGGCCGAAATATGTCTGAACTTGTGGAGAACTATGTGTTTAAGATTTAATTTTTTTCACCTAACTTCTAGATCGATGAATTTGGTCGCACTATATACGTCTCATTAGACATCTTATAGGCTATTTAAATCAGATTTTAGTAGAGCTGTACCTCGTTTAGTTTGGACGCTATGAGTCAGCGGCCGAAATAGGTCTGAACTTGTGGAGAACTATGTTTAAGATTTAATTTTTTTCACCTAACTTCTAGACCGATGAGTTTGGTCGCACTATATACGTCTCATTAGACATCTTATAGGCTATTCAAATCAGATTTTAGTAGAGCTGTACCTCGTTTAGTTTGGACGCTATGAGTCAGCGGCCGAAATATGTCTGAACTTGTGGCGATCTTGTTAAGATTAAATTTTTTTTACCTAACTTCCAGACCGATGAATTTGGTCGCACTATATACGTCTCATTAGACATCTAATAGGGTATTCAAATTAGATTTTAGTAGAGCTGTACCTCGTTTAGTTTGGACGCTATGAGTCAGCGGCCGAAATATGTCTGAACTTGTGGCGATCTTGTTAAGATTTAATTTTTTTCACCTAACTTCCAGACCGATGAATTTGGTCGCACTATATATGTCTCATTAGACATCTAAAATGCTATTCAAATTAGATTTTAGTAGAGTTGTACCTCGTTTAGTTTGGACGCTATGAGTCAGCGGCCGAAATAGGTCTGAACTTGTGGAGAACTATGTTTAAGATTTAATTTTTTTCACCTAACTTCTAGATCGATGAATTTGGTCGCACTATATACGTCTCATTAGACATCTAATAGGGTATTCAAATTAGATTTTAGTAGAGCTGTACCTCGTTTAGTTTGGACGCTATGAGTCAGCGGCCGAAATATGTCTGAACTTGTGGAGAACTATGATTAACATTTAATTGTTTTCACCTAACTTCTAGATCGATGAATTTGGTCGCACTATATACGTCTCATTAGGCATCTTATATGCTATTCAAATCAGATTTTAGTAGAGCTGTACCTCGTTTAGTTTGGACGCTATGAGTCAGCGGCCGAAATATGTCTGATCTTGTGAAGAACTATGTGTTTAAGATTTAATTTTTTTCACCTAACTTCTAGATCGATGATTTTGGTCGCACTATATAAGTCTCATTAGATATTTTATAGGCTATTCAAATCAGATTTTAGTAGAGCTGTACCTCGTTTAGTTTGGACGCTATAAGTCAGCGGCCGAAATATGTCTGAACTTGTGAAGAACTATGTGTTTAAGATTTAATTTTTTTACCTAATTTCTAGATCGATGATTTTGGTCGCACTATATATGTCTCATTAGACATCTAATAGGCTATTCAAATCAGATTTTAGTAGAGCTGTACCTCGTTTAGTTTGGACGCTATGAGTCAGCGGCCGAAATAGGTCTGAACTTGTGGAGAACTATGTGTTTAAGATTTAATTTTTTTCACCTAACTTCTAGATCGATGAATTTGGTCGCACTATATACGTCTCATTAGACATCTAATAGGGTATTCAAATTAGATTTTAGTAGAGCTGTACCTCGTTTAGTTTGGACGCTATGAGTCAGCGGCCGAAATAGGTCTGAACTTGTGGAGAACTATGTTTAAGATTTAATTTTTTTCACCTAACTTCTAGATCGATGAATTTGGTCGCACTATATACGTCTCATTAGACATCTATTAGGGTATTCAAATTAGATTTTAGTAGAGCTGTACCTCGTTTAGTTTGGACGCTATGAGTCAGCGGCCGAAATATGTCTGATCTTGTGGAGAACTATGTGTTTAATATTTAATTTTTTTCACCTAACTTCTAGATCGATGAATTTGGTCGCACTATATACGTCTCATTAGACATCTTATAGGCTATTCAAATCAGATTTTAGTAGAGCTGTACCTCGTTTAGTTTGGACGCTATGAGTCAGCGGCCGTCTGTCTGTCACAGCCTATTTTCTCCGAAGCTACTGGACCAATTAAGAGGCCGGTGTCGATTTTAGTCGCAAAAATGTTAAATTGATAGATTTTGTCTGTGAAATTGTACACCTTTTGTTACCTAATTGAAATAACAAGTACTGGTTTCTATTAGCGCATCTTGTTATCTTACCCTTTATCAGATAAATTTGTTGAAAACAGACTCACTAAATTAGTAATTTTTGCTTTTCTGATGGACGTTTAGGTAAACGCGCGTAAAGCACTGATTTTGTCGCTCATTATGTAAATTCGATTTTATTATTGTGTAAATTTCGTAAAGTTTGGACAGCTAAATATGGTAATTTTGTATTACACATATCCTGTACTTGACGTTTATCAGACTACATTTTTATAATTATGACTTTGAAGTAGTGTAAATGAAAGTTAGACGAAATCAATTTTCTCCAGAAATTACTTCAAAACAAGTGACAATTTCTCTGAAAATCGACTTAATTTCAACGTAATTTTGATACTTAAACAATCTACAACATTTGTTGAAACTATTCTTATACATCAATTTGTACAATTTACCACCATAAATTTTTGATGAATTTTTAAAAACTGCCCCTTCTTTTCATATATTACCGGTGACGCACGCTTGCGACCTCATTATTAAAAGGCAAGATGAGAAGACGTGCTAATAGAAACCAATACTTTTTATTTGGATATTACGTAACAAAACGTGTATAATTTCAACGACTACATCTATCAATTTAAAATTTTTGCTCTAAAATCGACTACGGCCTCTTAAGGTAAAATTTGGTATACATATGTAAGTTTGTGACCCAAAGACGGACATGCAACGTAAACAAATGAATTTTAAATACTGGGGGCGTTTTTGGGGGGTATATGAGAAAATTAAAAAATAAAGTTTTTCAAACTATATGGTGTTACATAGCAAGTGAAAGAGCTCATTGTGATATTCTCAAATATATTTTTTTTATAATTTTATAATAAACAGTTTAGAAGTTATTCAAGAAAATAGGCAAAAAATGACCATTCGCCCCTTTATCTCCGAAACTACTGGATCAAAAATTTAAAAAAAAATAAACAAAATAGATCTTTACCTATAGATTACAGGAAAATCTATTAGAAATGTGCAGTCAAGCGTGAGTCGGACTTAATTACTTAGTTTTTGATCGGACCCCTACGGGTTTTTTGAAGACATTTCACATAAAAATTACATTGTTTAAATTGTGTAAAGTATGGAACCCTTGGAACGCGAGTCCGACTCGCACTTAGCCGGTTTTTATTTTTATCTAACTTCTGGTTCGATCGAATTATAGAAACTATACGTAACCGATATGCCCGATACTAACGGATTTAAAAATAGACGCCTTAAGTTGAGTTATTCATTTAGAATATATATGAGTTTTCCAGTTGTTGATGTTACACGATGTGTACGTATATTTACATACACCGGGTTGACGTTAATTTAAGATTTGCCCAAATATATATTGCACAACTGGCACCCGTTATTTAGAGATTTTATTTTTTGTTCTATTGTCATATGTGTTCGTTTTTCTGCGATTGACATTATGCAACTGGTGTTTAAATGAATTTTCCTATAGCAAAAATGACATTGATAATATCCCCCGTCGTTGTCTGTGATAGTTTTCGAACAAAAAAAGCATAGTTTGTCCATTTGGTCACTTTTTTCCAGAAGAATATATTTTATTTCATCCCTGAATGCATCAAAATCCATTTTGTTATTGATCATGGAGGTTTCATTAACCAAGCACGAGAAAAAGAAAACCAACATAGGGCCACAATTATAAGAGTCCATTTGCTTTGTATGCTTCACGGTTTCGAATTTAGATATATGCATGGTAAAATTCTTTTCTTTTAATAATTTATTCACTTCTGCCAAATACATATGGCCAAGTGCGTTTTCATGCCCTAGCGGATCAATGACCGTCATTGTTTTGCGTTTAATGGACAACAAAACCATTGTGAAATGTTGATACAGACATATTAAAAATACAGTGTCAGTCTCGGTGGTTATTGGTAGATTCTCCACAAAATCATGGTTGCGGACACTACCCCCAAAAATAAACGTTGATTTCTCCACGTTCACAATGTTGTATTTGCCGTTATTGTATATATGACACGCATGCTCCACAACAAAACCGGACAAGTATTGTTGCGGCTGCAGGGTCGCGTAGTCATCATAGGGTAGTAAGTCAAGGGAAAATTTTAGGGAAGCCATCTTTGATACGGTGTATCCTCTATCGATTCGTGCGTAATATTTTGTATCCTTAGCTAATCCGTTCGGAAAGACTTCAAGGGTACAGACCTCAAGATTTGGGTATGAATAGTTGGGCTGTGGGGATTCGAATACTTTGGTTGAATTGAAATGTGTCCCAGTACGGCAATATTCACAGACGAACTCTTCAATATCTTCAAAAGAACATGTCTCATATTCTGGCCGGGCACATGTTTGATGGACCCACTCGTTGCACACATTGCAGGAAACCCATGAGGTTGTCAAGTCCTCCTGACTTGTGCCTCGTCGGCAATAGGTACAGAATGTACTGTCATGTAATTCGAGTAATTCGGCCTTTATTTTAATCTCTTTTAGAAATCGCCCATCGAAGTGGCTGTGGGAAGGTCTTTTTCTTCTTTGCCACATTTCTTCTACTTGACCTGACTTTGGTTGTTTGGTCAGCCTCTTTTTAGGAATACGATTTAAAATTTCGGTGGACAGTGATATTACCTCTGTTCTCAATTTTCTTATTAACTGAGTGCATTTTAAATTACTTTGTCCATTTAAACTATACTGTTTTATTTGTCCAAAGTAATTCTCCACAGCTGAATTGCTCGTACGCATGTCTTTCCTCAAATTACTCCACAAGGGCACATATGCCATGTATTTAGATACAAAGGTGGCATATAGTGAGGGGTCGTAATATTTACTTAACGTATGACCCGACGATTCGATGTTTATGTTTTTTTCAATATTTTTACACCTGATGTAGTAAGGGCTACTGGCATATATTGATTCCTTATTAGTGTTAGAGTCACTAAAAAGCGACGAAGAAGTGTGTTCCATTTTTTCTAATAACTCTATAAGGTCTTTTTTTTCAATATTATTGCGACAAAGTGCGACCAGTTTATTATACGCATTTGCAACTGAGGTTGTGTAATATTTGGTATTGAATAGAATATAAGCATTTGCAATGAACGCATCCACCGTTGATAAATCTTTCATTAATATCACGCTTACTAAAAGTTCTTTTACGGCATTTTTGTCACTGGCCTGTGATTTATTGACATCTTTGCAAATGCACTTCACTAAATGTGCGCAGCACAAAAACATAGGTGTATGACAATCCCTTTTCAACATATTATCGTAACATAGTCTTAGGTACTCAAGCAACGTGCAATTGTTGAATGACTTGCACACTGCATTTATTAGTGCGAAACTAAAGTCTGTCACTACTCCTGAAAATGCAGGCCAACAGTTATGAGCCTCACAAAAGACTCTAAAATCATTTAGCAATTTGAAAATGGTATTTGCATCATGCATTGCCGATATCATCGAGAAAACGGAAAATACTCGCTCTGTCAATTCAAGGAGGATTACCCCACTGTACAAAAATATTCTTTTAATTGACTTATCTCCATTAGGAGGCCTGCATACACTGCCTGTTGCATCAAAATGCAACAGGGTCTTTTTCGTGTTTTTTATTACTTTCAACTGTTCGTTACTAAAGAGTTTTACAACAAGAGGAAACGATAATTCCTGTATATACTCTGGATGATCTTTTTGATATAAATATAAGTCAATAATATCATTTTTTGACCGATCATTGATACCCATAGCCTCAGATCTCACTTTTCTAATCGTGGAGTCCGATTTAACACGTTGGAGGTTTTTTGCTTGCTCTAAACAAGCCTGGTTTAAATTTAAGAGACTTTGTTTTTTATGTACAAGTGGCTTTGTTTTGATGAGTTTACGTTTTTCTATTTTCCTTTCAAGGCCGCGCAATTGAGCAGTTAAATAATGGCTGTGACAGAAATTTAGATTTGTACTGTGTACTGTCACAATATGATCAGAAAGTGTGATTTTAAACTGTTTGCAATTTGTGTGCCTGCATGACGCTGATATTATGATTGTCCCGTCTTTCAAATACTTTTTGTGATTAATTTTTATAGTACATGTATTGTTTATGTATTTTTCTATTGTCTTTTTTAGGATGTAAGGGTACGTAAAAGTATTTAGAGTACCATCTGTAAACATCTCGTTCCACAGTTTTTCATTTATAGTGTACGACCCCTCAATAACGTCATCAATCGTAAGGTGATCGACATTTTTGGACCCTGTAGGGAGTATATCAGCCGAAATATCTGGACTTGAAATATTTAGAACTACTTTCTGTACATGCTGTATGTCAGGTGACACTTTATGCTTTTTATCACTATGACAGTCATTTTCACTTTTTTTCATTGGGCTCACATTATCGATATAAGAGGCAAGGGAAGGTGATTTATCACTATGATCGTTATTTTCATTTTTTCCCAATGAACTCACAGTATCGATATAAGGGGTCAGTGAAGGTGATTTAACACCATGACCGTCATTTTCTTTTTTTTCTATTGGGCTCACATTATCGATATAAGAGGCCAACGAAGCCGATTTACCACTATGACCGTCATTTTCTATTATTTCCATTGGGCTCACAGTATCGATATAAGGGGCCTGGATTTCGTCGTATGTCGGTGAATTCGTGGGAAGATACTTGTCTGACGATTTTGCAGCATCTCTATGTATCTTCCACCAAACCTTATAAATTCTTGTACGATTGCGTAAAGTGTTGGGTAGCTGGAAGAAGTTGCACAACAATTCATAGCTCACGTGAGACGATGTTGTGATAGAGTCTGGCTTGGAACATAAGTGATATTTGGCTATAGCCAATTTCAAGCCATCTGTTGTGAGCGCAGTTTTGTTTATTTCTGGATTGTAAAAATGAAAGTTTCTGAAACCCTCATTTTCATTTATTATTTTAAAGATATGTACAAAATGTTTATATTTACAGTTCTTTAAAGCCAGAGAAAGCTTTTTACAGTCGTCAACTGTCACCTTCTCATTCTCTTCTAGCTGAGGTTTAAGTTTATGCAGTTCGGAAGAGATTTGTTTGAAGGAGCTTATTTTTGAAATGTACATTATTGAAATGCTGCATAGATAATATGAAACCAAGCAATTAAACAACAGTTAAATTTTAATAATATTTTCGATAAAAACAAAACAAAAAAAATCTCTTGTATCTACATCTGATTTCCGATACAACCATAAAAGTTTTGCTCCAATTATAATTATAATTTCAATGTTCGATATCAAGGAAACGTAACGTAATTAAACTAATTAAGCACTACACAAATACGAAATAAGTTGTTAATACATAACAAGTAAGCAATTCCCTCAATATTTTTTTACCCTTTGAGTCGATGCCAAGCTAACATACCTACCTGCCTTACCAAATCAGCTAAATTACTTACATACCTAAATACTAACTAAGACTTATCTAACAAAAGCACGCAGGAGTACCTACTTAATAACCTAATAATTACAATACAGGAACAACGAATACATATATGTACTACTATTTATACAACGATACCTTAGTACCTGATCATATTATATAATCTAAGATAACTAATAATATATATATATACAAATGATAATGATACCTATTTATTATTAGTAATAAGAGTAATTTACACAAGAATCAAAACTAATATATATATATATGTAGGTAATTAGATAATATCAATTGAATCTCAAAGCAGAAGCACGAAGGGTAGCAATAAAGCACACAATACTAAAATATGCCGCCAATATACTATTTGAGAGTATTTTTTTATGAAATTTCAACCCCGCTTAGGTAACCTCGGTTCGAGAAAATAACAAACAAACGATAGCGTCTTCTAACTCGATGCCACTGCCATCTATATATGTGCGACAATTAAACAACTCAGTTTTTTCGATTTTCTCGATAGATGGCCTAGGTAGTAGTATTACGTATTATGTATTAAAAACGTGGGTGTAATAATACTACTACCTAGGCCATCTATCGAGAAAATAGAAAAAACTGAGTTGTTTAATTGTCGCACATACATAGATGGCAGTGGCATCGAGTTAGAAGACGCTATCGTTTGTTTGTTATTTTCTCGAACCGAGGTTACCTAAGCGGGGTTGAAATTTCATAAAAAAATACTCTCAAATAGTATATTGGCGGCATATTTTAGTATTGTGTGCTTTATTGCTACCCTTCGTGCTTCTGCTTTGAGATTCAATTGATATTATCTAATTACCTACATATATATATATATTAGTTTTGATTCTTGTGTAAATTACTCTTATTACTAATAATAAATAGGTATCATTATCATTTGTATATATATATATTATTAGTTATCTTAGATTATATAATATGATCAGGTACTAAGGTATCGTTGTATAAATAGTAGTACATATATGTATTCGTTGTTCCTGTATTGTAATTATTAGGTTATTAAGTAGGTACTCCTGCGTGCTTTTGTTAGATAAGTCTTAGTTAGTATTTAGGTATGTAAGTAATTTAGCTGATTTGGTAAGGCAGGTAGGTATGTTAGCTTGGCATCGACTCAAAGGGTAAAAAAATATTGAGGGAATTGCTTACTTGTTATGTATTAACAACTTATTTCGTATTTGTGTAGTGCTTAATTAGTTTAATTACGTTACGTTTCCTTGATATCGAACATTGAAATTATAATTATAATTGGAGCAAAACTTTTATGGTTGTATCGGAAATCAGATGTAGATACAAGAGATTTTTTTTGTTTTGTTTTTATCGAAAATATTATTAAAATTTAACTGTTGTTTAATTGCTTGGTTTCATATTATCTATGCAGCATTTCAATAATGTACATTTCAAAAATAAGCTCCTTCAAACAAATCTCTTCCGAACTGCATAAACTTAAACCTCAGCTAGAAGAGAATGAGAAGGTGACAGTTGACGACTGTAAAAAGCTTTCTCTGGCTTTAAAGAACTGTAAATATAAACATTTTGTACATATCTTTAAAATAATAAATGAAAATGAGGGTTTCAGAAACTTTCATTTTTACAATCCAGAAATAAACAAAACTGCGCTCACAACAGATGGCTTGAAATTGGCTATAGCCAAATATCACTTATGTTCCAAGCCAGACTCTATCACAACATCGTCTCACGTGAGCTATGAATTGTTGTGCAACTTCTTCCAGCTACCCAACACTTTACGCAATCGTACAAGAATTTATAAGGTTTGGTGGAAGATACATAGAGATGCTGCAAAATCGTCAGACAAGTATCTTCCCACGAATTCACCGACATACGACGAAATCCAGGCCCCTTATATCGATACTGTGAGCCCAATGGAAATAATAGAAAATGACGGTCATAGTGGTAAATCGGCTTCGTTGGCCTCTTATATCGATAATGTGAGCCCAATAGAAAAAAAAGAAAATGACGGTCATGGTGTTAAATCACCTTCACTGACCCCTTATATCGATACTGTGAGTTCATTGGGAAAAAATGAAAATAACGATCATAGTGATAAATCACCTTCCCTTGCCTCTTATATCGATAATGTGAGCCCAATGAAAAAAAGTGAAAATGACTGTCATAGTGATAAAAAGCATAAAGTGTCACCTGACATACAGCATGTACAGAAAGTAGTTCTAAATATTTCAAGTCCAGATATTTCGGCTGATATACTCCCTACAGGGTCCAAAAATGTCGATCACCTTACGATTGATGACGTTATTGAGGGGTCGTACACTATAAATGAAAAACTGTGGAACGAGATGTTTACAGATGGTACTCTAAATACTTTTACGTACCCTTACATCCTAAAAAAGACAATAGAAAAATACATAAACAATACATGTACTATAAAAATTAATCACAAAAAGTATTTGAAAGACGGGACAATCATAATATCAGCGTCATGCAGGCACACAAATTGCAAACAGTTTAAAATCACACTTTCTGATCATATTGTGACAGTACACAGTACAAATCTAAATTTCTGTCACAGCCATTATTTAACTGCTCAATTGCGCGGCCTTGAAAGGAAAATAGAAAAACGTAAACTCATCAAAACAAAGCCACTTGTACATAAAAAACAAAGTCTC
Organism: Cydia strobilella; assembly: GCF_947568885.1. Classification (NCBI taxonomy): domain Eukaryota; kingdom Metazoa; phylum Arthropoda; class Insecta; order Lepidoptera; family Tortricidae; genus Cydia; species Cydia strobilella. The sequence continues at coordinate 7,460,515 of NC_086043.1, forward strand.
TTAAATTTAAACCAGGCTTGTTTAGAGCAAGCAAAAAACCTCCAACGTGTTAAATCGGACTCCACGATTAGAAAAGTGAGATCTGAGGCTATGGGTATCAATGATCGGTCAAAAAATGATATTATTGACTTATATTTATATCAAAAAGATCATCCAGAGTATATACAGGAATTATCGTTTCCTCTTGTTGTAAAACTCTTTAGTAACGAACAGTTGAAAGTAATAAAAAACACGAAAAAGACCCTGTTGCATTTTGATGCAACAGGCAGTGTATGCAGGCCTCCTAATGGAGATAAGTCAATTAAAAGAATATTTTTGTACAGTGGGGTAATCCTCCTTGAATTGACAGAGCGAGTATTTTCCGTTTTCTCGATGATATCGGCAATGCATGATGCAAATACCATTTTCAAATTGCTAAATGATTTTAGAGTCTTTTGTGAGGCTCATAACTGTTGGCCTGCATTTTCAGGAGTAGTGACAGACTTTAGTTTCGCACTAATAAATGCAGTGTGCAAGTCATTCAACAATTGCACGTTGCTTGAGTACCTAAGACTATGTTACGATAATATGTTGAAAAGGGATTGTCATACACCTATGTTTTTGTGCTGCGCACATTTAGTGAAGTGCATTTGCAAAGATGTCAATAAATCACAGGCCAGTGACAAAAATGCCGTAAAAGAACTTTTAGTAAGCGTGATATTAATGAAAGATTTATCAACGGTGGATGCGTTCATTGCAAATGCTTATATTCTATTCAATACCAAATATTACACAACCTCAGTTGCAAATGCGTATAATAAACTGGTCGCACTTTGTCGCAATAATATTGAAAAAAAAGACCTTATAGAGTTATTAGAAAAAATGGAACACACTTCTTCGTCGCTTTTTAGTGACTCTAACACTAATAAGGAATCAATATATGCCAGTAGCCCTTACTACATCAGGTGTAAAAATATTGAAAAAAACATAAACATCGAATCGTCGGGTCATACGTTAAGTAAATATTACGACCCCTCACTATATGCCACCTTTGTATCTAAATACATGGCATATGTGCCCTTGTGGAGTAATTTGAGGAAAGACATGCGTACGAGCAATTCAGCTGTGGAGAATTACTTTGGACAAATAAAACAGTATAGTTTAAATGGACAAAGTAATTTAAAATGCACTCAGTTAATAAGAAAATTGAGAACAGAGGTAATATCACTGTCCACCGAAATTTTAAATCGTATTCCTAAAAAGAGGCTGACCAAACAACCAAAGTCAGGTCAAGTAGAAGAAATGTGGCAAAGAAGAAAAAGACCTTCCCACAGCCACTTCGATGGGCGATTTCTAAAAGAGATTAAAATAAAGGCCGAATTACTCGAATTACATGACAGTACATTCTGTACCTATTGCCGACGAGGCACAAGTCAGGAGGACTTGACAACCTCATGGGTTTCCTGCAATGTGTGCAACGAGTGGGTCCATCAAACATGTGCCCGGCCAGAATATGAGACATGTTCTTTTGAAGATATTGAAGAGTTCGTCTGTGAATATTGCCGTACTGGGACACATTTCAATTCAACCAAAGTATTCGAATCCCCACAGCCCAACTATTCATACCCAAATCTTGAGGTCTGTACCCTTGAAGTCTTTCCGAACGGATTAGCTAAGGATACAAAATATTACGCACGAATCGATAGAGGATACACCGTATCAAAGATGGCTTCCCTAAAATTTTCCCTTGACTTACTACCCTATGATGACTACGCGACCCTGCAGCCGCAACAATACTTGTCCGGTTTTGTTGTGGAGCATGCGTGTCATATATACAATAACGGCAAATACAACATTGTGAACGTGGAGAAATCAACGTTTATTTTTGGGGGTAGTGTCCGCAACCATGATTTTGTGGAGAATCTACCAATAACCACCGAGACTGACACTGTATTTTTAATATGTCTGTATCAACATTTCACAATGGTTTTGTTGTCCATTAAACGCAAAACAATGACGGTCATTGATCCGCTAGGGCATGAAAACGCACTTGGCCATATGTATTTGGCAGAAGTGAATAAATTATTAAAAGAAAAGAATTTTACCATGCATATATCTAAATTCGAAACCGTGAAGCATACAAAGCAAATGGACTCTTATAATTGTGGCCCTATGTTGGTTTTCTTTTTCTCGTGCTTGGTTAATGAAACCTCCATGATCAATAACAAAATGTATTTTGATGCATTCAGGGATGAAATAAAATATATTCTTCTGGAAAAAAGTGACCAAATGGACAAACTATGCTTTTTTTGTTCGAAAACTATCACAGACAACGACGGGGGATATTATCAATGTCATTTTTGCTATAGGAAAATTCATTTAAACACCAGTTGCATAATGTCAATCGCAGAAAAACGAACACATATGACAATAGAACAAAAAATAAAATCTCTAAATAACGGGTGCCAGTTGTGCAATATATATTTGGGCAAATCTTAAATTAACGTCAACCCGGTGTATGTAAATATACGTACACATCGTGTAACATCAACAACTGGAAAACTCATATATATTCTAAATGAATAATTCAACTTAAGGCGTCTATTTTTAAATCCGTTAGTATCGGGCATATCGGTTACGTATAGTTTCTATAATTCGATCGAACTAGAAGTTAGATAAAAATAAAAACCGGCTAAGTGCGAGTCGGACTCGCGTTCCAAGGGTTCCATACTTTACACAATTTAAACAATGTAATTTTTATGTGAAATGTCTTCAAAAAACCCGTAGGGGTCCGATCAAAAACTAAGTAATTAAGTCCGACTCACGCTTGACTGCACATTTCTAATAGATTTTCCTGTAATCTATAGGTAAAGATCTATTTTGTTTATTTTTTTTTAAATTTTTGATCCAGTAGTTTCGGAGATAAAGGGGCGAATGGTCATTTTTTGCCTATTTCCTTGAATAACTTCTAAACTGTTTATTATAAAATTATAAAAAAAATATATTTGAGAATATCACAATGAGCTCTTTCACTTGCTATGTAACACCATATAGTTTGAAAAACTTTATTTTTTAATTTTCTCATATACCCCCCAAAAACGGCCCCAGTATTTAAAATTCATTTGTTTACGTTGCATGTCCGTCTTTGGGTCACAAACTTACATATGTATACCAAATTTTACCTTAAGAGGCCGTAGTCGATTTTAGAGCAAAAATTTTAAATTGATAGATGTAGTCGTTGAAATTATACACGTTTTGTTACGTAATATCCAAATAAAAAGTATTGGTTTCTATTAGCACGTCTTCTCATCTTGCCTTTTAATAATGAGGTCGCAAGCGTGCGTCACCGGTAATATATGAAAAGAAGGGGCAGTTTTTAAAAATTCATCAAAAATTTATGGTGGTAAATTATACAAATTGATGTATAAGAATAGTTTCAACAAATGTTGTAGATTGTTTAAGTATCAAAATTACGTTGAAATTAAGTCGATTTTCAGAGAAATTGTCACTTGTTTTGAAGTAATTTCTGGAGAAAATTGATTTCGTCTAACTTTCATTTACACTACTTCAAAGTCATAATTATAAAAATGTAGTCTGATAAACGTCAAGTACAGGATATGTGTAATACAAAATTACCATATTTAGCTGTCCAAACTTTACGAAATTTACAATTATGAGCGACAAAATCAGTGCTTTACGCGCGTTTACCTAAACGTCCATCAGAAAAGCAAACATTACTAATTTAGTGAGTCTGTTTTCAACAAATTTATCTGATAAAGGGTAAGATAAGAAGATGCGCTAATAGAAACCAGTACTTGTTATTTCAATTAGGTAACAAAAGGTGTACAATTTCACAGACAAAATCTATCAATTTTACATTTTTGCGACTAAAATCGACACCGGCCCGGCGTCTTAATTGGTCCAGTAGCTTCGGAGAAAATAGGCTGTGACAGACGGACAGACAGACAGACAGACAGACGCACGAGTGATCCTAAAAGGGTTCCGTTTTTTCCTTTTGAGGAACGGAACCCTAAAAATTAGAACAGTATCTTCACTAGTTCAGAAATATTTCATTTTATAATATTTCTAATAGTACAGCTCTACTAAAATCTAATCTGACTCATAGCGTCCAAACTAAACGAGGTACAGCTCTACGAAAATCTGATTTGAATAGCCTTTTAGATGTCTACTGAGACATATGTAGTGCGACCAAAATCATCGATCTAGAAGTTAGGTGAAAATAATTAAATCTTAAACACATAGTTCTCCACAAGTTCAGACATATTTCGGCCGCTGACTCATAGCGTCCAAACTAAACGAGGTACAGCTCTACTAAAATCTGATTTGAATAGCCTATAAGATGTCTAATGAGACGTATATAGTGCGACCAAATTCATCGATCTAGAAGTTAGGTGAAAAAAATTAAATCTTAAACATAGTTCTCCACAAGTTCAGACCTATTTCGGCCGCTGACTCATAGCGTCCAAACTAAACGAGGTACAGCTCTACTAAAATCTTATTTGAATAGCCTTTTAGATGTCTAATGAGACTTATATAGTGCGACCAAATTCATCGATCTAGAAGTAAGGTGACAAAAATTAAATCTTAACAAGATCGCCACAAGTTCAGACATATTTCGGCCGCTGACTCATAGCGTCCAAACTAAACGAGGTACAGCTCTACTAAAATCTGATTTGAATAGCCTATTAGATGTCTAATGAGACATATATAGTGGGACCAAATTCATCGATCTAGAAGTTAGGTGAAAAAAATTAAATCTTAAACATAGTTCTCCACAAGTTCAGACCTATTTCGGCCGCTGACTCATAGCGTCCAAACTAAACGAGGTACAGCTCTACTAAAATCTTATTTGAATAGCCTTTTAGATGTCTAATGAGACTTATATAGTGCGACCAAATTCATCGATCTAGAAGTTAGGTGAAAAAAATTAAATCTTAAACACATAGTTCTCCACAAGTTCAGACATATTTCGGCCGCTGACTCATAGCGTCCAAACTAAACGAGGTACAGCTCTACTAAAATCTGATTTGAATAGCCTATAAGATGTCTAATGAGACGTATATAGTGCGACCAAATTCATCGATCTAGAAGTTAGGTGAAAAAAATTAAATCTTAAACACATAGTTCTCCACAAGATCAGACATATTTCGGCCGCTGACTCATAGCGTCCAAACTAAACGAGGTACAGCTCTACTAAAATCTAATTTGAATACCCTATTAGATGTCTAATGAGATGTATATAGTGCGACCAAATTCATCGATCTAGAAGTAAGGTGAAAAAAATTAAATCTTAAACATAGTTCTCCACAAGTTCAGACCTATTTCGGCCGCTGACTCATAGCGTCCAAACTAAACGAGGTACAACTCTACTAAAATCTAATTTGAATAGCATATTAGATGTCTAATGAGATATATATAGTGCGACCAAATTCATCGGTCTGGAAGTTAGGTGAAAAAAATTAAATCTTAACAAGATCGCCACAAGTTCAGACATATTTCGGCCGCTGACTCATAGCGTCCAAACTAAACGAGGTACAGCTCTACTAAAATCTGATTTGAATAGCCTATTAGATGTCTAATGAGACATATATAGTGCGACCAAATTCATCGGTCTAGAAGTTAGGTGAAAAAAATTAAATCTTAAACACATAGTTCTCCACAAGTTTAGACATATTTCGGCCGCTGTCTCATAGCGTCCACACTAAACGAGGTACAGCTCTACTAAAATCTGATTTGAATAGCCTATTATATGTCTAATGAGACATATATAGTGCGACCAAATTCATCGATCTAGAAGTAAGGTGAAAAAAATTAAATCTTAACAAGATCGCCACAAGTTCAGACGTATTTCGGCCGCTGACTCATAGCGTCCAAACTAAACGAGGTACAGCTCTACTAAAATCTGATTTGAATAGCCTATTAGATGTCTAATGAGACATATATAGTGCGACCAAATTCATCGATCTAGAAGTAAGGTGAAAAAAATTAAATCTTAAACATAGTTCTCCACAAGTTCAGACCTATTTTGGCCGCTGACTCATAGCGTCCAAACTAAACGAGGTACAGCTCTACTAAAATCTGATTTGAATAGCCTATAAGATGTCTAATGAGACGTATATAGTGCGACCAAATTCATCGATCTAGAAGTTAGGTGAAAAAAATTAAATCTTAAACACATAGTTCTCCACAAGTTCAGACATATTTCGGCCGCTGACTCATAGCGTCCAAACTAAACGAGGTACAGCTCTACTAAAATCTGATTTGAATAGCCTATTAGATGTCTAATGAGACATATATAGTGGGACCAAAATCATCGATCTAGAAATTAGGAGAAAAAAATTAAATCTTAAACACATAGTTCTCCACAAGTTCAGACATATTTCGGCCGCTGTCTCATAGCGTCCAAACTAAACGAGGTACAGCTCTACTAAAATCTGATTTGAATAGCCTATTAGATGTCTAATGAGACATATATAGTGGGACCAAAATCATCGATCTAGAAATTAGGAGAAAAAAATTAAATCTTAAACACATAGTTCTCCACAAGTTCAGACATATTTCGGCCGCTGTCTCATAGCGTCCAAACTAAACGAGGTACAGCTCTACTAAAATCTGATTTGAATAGCCTATTAGATGTCTAATGAGACATATATAGTGGGACCAAATTCATCGATCTAGAAGTTAGGTGAAAAAAATTAAATCTTAAACACATAGTTCTCCACAAGTTCAGACATATTTCGGCCGCTGACTCATAGCGTCCAAACTAAACGAGGTACAGCTCTACTAAAATCTGATTTGAATAGCCTATAAGATGTCTAATGAGACGTATATAGTGCGACCAAATTCATCGATCTAGAAGTTAGGTGAAAAAAATTAAATCTTAAACACATAGTTCTCCACAAGATCAGACATATTTCGGCCGCTGACTCATAGCGTCCAAACTAAACGAGGTACAGCTCTACTAAAATCTAATTTGAATACCCTATTAGATGTCTAATGAGACGTATATAGTGCGACCAAATTCATCGATCTAGAAGTTAGGTGAAAAAAATTAAATCTTAAACACATAGTTCTCCACAAGTTCAGACATATTTCGGCCGCTGACTCATAGCGTCCAAACTAAACGAGGTACAGCTCTACTAAAATCTGATTTGAATAGCCTATAAGATGTCTAATGAGACGTATATAGTGCGACCAAATTCATCGATCTAGAAGTTAGGTGAAAAAAATTAAATCTTAAACACATAGTTCTCCACAAGATCAGACATATTTCGGCCGCTGACTCATAGCGTCCAAACTAAACGAGGTACAGCTCTACTAAAATCTAATTTGAATACCCTATTAGATGTCTAATGAGATGTATATAGTGCGACCAAATTCATCGATCTAGAAGTAAGGTGAAAAAAATTAAATCTTAAACACATAGTTCTCCACAAGTTTAGACATATTTCGGCCGCTGTCTCATAGCGTCCACACTAAACGAGGTACAGCTCTACTAAAATCTGATTTGAATAGCCTATTAGATGTCTAATGAGACATATATAGTGCGACCAAATTCATCGGTCTAGAAGTTAGGTGAAAAAAATTAAATCTTAAACACATAGTTCTCCACAAGTTTAGACATATTTCGGCCGCTGTCTCATAGCGTCCACACTAAACGAGGTACAGCTCTACTAAAATCTAATTTGAATAGCATATTAGATGTCTAATGAGATATATATAGTGCGACCAAATTCATCGGTCTGGAAGTTAGGTGAAAAAAATTAAATCTTAACAAGATCGCCACAAGTTCAGACATATTTCGGCCGCTGACTCATAGCGTCCAAACTAAACGAGGTACAGCTCTACTAAAATCTGATTTGAATAGCCTATTAGATGTCTAATGAGACATATATAGTGCGACCAAATTCATCGGTCTAGAAGTTAGGTGAAAAAAATTAAATCTTAAACACATAGTTCTCCACAAGTTTAGACATATTTCGGCCGCTGTCTCATAGCGTCCACACTAAACGAGGTACAGCTCTACTAAAATCTGATTTGAATAGCCTATTAGATGTCTAATGAGACATATATAGTGCGACCAAATTCATCGATCTAGAAGTAAGGTGAAAAAAATTAAATCTTAACAAGATCGCCACAAGTTCAGACGTATTTCGGCCGCTGACTCATAGCGTCCAAACTAAACGAGGTACAGCTCTACTAAAATCTGATTTGAATAGCCTATTAGATGTCTAATGAGACATATATAGTGCGACCAAATTCATCGATCTAGAAGTAAGGTGAAAAAAATTAAATCTTAAACATAGTTCTCCACAAGTTCAGACCTATTTTGGCCGCTGACTCATAGCGTCCAAACTAAACGAGGTACAGCTCTACTAAAATCTGATTTGAATAGCCTATAAGATGTCTAATGAGACGTATATAGTGCGACCAAATTCATCGATCTAGAAGTTAGGTGAAAAAAATTAAATCTTAAACACATAGTTCTCCACAAGTTCAGACATATTTCGGCCGCTGACTCATAGCGTCCAAACTAAACGAGGTACAGCTCTACTAAAATCTGATTTGAATAGCCTATTAGATGTCTAATAAGACATATATAGTGGGACCAAAATCATCGATCTAGAAATTAGGAGAAAAAAATTAAATCTTAAACACATAGTTCTCCACAAGTTCAGACATATTTCGGCCGCTGTCTCATAGCGTCCAAACTAAACGAGGTACAGCTCTACTAAAATCTGATTTGAATAGCCTATTAGATGTCTAATGAGACATATATAGTGGGACCAAATTCATCGATCTAGAAGTTAGGTGAAAAAAATTAAATCTTAAACACATAGTTCTCCACAAGTTCAGACATATTTCGGCCGCTGACTCATAGCGTCCAAACTAAACGAGGTACAGCTCTACTAAAATCTGATTTGAATAGCCTATAAGATGTCTAATGAGACGTATATAGTGCGACCAAATTCATCGATCTAGAAGTTAGGTGAAAAAAATTAAATCTTAAACACATAGTTCTCCACAAGATCAGACATATTTCGGCCGCTGACTCATAGCGTCCAAACTAAACGAGGTACAGCTCTACTAAAATCTAATTTGAATACCCTATTAGATGTCTAATGAGACGTATATAGTGCGACCAAATTCATCGATCTAGAAGTTAGGTGAAAAAAATTAAATCTTAAACACATAGTTCTCCACAAGTTCAGACATATTTCGGCCGCTGACTCATAGCGTCCAAACTAAACGAGGTACAGCTCTACTAAAATCTGATTTGAATAGCCTATAAGATGTCTAATGAGACGTATATAGTGCGACCAAATTCATCGATCTAGAAGTTAGGTGAAAAAAATTAAATCTTAAACACATAGTTCTCCACAAGATCAGACATATTTCGGCCGCTGACTCATAGCGTCCAAACTAAACGAGGTACAGCTCTACTAAAATCTGATTTGAATAGCCTATTAGATGTCTAATGAGACATATATAGTGCGACCAAAATCATCGATCTAGAAATTAGGTGAAAAAAATTAAATCTTAAACACATAGTTCTCCACAAGTTCAGACATATTTCGGCCGCTGACTCATAGCGTCCAAACTAAACGAGGTACAGCTCTACTAAAATCTGATTTGAATAGCCTATTAGATGTCTAATGAGACATATATAGTGCGACCAAAATCATCGATCTAGAAATTAGGTTGAAAAAAATTAAATCTTAAACACATAGTTCTCCACAAGTTCAGACATATTTCGGCCGCTGACTCATAGCGTCCAAACTAAACGAGGTACAGCTCTACGAAAATCTGATTTGAATAGCCTATTATATGTCTAATGAGACATATATAGTGCGACCAAAATCATCGATCTAGAAGTTAGGTGAAAAAAAAAAAATCTTAAACATAGTTCTCCACAAGTTCAGACCTATTTCGGCCGCTGACTCATAGCGTCCAAACTAAACGAGGTACAGCTCTACTAAAATCTGATTTGAATAGCCTATTAGATGTCTAATGAGACATATATAGTGCGACCAAATTCATCGATCTAGAAGTAAGGTGAAAAAAATTAAATCTTAAACATAGTTCTCCACAAGTTCAGACCTATTTCGGCCGCTGACTCATAGCGTCCAAACTAAACGAGGTACAACTCTACTAAAATCTAATTTGAATAGCATATTAGATGTCTAATGAGACATATATAGTGCGACCAAATTCATCGGTCTGGAAGTTAGGTGAAAAAAATTAAATCTTAACAAGATCGCCACAAGTTCAGACATATTTCGGCCGCTGACTCATAGCGTCCAAACTAAACGAGGTACAGCTCTACTAAAATCTGATTTGAATAGCCTATAAGATGCCTAATGAGACGTATATAGTGCGATCAAATTCATCGATCTAGAAGTTAGGTGAAAACAATTAAATGTTAATCATAGTTCTCCACAAGTTCAGACATATTTCGGCCGCTGACTCATAGCGTCCAAACTAAACGAGGTACAGCTCTACTAAAATCTAATTTGAATACCCTATTAGATGTCTAATGAGACGTATATAGTGCGACCAAATTCATCGATCTAGAAGTTAGGTGAAAAAAATTAAATCTTAAACACATAGTTCTCCACAAGTTCAGACATATTTCGGCCGCTGACTCATAGCGTCCAAACTAAACAAGGTACAGCTCTACTAAAATCTGATTTGAATAGCCTATTAGATGTCTAATGAGACATATATAGTGCGACCAAAATCATCGATCTAGAAATTAGGTGAAAAAAATTAAATCTTAAACACATAGTTCTCCACAAGTTCAGACATATTTCGGCCGCTGACTCATAGCGTCCAAACTAAACGAGGTACAGCTCTACTAAAATCTGATTTGAATAGCCTATTAGATGTCTAATGAGACATATATAGTGGGACCAAAATCATCGATCTAGAAATTAGGAGAAAAAAATTAAATCTTAAACACATAGTTCTCCACAAGTTCAGACATATTTCGGCCGCTGTCTCATAGCGTCCAAACTAAACGAGGTACAGCTCTACTAAAATCTGATTTGAATAGCCTATTAGATGTCTAATGAGACATATATAGTGCGACCAAAATCATCGATCTAGAAATTAGGTGAAAAAAATTAAATCTTAAACACATAGTTCTCCACAAGTTCAGACATATTTCGGCCGCTGACTCATAGCGTCCAAACTAAACGAGGTACAGCTCTACGAAAATCTGATTTGAATAGCCTTTTAGATGTCTAATGAGACATATGTAGTGCGACCAAATTCATCGATCTAGAAGTTAGGTGAAAAAAATTAAATCTTAAACACATAGTTCTCCACAAGTTCAGACATATTTCGGCCGCTGACTCATAGCGTCCAAACTAAGCGAGGTACAGCTCTACTAAAATCTGATTTGAATAGCCTTTTAGATGTCTAATGAGACATATGTAGTGCGACCAAATTCATCGATCTAGAAGTTAGGTGAAAAAAATTAAATCTTAAACACATAGTTCTCCACAAGTTCAGACATATTTCGGCCGCTGACTCATAGCGTCCAAACTAAGCGAGGTACAGCTCTACTAAAATCTGATTTGAATAGCCTATTATATATCTAATGAGACATATATAGTGCGACCAAATTCATCGATCTAGAAGTTAGGTGAAAAAAATTAAATCTTAAACACATAGTTCTCCACAAGTTCAGACATATTTCGGCCGCAGACTCATAGCGTCCAAACTAAACGAGGTACAGCTCTACTAAAAGCTGACTTGAATTGCCTATTACATATCTAATGAGACATATATAGTGCGACCCCAATCATCGATCTAGTAGTTAGGTGAAAAAAATATCATGATTTAACGGGACACTGCCTTAAGCACGCCTTAACGTTGAGTAAATAGTTATTTTTCTATATTAATAATTTATGTTTATACCATTTCTGTTATGTATGGAGAGATTTATTACGGACTTCTTAATTTGGTAGGTTAATTTTAGTGTGAAGTTGGCGGCCAAATGTTGGCGGCTGATTGGCGCCAACATTTGGCCGCCAACTTTTGGCCGCTAACTTCACACCGGTTTACAAATAACTCTAAATCAGCTATATCTACTGTTATACAGAATGTATATATTAACGTCCTGTATAACGAAGGAAAATATATTTATTATTAAGCGTTAAGAAAATAAAACAATACTATACAGATTTTGTGGCAGTGGGTGGGGCACATTGCTCGCAGAACTGATGGCCGGTGGGGCCGGAAGGTTCTGGAGTGGCGTCCGCGTACCGGAAGACGAACTGCCGGTAGGCCTCCAACGAGATGGAGCGACGACCTGGTGAAGGTCGCGGGAATTCGGTGGTTGCGAGCGGCACAGGATCGGTCGGAGTGGCGAGCCTTGGGGGAGGCCTATGTCCAGCAGTGGACGTCTATCGGCTGACATGATGATGATGATGATGATGATACAGATTTTATTAAGCGTAAGGTATTATAAAGGCCGAAACACAATGTAATACAGAATTAGGCTATGGCTATTCCTATAGCTTTTACATCAACGTTATATAACTTTTAGCTTAGTCAAATGAGTAATCTTATCACGTCGTCGTCGACGTCGTGTGTTACTTGGGTTCGATCTGTGTAACATATTTAAATCGAAGAATTTGTTATTGTTATTTGGAGGCTCTAGATGCGTGAACCCTGCACGCAGGCAGGGCTCGGACGCGAAGATGCCGAGCGGCTGGTTCAAGGGTCCGCCCGCCCATCTATTTATAGCGCGCCGGCGATGCTATCGGCCACGGGCAGCGCCTGCGCCGCCCGCACCGCCCTCGACGCACCCCTCGCATAACGCTCGCCCAATAAATAGACCAAAGATGCACTGCCATTTTATATTTATTCCGACTATTTATATCGTAATGACCATTGTTTCAGGCTCAGGTGGAATTAATAGCCGGGAGGCTATTTTAGTGCCACGCTCGAGATCGTCGTTACTTTGATAAATTGCACGCCGATAAAACAGGAATGCCATTCGCATTGCAATTGATACGTAGAGATAGTAATATTTCAATGGTGATAAATATCTACATCGACGGTTTAGATAAGTCGGCGTGGGGAGCGGGGCACACGTCAGGCTCATCCGTATGCGTGTGCACAGCTTCCTGCTGCGCGCCGCCCGCCGCAACCATTACTTCTCGATTGTTCACTTTTTTACTGTAGGTAGTTTTTTATCTACGTTGTTTTAGATGTCCACAGGACGGGTGCTAACTCTAGCTGCGCGGACACTCACTACACTACACTAGGCGGGGCTGCCGTGTAGCGCGCTCCAGGCTGGCACCGGACACAGCGCGAGTTATTTACGATAGTCGCGAGACAATCGCCGGCCTTATCCGGTGCTCCGCGACAACGACAATAACATGACGTGGCTGTCTTCATTAAATACCTCCTTAGGAATTATCACACGTGCCTAGTTTATTCTTGGCGCGCTGAATCACCGTGATCCGGGCGAATTACGATATCTTTGGATTGTGTATTCAACAAGGTGCTCATGCTTCTTGTTAATCATTTTAGTTATAGTGTTGTTGTTATTGGTATGCCCATTATACTCGTATTGCAGAGATTGGGTGCCTAGATTTCTATGAAGGCGTTTGACACGTTGTCAGCGAGTTGCCGTGGCCTAACGGTCGTCCGCTACTAATTGATTTCATTTGCGGGTGTGGCGGAAGAGCTATTTGCTGCAGAAGACAGTTCAACGACACACCGCCGCACCCGCGTTGATGAACCTTCGCGCGTCCTTCAAGGGACGTTGTTTCAATCGGTTAACGAGCACAGGCGAGGCGAACGCTCTCAACTGATCTTCAGGTCTTGTTTGGTAGACCTCTCAATGAAATATTATGTTTATTTAATCCCAAGAATGAGGTGATATGCAGCAGACACAAGATGACCGTCATTGACCGTAGAATCGCCAAACTTAAGCGGCAGTGGGTAGGGCACATTGTTCGTAGATAAACCATTAAAGTATGGCCGCTATCGGGTTTTCCAGAAAGTATAAGTACAAGCTTCAAAAAATACCTATAAAGCAATATTTTTCTTAAGTTTTACAATTATTTAGTAGTCAGTATTAAATTTCTACTTATTGTGCAACAAATTCAGGTACCATATTTTTGACATCGTCAACCGTAAGCCAGAGATCGCACCTTGGATTGAACCCTCGACATACGCTTCAGCATAGATTTATGTCCCATGACTTTGGAGACTTGCAACCAGTTTTTTGAAGGCCTCGATAGAATCTGCAGGCTTAATGGTTTTTTCAGAGATATGCCTTAGTAAGAGCCCAAAAAGTGTCGATTGGCCTGGCTTCCAGACAGTTAGACGGATTCATTTACTTAGGCACATATAAAGATAACGTGGTCTTGGAGAACAAGACAGGACCATCACCCTCACGGACCATGGGCAACAAGCAGTGACTCGGGCACTCCAAGATGAAGGTATCGGCCTTTGTGTATATAGTGACAAATGGATTGGACAACATACCGCCCTCCAAGTGGCCTGCCAAATCATTGCTTTTTGGTGTTTTTTTGGCGAAAATTGACTTTTCGGCATTATCTACATATATCCTGGTTTTCTCGTACAGAATTGGTCACCTGCTCTCTGGTTTTGTCGTCCATAATAATGTTCCTCCATAATAAAGGCTCCATTTTGATTTCTTCTGCTATTTAAAGGTTTTTAAACTAATTCTTACCTTAGCACGTTGGACATTACTAGCCTATGTTCGTAATTTTTTGGCCACATCAATAACAGACGAGTATTTTTTTTCAGCGGATCACTTGAGGAATCTTACGGTCCAATGTTAGATCCACAGGCCTTATCCGACCACTTCTTGGTGCATCGGAAAAGGTGAATGCTCACTATACTTTCGATAGCCTTTTCGTACGGATCCGATGTTAACTACTGCAGAATTCGACAACTCTTTTAGCGGGATGTTAGAAATCGTTCACCATTTGTGCACAATATATTTTCGTTTTTCTGGAGAAATGCCCCGCATCTCGCGTACCTATTTTGCACACAAGCTTTGCGACGAATGTAAATAACTATAGATAAATAAGTACCTGATGATTTCACATAACTTTTTTTCTAGTTAATATTATGAATCCAAAAAGCAGCATTGCAAAGTTGTGCTTATACTTTCTGGAACACCCGATATAAACAGAAAAGCGCAATGTGTGTACTTTTCTGACTGATATAATGATGTTTCGGTAGACTGGTTTCCCAGTGTTTGAATCGCCTGTGCTCGGCATGTAATGAAAATACACGGTCAGGAATGCGTCTATTACTTTAACCACACACCTAGATTTATTTCCCTGATTACGGTCCTTCTTAGAGGCGGCTTAAAGAACCTTAGTGTATTGCAAAGTTATGAGCTCCCTTATCGGTCGGATCCTCCCTTACACGGTGTCAGCTATGTGACAAAATTTAATAAATAAGCACCATCAATGTAAATTTAACATCGATCAAGCGTGTAGGTACTGTACTGTAGACTGTAGCTGCATGGTTATTCTTCGTTTCTCGTAATCTTACATTTTGTCATGGTTAAATGTTAAGTTAACGTTGCTTTGGCGAATATAGATTTTTCGTTATTAGTTCGCTTTAGATTCATTTTAAACTTCAGAAAATTCGAAGCTATCAGAATCTGGTTTACCCGACCTTTCTCCTCACATCAGCTCGGCGCAATAATATTGTATGAGTAAGAACAGAGTACCTTCTGTAGGTAAATCTAAAAACTGCACAAATGAATGAAGCATGAACGGCCCCATCATTAGACATAAACGAAGAAATTGTTCCATTACACAAGCCTGTCTATTTTTGACAGCATGAAATAGATTACCACGGACGTCATCTTAATCTAGGAGTATTCCCGTGCGAGATCACCCTCAATTGTTATTCACTTCGCATCCCGTGCACACGCTTCATGAGAATCAGTGTAATTAGGACCTCAAGAACCGACCATAACAACAATCTGTCTTTTGAGAGTGGCCATTCTAACAAAAACCTAAACTCAAGATACAAGATACAAGACAACAAGCATATCTCAGTTAACCCTTTAACCATTTTTTTTATGTTTGCAAGCTCGTACGATGTAGGTTTTTTTTAACTAATTTTAAGCGAGAATTATTTTTTCCTTCTGTTGTCATTTTCAAGTTACAAGACGGCAATATCAATGAATATCATGTCATAAAGTACCCATTTTCATAGTGCTACTAAAACTTTGCTGTTGGGAAATTTAAATATAAAATAAGTTATTTTAATGTTTTATGGCATTCATTTAACGTTTGAAATATGAGAAGTATGATAATCAACAAAATCAAGTAAACAATTTTATTCATAGATATTTTTGTTCAAAAGTAGTCAATATCAAAATATCTAGGAGCTCGCCAAAGAATTAACATTTTACAAGAGAGGGAATAACTTTTATCCACTCTTCTTTTTTTCGTAGATTGGTACGAGTGTTATATTCCCCAATGAGAACTAAAATTTTTATTAACTAACAACGCGTTTATTGAGAACAAAAAAAAAATCTGAGTTGTCTGATGGCAAATATCTTGCCGTTACCCACTAAAGGGTTGCGAGTAATAGAGGAAAGAAAAGACGGAAAAGTCCAAAAAAACGACCGGTCTCCGTGCATACTTTTTAAACATTCCTTTCGATATAAAATATTATAAAAGTGGTTAACGGTTTTTTTTAAAACGGCTCAGATCTACTTATTACAGTTCGGCCGAACTCTAGGTGGGAATTAGAGCCCTTGATTTCACGGGCGTCGATCGTGCGCGCGCGACGACAATCGATGAATGGTGATAAACCAACGCGAACGCAAATGCTTCCGCGCCGATTTAGTACAGTCGGACGGCAGATTAATACTTTAACTAGGAAATAAATGAAGCAATAACTTCTACCTCAATTTGTTTTAATGACTGTAATATCAGCTACTTTTCTTCATGTGTCGAACTAACTAGTTGCACAACCGATGTTTCAATACTTTCAACTGACTTTTAATAGGCAATTCGCTAGGTAGGTATTTTCAGTACCAGTTGCACATAAATAAAACTAGATCACAATCATAATTTACACACAGGGAAGGAACGGTGTCAACAATGTGTTCAAAAAGTGGACTAAGTATATCTTTTCCTCAAAATTATCTTTGATTCTTACTTAGGGACATAACAAAGATATATTAAGGAAACTTTTTTCCAAAAAAAAATTCCAAATCGCAAAGCCTAACATATTCGTAGTTCTTATATTTATACTTATTCTGTCTTTAAAGTAAGTAGTTGATTTTTGGGCATTTCTATCTAAAGCTGTACCCCAACTTTTGTGTTAGAATTGAAAATATTCGTATTTGTTTCTACGCAGAATCACGGCCTCTTTGCACCCTTACCGAGAAAAAAAGCCCCCATTTTTCGGTCCATTTCTTTACATTTTCAATACAACCGTAACAAAACAATAAGTAAATGTATGAAATTTGGGAACACTTTTTTCTCGCATTAATTAGGATCAAAATAGCTCATGATTCTGAGTCGAAATAATATAAAAATTCCAAAATTTTAAAATGCAAGTTGAGGCTACAAATTCAAATAGAAATTGTCTTTTGTATGAATAAAAATTATTAAGTGGGTATATTTTTGAAGAGTAATGATATATCAACGCATTATACAAGTCATAAACTTTTCTATTTCCATTATTTGACGGTAAACTGTACTCACTCCTATTGATTTAGAAATCTTGTGATTGGTTGACGTGCCGCACGACTTTCATGGGCCATACATTTATCCACAAAGCGCAACATAATCCCTGGACCGGGATGGTGGCGTCAGTCTCGACTGTCGTCTATTTATCCCACAGGATCGCTACAAAGGGATGTACACGTTTAAACAAGTACCTATCTCACAACCAGCTCTGAAGCATTAAGTGAGGATACTTAATGGGTCTCACGGTGAAGTTATTCAGGTCGAATTCGAGTTCGGCTTTTAATTTGAATGCAAATTTTTTACGCCAGTTATATATTCAATTGGAGTGCGTTCTAGAATCTCGGAGAAAGGACAGTTGATCAAACTGAGAACATTTTGGAATAATAATGCAGTTCCAAGGAGCAGACTTCATTAATGGACCTACCTATGTTGCTAGCCTATATTGTTAAAAAACATTTAAGACCTTGCATTAAACCTAATTTTGCTTACGATTGATTGAAGGCTATTTTGCTGTACCGTTACCAACCTTGCGAAACTGCCCCTGGAGTAGGGTCGATTTTAATTTACAAGATACTTAAATGTCGTTGCACAACTTTTATCAATTACATAAATATTGTTTAAAAACATGTTTCACAAATTAAATATCCCCTATTTAAAATATACTTAGCAGATAAGTAATTGAAGTATTCTCAGGGTAATGGTAGCAGAAAAGCGTTTATGCTGGTATCGCAGGACTTTTTTTATGATAATTCGAAACGGGTAAATAAACAGTGTTGAGTCACGCCGTGCTCAGGGGTCAATAAGATGAGCAAGCACTGGTCGGAGCCGAATGCCACCGAGTGCAGTCGTTCAAATCGCTATCCAAGCACGTGCTAGTCGGGTGCTAAGGTAAACTGGTACGATTGCCTTTGGGTTCGCATTGTTGCTACGGATCTCGATGTTACAGTGTACTGGTTTGCTAGAGCACGTGAGATATCAGGGCTCGCGTAAGCAAAGAGAAAAGACGGGCAGCGCGGCGCGGCGCATTATTTACATACTTAATCGCAGAGGACCGGGCGGCCTTGGCTGCAGCGTCCCTCGACTCTGAGGGACTGCTACCACTGTTAACCACGAAACTATTTACTCAAATTATTCCTGAAATAAGGTCAGGAGGTATAGTGGCCTTACAATCCTTACATGCATACATGTAGGTGTAAATGGACCTCGAGGTTTATCGGAAAAATACTGGAATTTCAATTTGTTTTTACATATTATGATTTAAATTATGCACAAAATTATTATGGGGAAATAATGTTATTTTGGGTAGTTGTGACGACTAGATAATCACAATAAAAGCTATTATATAAAAATGCTGATTTGATTAACTAAAATAATGTACAGGATGGCGCAGATAACAATGAACAAAAAATGCTCTACCATTGCGTGCAAGGCGCTACTGATCTTTTTAAATAAAATATATCGTGGATATACTAGTATTATGTGCAGGAGCGGGGGTTGAGCTTTACTGGTCTACGTTACGAGTATAATCAACAAGTACAAGGACCCATTAAACGATTTATAAAATATGTATGTATACTATTTTATAATTCTGAAACAACATCATCCAAAATAGGTCAACTGTACCGCTAAGTTGCACCTCCAAATTTGCATCGTAACGTCTCATTACGCGCTCAAGCCTCCGCTTCAGCGGGCAGGTTCAAGTTCAAATGACAGCAATGACTTGCACGTCAGTGTCGTTGACTCCCCTGCAGTGATGCAAGAGTCGGAGCGTGAACTATTCGCACGAGTCTACGAGCTTGGCCGAGACTGGCGTAAATAATACTTAAAAGGTTTAGATAGGCTAAACTCGATAATACATCAGTGATTGTCCCCACCAGTGGTTGAAAGGGTAAAAGCCTATATTGTTCCCTAGGGAGTAATGGATTGTGAAAAAAAAACTATAATTTCCTAGAGCTATAGCTTTCTTTATTTAGTTATGTCACTAATTCATATTACGAACCAAGTAGGTTGTAAGTAAAATACTTTGATTAAAGTCAAGGATTAAAAGAGTTTTACTTTTAAAATACTGACGTTTATAATTTAATATTTCTGTTTATGTTTAAAAATATTTAAGTTGATTAGTTTAATAGCCGGTTAAAATATTTTTACACTATTTTAAATCGTGGCTGAATGCCGAAGGCGGCCTTCGATGCCTAACCTGTCAAGAAATGACAATATGGCGTACGAATGTTTGAAATATCACCGTATTTAATAGTTATTTCGTTTTTTCTTTGCAAGTGTGATGAAAAACATTGTCTGTAATACGTATTGTAAACTCGAGTCTTTAATTCGAAGATTCTTTGAGTCGAATTATAGACATCGTTTACAAAATCTCGCTTACCCCCCTATTTGCACAATGTAGGTACCCTACCCCTATGCCACTTTGATTATGACAATAAATTAATTCGAAATCTGTCACGACGTTCAACTGCAGATACCGTACCGTCAAACGGGGTAAATAGGGACAGTTTTGAACTTTGAGAGAAATTTTAAAGGATTTTTCCTCGGGGGCCACAAATGTTAACGTTTTTAAACTTTTGTCTTATGTTTGAGAATCCATTTTAAATAACATATTTCTCAATAATTTCATTTTAATGTCCTTGTTTTGGACAAAATAGGCCATTTTGATTCACACTGGATCCGGGGTAAATAGGGACGACTAAGGTACGAATTATAGGGTTGTCAAAAATGTAAGAAGTTGACAGGTAAAAGTACCTGGTCTAGATAGTTTATTGTACTTAGGTACTTTAAAATGATTTGGTAAATATTATAAGTTAAAACACGAATATAAATATGATTAAAAAAATTACTTTTAATTATTTGTTGTAGATTATTATAAAAATAAATATATGGTATATGTGTATAAAATACCACACCCAGAATGATTAATATTAATTGTTATTTTATTATTAAGCGGGGCTTATTATACGGACGAAAGTAACAAAAGTCAGAATAATTAACAACAGTTACCTAATATATTTATATACCTACCTATATCCTATAATATCCCATTCAGAAATTCCGCCTGTTTTAGGTTGGTGTAAGTAAGTACCTAGTACTAATCTACCAAAACACACTAAACAAAGAATATGTAACTAATAATTTTAAAAACAATTTTTGGCAGCCCTGTTCCTATTTCCACTTATTGCGTCCCTATTAACTACCAGAGGCGTCCCGCTTCACCCCTCAGTCGACCCTATTCACCCCCGTTGCGTCCCTATAAACCCCATATTTTTTCGAAATTCTCATGGATCTGAATTTTCACACTTTTTGTTAAAAAAAACAAAGATTATACTTACCATGTAATTAATAGGTTCACAATTAAATGCCAAACCAATTTTTCACTATCAGAAGCGTCACAAACAAGTAAAACCTTAACTTTTAAAGGAAGTTTTGGAGCTCATATTCGGTGACAGACTCAATTTCGAACTGTTAGTTTGACAATATATCACTACTTTCATGCTTTTCCAGTCTTTCTATTTTACCAAAAGAATTGAATATACGATCATTTTCAATCGAAGGATACAATTTGTGTTACATATTTTCTTTTAAATTATCAGGTAAATGACATTCCGGTTCTTGTCCCTATTCCCCCCGCCGTCCCTATTCACCCCCTTGACGGTAGTTATTTTATTTACTTTAGAAACTACCCTGCCCTAAACAAAAATATATCAAATCTTAAAATTTTTATAGGTAAGTGATATTTAGGATATTAACTATAATAGTAACTAGGTATTCCTAAATAGGCCGTATACAAATTTCAATCTTTACCCTCCTTAGAGATAAATAAATTTACTTGTCAAATGCCTTGATGCTAAGTTACACGCGTATCATCCTAAGTTACACAGTGTTAAAAACTCTGGAGATCAAAATCACCTAGAAGATCTTCGACTGATTGTATGGGGTCTTAAGGTACAGCAACAGCATACGCAGCTGGTCGGCGCGCTGGCGGTCCGTTGGTTGCAAAGCCCGCGGCTGCGCGCTCACTAGCGCAGTATTAGCGCTGCGACCCGCTATTGTGCTGCCAACTTCATGTAAAAAGGGAGTAACGATACATGTGTGCCATAAAAAGATATTGCCTTGCTGTTTCAAGTGGCTGTATGTATGCTTCCAGCTCTAGCTGCCATCGGAGGTAATTCATTAGCCGGCTCCGAGGCTCGTATTATTTATGGCCGCTTAGGTTTTATCCGAGAATTACTCGCTCATCCCTACTACTGAAGCACTTAAGGTTACCAGATCAGACATCTGAAAAAAATCAGAATAGAGGACTTTTAAAATTCGTGTTGAGAACAATAAAGACTACATCTCAATACTCGATTACCTCCTGTTTAGCTGGGAGATTTTCATAATCGGTCGGGAGTAGTAGGAAATGTTGGGAAAACACAAACAAATCCATATCTGTGGCAACCCTAGATGCACTGCTCTTTTAATAGAATACGACTTAGAATAATGGGAACATCTGAATAGAATCTGGAGGTCAAGGATTCGCGCTACAAAGTTCCTTTATGCATTTTCACAAGTTCATTACGGGCTTGCAGTTTTTGTTTTATTGTATGCTGGGTTATTTATGCGAGACTCATTAAACATTTCAAGTAGATGTGGATGGAATGGCACTTGTTAGAATAACAAGTGAAGGGTTTAAGTGAATCCTCTTTTTAGAATACACACAGGTACGAATAATGGCTAGTATTAACTTGATACATACTCGTACATATACAAAGCGCTTACTACGTACTTAAGTATTAGTAAACGGATTGAAAAGATATGCATGGCAAGTTCATAGTAAAAGCAAATACCTATGTAACTCCGTATAAGATGAATAGTCTAAGGAAAAAACGTGCCGCGGAAATCAAGAAAAAAATATTCTCGGACAGATGGCGCCTACACCTTTGGCCTATTCTATGGTTAGATGGCGTTGAGGGTTTCGTTTGTTATTTAACAATTTTAACACATCTCAGTGAAATATCATGAGTCAAAATCATATAAAAATAATAAATACAAATAAAAAAAATATCCATATATATGTATTTTTTTTGGTATTTTTATAAATTTTACTCTTTATTTTAATCGTATGTCGATAGATGGCAGTAAATTTACTGTGACTACAAAACTTACTATGACAGTAACCCTCTATCCTATATATTCTCTTTGGTAAAAGTATCACAAACATAGAGAGCTAACCTAATCAACTAAGTACAAAATATACAATTTTCCTTATTTCTGGAGTGTTAGTAGTCGTGTCACCTACAGGCTGAATAAAAATTCAGTGTGTTGAGGGTTTATATTTATTGGTTGTGGGCTCGACTGGCGGCTATGGGACACATTATGACATTACTTATTTGACAAATTAATTAAAATATATTTTATATTAATACTTTTACTTTTTTTTCTGGTATTTTTTTATTTTATTAATTATATTTAATTGAACAATACTAACCCTAATACTACGTAAAAACACAAAAAAAAATCGAATAGTATGAAAAGTTGGGCACACAAAATTTGTAAGTTTTGCCATTTCGAGCGCGGTCATCGCTGTTAGTTCCCGGTGTTCCCGCACACTCTTCTAACACAGCTTCACACACAACATTTATTGCAAAATCGCATTGTACCTAAACTTTAAACATTGTACTAAAATATAAGTATGTAGGTATATATAAGTATAAATAGTATAATAGTATTTTACGCAATCATTAATTCGTGACGCAATAAATAGCTTATTAATCAAGTACTGCGTTTACTTAGGCTACGAAGTTTGCTGAGAGGCCTAATAAAGGTAGCTACATACGAGATTTAAAAAGCTAATCACATCAAAAAGACGTACTTTGTCTAGGAATCAACCTAAACAAGCAAACAAATTAGGTATCTAATGAAAATCTTGCCGAACTGTATTCATTTCATTAGCAGGCGTCCTATTGAGCCAAACGGTAGTTAATGTCTGTTTGTTTTATTGTTTTGTTTTGACATATCCTCGGCTCGATGCGTGATTGTGATTGGTCTAATTAATATATGAACTTTCAAAAGAATCACAATATAAGTAATACATTATTGTCAAGGTAATGCACTAATAGTATTTAGACGGAGCACATGAGACAATCGAGATACAGGTAAAATTACAGTTATGTGTGGTGACCTCATGCTCTTTTTAAACACTCAGAATGCGGTGTCCGTGTAGCCTGTGGGTTACTACCAGGGTCAATTTGGCAGTTTGATGTTTTTGCGAATAGTAGCTGTCACGTGAGCGGGTTGGGGGTCCGTTTAGTTTCCGGGAAGGTCTCTGGACAGCTTCTAATTACAGGGCGCTGATGTTATTCGCATGTTGGAACACGATCCAAGGTGACGGTGACCGCAGAGATATGCCCAAATGCCATAGACCTCCCATGCTACCAAAAATATCGCCAAAAACTTTTGTTTTTGATATACAAAAGGAACATATTAACGTTCCCCACGAAGTAATTTTTAAATGTTGTACTTACAACATTTTACACAAAAGGATATTATGACTTTATAATATAATTGTATTTTTATCACTGTGTGAAGAGTCTGAAGAGGTAATCCCCATAGGATTAAATAATGTTATGCTCAATGCTGGTTAAACGTTTTATTACGTTTCATTATTGCTGTGTGCGAGCACTTAGAACAATATTTAGTATCAGTCTGATATATTTACTTTGCCTTCTAACTACCAGGATCGGGGAATTTAGAGATTCAGAATAAAATATTTGGAAAACGCTTCTTTAACCCTCTTCCTATGAAACTAATCTGACTGACATCATCAGGGAATTTTAGTGACGGGTAATTCGGGTAAAATACTTCGTCCGCTTAGTCGTGCCTAATGATTCCCATCCTTAAATAAGTACACTAAAAGAAAATGAAAAGATACACAAAATATCCCAATTAAGTCCATGTTTAACTCTTTATCTGTCAGAAATTATTTCATTTGATCTAAAAATATTTGTGAAATGTTCATTGGCAGACGTTACGTAAATAGTACATAGTTTACGTCTGGGTTTGGTTTCTATTTAGATATAGTGTCTGTGATGTAGACCGTTGTTCAGCACGCATATCAAACGCCGCGGGACCGTGGCGGCGCATAAGCGGCCGGTTTATTACCGCTAGCACAATGCGAGAGCTTATCAATCATATGCACTTATGTGCAAAGACATGACAATTCTTCGGGCAGTGTCGGAATTGCAAATCACCGGCTTGACACATCACATTCAGAGTCCGGAGGTGCTAACGTGCTTGAGATGTGTAGTTGTGTACCCTTGTACTATACTATGTACCTATATTATAGTTAAAAACCTTTCTGGGTTTAATGCTTGAAGAGCTCCGTAAAGTAAATTCGGTTGTAATAAATAGGTAGGTTAGTAAACATGTAAATTAGAAACTTAGAGTTAAATACGGAAATCAACCTCAGGTACCTATTCTAATAAGTGTCTGAAGTAATCTTAAATCCTGCTATTTACAAGATTAGTAATTTAGGAAGGACGGGACAAAAGTGTAAATTCTTTTATTAAATTGAAATTGTTAACTGTACACTCGATTTATATATACAAGTATATTTATATATAAGTTTGTGTATTTGTTAAATTGCACCCCGATATGTTCGTCAGGAAAAGAGATATAACACATTTTAACACTAGATATCCTGACAGACTAGTACTCCCTAATATGCATACAGTCATGAAAAATAAAAGTTGTTATGCAATGTACGTTAAAATATTTAATAGACTGCCTGATGAGCTTAAACAGCTACCACTCAATAAATTTAAAAACAAACTGTACTCTTTCCTTGTCGACAAATGATACTACAGTCTGAAGGAATTTTTAGTTAAATAACTCTCACTTCATAATTTGCTAGTAACAGTCCACGTTAATAACTAATGGCTTTATAACTAGGTTAATAATGCATGTGTTGATTAAAATAATGATGTCAATTAAACTTAAATTTAGTATAAGTTTTCAATTTGCATGGCTTTTTAAAGTCTAAATGTGTATGGCTCTATAAATAATAATGTAACACCATTGTATACCACATTTAATGGCAAATAAATATATTTCTATTTCTATTTCTAAAGGTGTTCGAGCGTGAACTCTGCAAAATTTATTATGGAATATTGTATGCGACGGAGCGGAAAGTGTAGCGGAGACGCAGAAATCCGACGCAATCCCCAGGGAATCCGGAAGCTCAGCCCAACGCTAATTGTGCAATTGAGCTTTAGCTACGCCGCGCTGGAGCACCCGATGTGAACAACTTCTACTTTAAGAGCCAAAAGGTCCCAACCGACTATTAACCAGCAAGCACAGAAGACGCTATTCTTTCAAAACGAAGAAGTGACGCTTACTGTTTCCCATGTTCAGGTTTATGTAGGAAGTTGATTTTACAGCGCAAATTGAAAATTATGACCGACAGCTAAATGAAATACTCAAGTATTGTTTAAGAGATTAACGGACAATGAAGTGTCGTTAGCTCGCTTTTGTAGTGTTACTTTTCTCGGTGAAATAAAGTCTATGACCCTCATGATACAAAACGACGTATGTTTTATGTCGGTGATAAACGCTAAAGTGCTGGCTCTTTCAGTTGTCTACTATCGACTAATTAAAAAATCGGCCAAGTGCGAGTCGGACTCGCATTCCAAGGGTTCCGTACATTAAACAATTTTTAACAATGTATTTTTTATACAATACGTGAGTGACTGCACATTTCTAATAGGTTTTCCTGAAATTTATAGGTAAAGAACTATTTTGTGTATTTTTTTTTAATTTGAAACCCAGTACTTTCGGAGATAAAGAGGGGGAATGGTAATTTTTTGCCTATTTTCTAGAATAAGTTCTAAACCGTTTATCCTAAAATTATATAAAAATATATTTGAGATTCTCACAATGAGCTCTTTCATTTGATATGTAACACGATATAGTTTAAAAAACTTTATTTTTTAATTTTCTCATTTGCTTCCCAAAAGTGGCCCCCATGTTTAAAATTCATTTATTTACGTTACACGTCCGTCTTTGGGTCACAAACTTACATATGTGTACCAATTTTCAACTTAATTGGTCTAGCAGTTTCGGAGAAAATAGGCTGTGACAGACGGACAGACAGACAGACAGACGCACGAGTGATCCTATAAATAAGGGTTCCATGTTTTCCTTTTGAGGTACGTAACCCTGAAAACACAACCTTGTAGAGGTAAACCTATCTTGTTGGTACTTAGACTTTGCTGATAGTTCCTCCTGTTTTAAGTAATTAATGTCATTAATATTGTCATAAATTTGTTGGCCTTAAACCAGCTCAGCTACTTAGTGTTCGTGAACGTCTTTCTACTTTAATTTCGCAATTTTATTATTTTCTAAATTATCGCCTGCTAATTAATCAACAGGGGCTACTAACCAATATTACAATCGTCGATAGGAAACGTCAATAGGAACTTAAATAATGCATGGAAACAGTCACGTCGTGTGACGAGACTTTTCGTAGCATCTGTCATCACGATATACTTATTTTTCTTTTCGTTTTTATGTAATAGGAAGCAAACGAGCAGACGAGCCGCCTGATGGGCAGCAGTAGCGTTTGTCGATATACGTTTGTCATCTTTCATCTTGGTTAGGACCGCCGTCGCTAACGTCACTCACTATACTCAGTAATCTAATACGCGCGCTCAGCATTCGGATTTCTATCGTCACTACTCGCTCGCTCTACATTTTATCCGCTCTTTGCATTACCCGAGGCACGGCATCCTCATATTCCTGAAACACAGGATACCCTAGTTCGGGCACATGTAAAAGCCATTATTTTGTTAGTCTTTGTTTTGTATGAATGTAAGCATGCCACGTTTTGAATAAATTATGTTTATTTTTATATTTGACGGAATTGACCCTGCCATCCGGGGTAAATGTTTACAAATAATTTAAATAAAGAAATATACATGAGTTTATGCTGCACAACATTGTTGCCTTATGAATTTTTTTATTTTTTATACTACGTCGGTGGCAAACAAGCATACGGCCCGCCTGATGTTAAGCAGTCTCCGTAGCCTATGTACGCCTGCAACTCCAGAGGAGTTACATGCGCGTTGCCGACCCTAACACTCCTCTCCCTCGAGCTCTGACAACCTTACTCACCGCCAGGAACACAACACTATTAGTAGTATTACTGCTTATGTATGTTTTAGGTATCCATGGCTTGCGGCTTATTATTTGTCGTACCCATACCCATATTATAAATGCGAAACCGAAGTTACTGTCGGTCTGTTGATCTGTCTGCTACCTCTTCACGCTTAAGGGTCAATTTATATCTACAGACATTGAACGTGCCAGACACGTGCCGTGGGCCCGTAGTAGACAAAATTAAATTCTTCTATACAGTGTCTATTAATTTTGGAGTCTTTCGCTTGCTCGGGTATCAATATTAGCACTCGCGGTTAAACAACGACTTGCCTTCTTGTAAAACAAATCTAAACCATGTTATGCTCTATATGTCACTGAAAATGCAGTGTCCTATCACAAAATTACAGAACGTTGAAAATGGCCTGAGTGGTTTCGAGAAAAGGATGATACGGCCGTGCCTTTTTGTTTTGCTCGACTTGGCAAGAGCACTGCCGTGCCTACAGATACCTATTGCAGTCTTCTAATTTTCAACAGCCAAAGAAGTTTTTTAAAAACGATTTGAAAGATAAGCTCATTTAGTTCTAATAAGTAATAAAAATATAAATGGTAAACCTTTAAAACCCGCTAATTACATCCCCGCGGGCAGGCTCTACAGGTCTTTGTCCAATTCATTTTAGAATGAGCCGTAAATATCTGTAAGCCTATTCAGAAAACATTATTGAATTTAAAGGGTATTCAAAACACAAAGGTATAGCATACTTGTTATTAAGGTTCCGTATCCAAAGGGTAAAAACGGGACCCTATTACTAAGACTCCGCTGTTCGTCTGTCTGTCTGTCACCAGGCTGTATATCATGAACCTTGATAGCTAGACAGTTGAAATTTTCACAGATGATGTATTTTTGTTGCCGCTATAACAACAGATACTAAAAAGTACGGAACCCTCGGTGCGCGAGTCCGACTCGGACTTGGCCGGTTTTTCATATTACATTATTTGAGATGATTGCCGTTTTTTTTTGGGTTTGAATTGAAGTGTGTCTGGTCTGGAGCGATGCAAGTTTAAGTGCCTACCATTAAATTCGGCGACGCAAATGTTAGTTGTAGGAATTATATCCAACTTACGCGTACTATTTTCTCGATAAGTAACACAAGTTAACAAAAGGTAAGTTAAGAGTAATTTTATATATAAAAATGGGTCAAACACATTTTTGGCCGGGTGGTGAGTCATTTTATAAAATAAACTAGCGACCCGTCCCGGCTTCGCACGGGTTACTCAATACTAAATTATACAAGACCTAAACCTTCCTCAAGAATTACTCTATTGATAGGTGAAAACCGCATAAAAATCCATTCATTTAGTTTTTGAGTTTAACGCGAACATATTTGTTTTTAAATACCAAGTGGGATGTGGGATATAAGGAGAAGGAGTTTCCTCCGATACAGGACTAATAACGATGCATTCCATCTTTCATTCACACAGCGCAGCACAAACAGTCCGCTTCGCCCGAGCAGTCAATATTGACCCAACCAACACAGATAACAAAGAACCGCACAACTGGTTGCAAACAAGAACCCCAAACAAAACACTTATATAAAACACAAAAAAGGATTTGGGGCTCCGTGTGAATATGAATATTACAGGGTCTAATCTGTTATAACGGCTATTATCTTACATGTGTAAATTGTGTAATTAGGAAATATTAACGGAACATTTATAACAAAATAAATACCGATGAAAGCTTCAAATACCTGCTAGATCGAATCAGCAATACTAAAAGAAATTGTAGTACTACTACTACAATAGTGTAGTAGTGTTTTACTACTTATTTTATTGTAAAAAAAAACAAAATAGGAAATAGTACATTTCCCAACGTGTATCGAACGACGTGATTTAATACAGTTGCGAAAAAAGAATAAAAACAACAAGTAAGGAATAAAAACTTTGGAAACTTAAAACATGCTTGCAGTAAGAAAAAACGCCTCTTCTTTGAAAGGGCGTTTCGGCAGCTATTCCTACCTCTACCTTCCATAGCTATTCTCTCTATTCCATATCTATTATTAAGAACGGTTTTTCAATATTCAATATTAAAAAATAAACGTGTTATAATGATGAAGAGGTAAGTAATAAAATATGAAATATGTATATTTTTCGTATTCTTACATTAACAGTAGGTTTTTATATTGATTACGACGTTTAAAGGAAACTAATATTAACACTCATCAATAAGTAGTCATGAATTGGAACAAGTATAAATAAAAAAAAAAATTGGAAAAGTGAAAAGCACTAGTTCCCGAAAACCAACTTTCCGCACGCTGAACAGCTACGTAAAGTAGCACTTTTTGAGCAACTGTATTAAAAAATAACATTCGTCATTAGTACAAAGGCGAACTTTTCCCTTCCAGTTAGTTAACCTTTGAGCAATTGAGGGGGAAATGGAGACGGTAGACATCCGTAGTGTACAAACGGCGAAAAAAAGGGAAAGTATCTAGTTTACTTATAATAACCTACAATATACAGTCAAGGGCATAAATATATATACAGTCCCAAAGTTTCAAAAATATGTGTACGCTCTTACATCTTAGACAATAAAGTCGTGTTCACATATTTTTGAGCCATTTGTCTGGATCGATATCGATTGTGCCTTCGAATGTACATAGGTACAACGGTATACGGATGGAAATGGATTATATCGCGTATAAAGAATTTATGTGATAATACATCCCGACGTTTCGAGCCCTTTACAGCGTTCATGGTCAACGGGTATAATCCGTTTGCATAGTTTTATTTCATGAGGAACTGTCGCGGTAACCGAAGACAAAATAAATAATTATATGAACTCTCACTATTAAGTCCTATTCACACTTGTCCAATTTAGAAATATCGTGTGTCGATATGAAAATTTAAATCTGACACTTAACATGATGACAATAGGGGCGTTTTCTGGGGACCAGGCTTCGTCGTGAGAATGCAGTGATCAGAGTCCCAGATGAGGTATTGAGATTGAATTTACGATATTTTAAAATCACGTTCATAACCTTGAACCTGTGGGTAGGAAATCACACCTCGACACTACAATTCATAATCACGTGCCGAGTCTTATCTGCCCCTTTGAAAGCAAAACTTATAGTCTTTTGTTGTCTTGATTGAAATCTTGTGTACATATTTTGATATCGAAAGTTGATATTTTAAAAACACATTTAAATTCATTAATAACTAGGATTTTACATAAGTTAATATTAAATCTATTTATTTCAATTAAAGATATATGTCTCAGGTAGCGATATCTAATCTAATCATCATCCAATCATTCACTAAATAAATAAAAAATAAATGCAAAATTATTAATACAGTAACTTTATACATTTAGCGTTTGCGCCAAATCCGGTAGTTCTGATTTTTTGCACTTGTTTATGATGTTGGTTGTTTATGATCAATAATCCAAGTTTGAGACTATGGATGGTATATAAAGGATGCCAATATCTTATGGCAGAATTGTTACAAAAGTGACC
The DNA here is from genome assembly GCF_947568885.1 of Cydia strobilella. Taxonomy (NCBI): domain Eukaryota; kingdom Metazoa; phylum Arthropoda; class Insecta; order Lepidoptera; family Tortricidae; genus Cydia; species Cydia strobilella. Next base: position 7,491,887 of record NC_086043.1, read on the forward strand.
GCTTTCAGCTTTAAATAATAGTTCCTAATCTCTCCGGTGGCGCTAGTTAGGCTCTGGGACATGAGTATAAATATGAACCATATAGGGCAACAAATAACCCGACCAAATTATGTAGGTTGTTTTTGGTAGTATTTCGGTGTATGGTGGCGCCGCCTTATTACTGTTTTTTGATGGACACTTTTCATACATAGAGATTTGGCTCATTTATACAGTCTCCATGTTTGAGACCTCGAGCGCCAAACCACAAACGCAACTTTGTCAAAAATCGAAAAAGTCCTTTGGCGATGGCAACGACCTTATTCTAAACTTAATTAATTAATTATACTTAGGTATAATTAATTACTATGAGACGCCATGCAGGTAAGCCTAGCACTAAACAAGACGATGAGGTCATTATCCCAGACTTACGAGCGCATGTAACGGAAAGCACATTAAACTATATAACTGCTTATCTATACAATATTCTTAGTGAATCTGATGAAATGATAACAGCTATCTAAGCCCGGGGAGCTGATTACGATGAATTACGTAAGTGATGAAAATAATTATTTTATTTAACATCAAGCGAATGATGGGGTTGGCGGGAAATTATAGGGCAAGTATGAGGTAGTGACCACACCTCTGACACCTCAGCATCGAGCGCTGGGCGCAGCGCAGGGCTTATTATAACGGGACGGGACGGGACCGATCTAGCCTCGGTCCAGCTTCTCTGGGGAGCCAATAATTGCTTAAACACTTAACCGTCGTTGTCTCGACGATGTCGGGGGAATCAATACATGGCTTTCCTTGCCATGTCACATTAATATACTATGGGTTGGCCACCGGAGCCGCGACGAGTTAAATAAATGACGAGACGACGTGCGGATTTTACGGTGGGTGCATGCATTAAGGTGCAGTGAGTTCAGTAAGCAGTTTTTACAAAATCGTGACGTATTTTTAGATCATAATACGGTTGCCAAAAAATATGAATAAAAACCTTTCTGAAGTAACTTCATTGATTTGAAACCTTATTAAACAACTTACGCTCGATAGAAAAAAAATAACGAACAGGTCTAAAACGCACCATAAAAGCTAATACTTATATGAAAATTACTTCTAAAAACACGAAACATATTACAGAGAACAAATTGTTTATAACACCTGTATTCATTACCTGTAATGCACAATTGATGAATAAATGATTCTAAATGATTCTAAATGGAAAAATGGGCATACACTTTCATCATTTAATCCTTTTTTTTGTTTAATATAACTAAAATAAAAATAACGATTCAAAAACAATGATATCTCTCTCGCTCACGCTCACGCTCAGTGAGATTGAGAAAAGAACCTGAACTCACGGCGCCTTAATCTAAGAGTAAATAGTAAATATACGGGCCATTCTCATATTAGTAATGAAAACAAGGAAAAAGTTAATTCATTTAAGTTTGCAAAGGGCATTGAAATGAAAGCAGTGAAACGAAATTACGAGTATGAGATTTTTTTTCGAGATAGGTTTTGCTATTCTTAATAATAGTCATGTAAATCAATTCCAATATTTCCAATGAATGAGAAAGTGTTGATTGGTGTTCCATAAAAGAGTTTATAAAATAGCATGAATAATTTTTTTTTCTTCATAAGTTCATTAATATTGTAAATAACTAGGAGAAATTGTGTAACAAAAAAGAGGTTTTTATGTGTTGACAATTACAGAACACATTGTTAAATCTTGTAAATTTCTTGTCTTATTGCTGGTAAAAAGAAATAACTGAGAAGATAGAAAAAAACACAAACATTGTGTATGACACCTGCTGCATTTTGTAGTTCAAAGACATTTGAAATGAAATAGGTACGGTTATAGTATTCGCTATTGTTTTCATCAGTAACGGCGTGGAGATGCGATATCATCTCTAGGGAACCAGCGCGGACCACGGTTGGCTGCCCGTACAGCACGACCTCCACAATTGGCCAGCATTCAAAAACTTCTGATGCCGTTAAGCAGTCACGACTTCTAGAGAAATACATCGAAAACTAAACAAAAACGAGCAATTAAGTAAAGGTCGTGGAAATGAATTCCTGTTACAAAGAGAAGCAGTAAAATAGATCAATATAGAGTTATCTTTATCCAAATGCAGAAAATATACCAGAGGAATTGCTGCTTAAAATCAAGGTTAAAAATATGTATTAACACTTGTAGAAATGTTCTAATACAAACGCAGCAATTTAAACTTAGGTAGGCAACTATATAAAAAAACTGTTTTGAATATAGTTGTAGATATCGTTTTACAAGCGATTATAATCCCCATAAACATAAGCAATAGACACGTACATACACTCAGATTAAAGAATATGATTTCAATGCCAAACCATCGCCACCCAATGCCCTGTCTAGGCGTGCACTTGTTTTTTTAGGATATTCTTTGGGCGTTGCATCTTTAAATAATTTTATGTTTATTACTTGCTTAAAGCACTCGCATCAACAATATCGCTCAGTGATTCGTTCCAACAATTTTACGGAATGCCAAACTTGGGCGCTGCAATGGAATATTTCTATCTACAAATAAGAAAAAAACTTACCTATCTTATTACACTTCATCGCAAATGTTGGGTAATTGAGCTTCAGGCCAATGATCCCGTCATCGGTGAGACGGAAAAACAACCAGCTTCTAATTCTAATAAGCATTAAGACAAACAAGATTGGAGTTCTTGGCTTTTCCGTGGGATCATCTAAGCTGAACGTAGGGGGGGACAAACAAGCTGAGGGTAAATAAATATGTAATTTAAATGTGTTCTTGGACCTAATTGTTTGAAAAATCGAGTTTACCTACTTATATAGAACATATAGAACAAGAAAAAATCTTAGCTTCAATATATAAGACGTTATATTTAAAACCACTTCTAAAATATTTTGAATTATAGTATTAATAAAATGCTGCCACTCTAATAGGACTCTGTACTGTGCCTAGATAATCCTAAGAAAATTTAACGACTTAGTACGTAAGCACATTATAATTTATGCAAAATTTGAATAAATTAACCGTGAGAGTATCCGGATGTTTCCTGCTACATTACAGCAGTCCCCTGGAGGAAATCGTGAGACAGCAGGCTAATAATTTGTTAAGCTTACGGAAGACCGGCGACCGCGGCTAACTGCTCGATTTGCTCGAGTTAAGGATGCAATTGCTCCATTGAATGGGCACCGCAAATGCGCACTTGTCTCGAAGCGCCGACGCATGCTAAGCGAGCCCCGGCTTCAGCATGGCATCAGGCTCACTTTTGTTGTTTGTTTAATTTACTCTCTATAAGCTGCGAGCTGCGGTGGGATGAATGTGCCAGTTTTATCAAAGCTTTTTGCGAAGCTTTAGAAAAGGTCGAACTAATTATAATCGAAATTGATGTACTTTATAGAAAATCATACATGAACAACGATTACTCTATTGGTAATAATTTCAATAACTTTTTTCATTTTATTTATTAAGAGCTTAAATCTAGACAGATCCCTGAATAACAGTATTTACAATTTGTCTGCAGGTAAATTCTCTACATACACATATATTTTTTATGTACATTATGTTATAATTTATAATTATTATTTAATCTAAACACTTAAGTGACACGTGTGCAATTGTCACTTAAGTGTTTGCAGTAGGTACAGTTTTAAGGCGCTTTTTATTTGGCTCATGCCGAATATTCTCGGGTAGACTAGATAGGAAATACGGAAGTCTTTTCCTTAGAGTTCTGTCACCAAAATAGTTACTAACCCGGGGGACTTCAAATTCGCGCGGTAACTGTCCTTGTTTTATGCTTATATTCTATTAATAGTGAGCTATGTTCTTCATTGCCATGGTTGTTAACTGCTAGAAGGAATTTATGCTTCAAACTAAATGGAAGTATTTAAAAAATAATAATAATAGTAGTTTTAGAAATCTAATCTGTAGTGCTTCTAATTTATCTATGTATGGTTTAAAAGTATTTAAGACCATAGCAATCCAGTGTGTAGCTCAATACAGACTCAACTATTGCAAAATATAGACATTTTAACTTCAACTTCATGTTGCGGTTGTAAATTTCACCTGTGTTTAAGAACATTAATATTTTGCACAATTTAGAAATTCATTGAATGGTTTCCTTTTACGACAGTGTTAGGTATCTGTGATTCAAATTTATTTAAAATACAAAATGAGTGGCTATGAAAAAAGTATGGAAACCATTTAAAAAACTTAATTGTTTTCATTCTTTTGTCATTAAATTCGTGTAACGTTGTTTAAAACAATCAAAGTATAAAGTACGAATGTAATCTAAAATTAAATGTGTAAATTCAACCAAGCCGTTATTTTAACTCACAGACTATAACTTCTGCGTAAAGCAACATTAACATAATACTGTAAACAGCGCGCAGCCACTACGCGAATTACGCGAGCCCGTCGTGCCGAAGTCACTCCACTCCGCATGCCATTTTATTTTTACTCCCGTGAACTTCCATTGCAATTGCGGTTAACTATTACAAGTTTTTAAAAAAAATGCCATTAAAACGATAGCGGTAAGCATTATCGTAATAGTTGTAATCAGAGAACATGACAACGACCACCGAGAACGCGGCGGCACTCACAAACGTTAGATTGACCGTCTTCATCGCAAAACTCCCGACAATGATCGAGAATCTGACAACAATCGTTCATTTGTTTCGTTTGTTCTTTCTGAGACTTAGAACTCCATAACTCTCTCAGGCTTTAAAGCATTCATCGCCGTGTCAGTGAACTTTTAAATTGCTTGCAGACATAACTAAGGTATGCATAATTGTCGCGTTCTTGAATTCCTTGAATAAGTTAACAGAAAATGTTTGCAAAAAAGTTGTGCAATTATGGGATTAACCGCAACACAGATATGCTTAACTGAATAACAAGAGATAATGTAAAATAAAACTGGTTAAGTGCGAGTCAGACTCGCGCACGAAGGGTTCCGTACCATTACGGAAAAAACAGCAAAAAAATCACGTTTGTTGTATGGGAGCCCCATTTAAATATTTATATTATTCTGTTTTTAGTATTTGTTGTTATAGCGGCAACAGAAATACATCATCTGTGAAAATTTCAACTGTCTAGCTATCACGGTTCATGAGATACAGCCTGGTGACAGACAGACGGACAGACGGAGAGCGGGGTCTTAGTAATAGGGTCCCGTTTTTACCTTTTGGGTACGGAACCCTAAAAATGAGCAATTTGCAAGCATAATAGCAGCTTGGAGCACAAGGAGCACTTGGTGTAGGTTCGGTAATCCGGAACAGTCCGGAACGCTGTAGAGCCTTGTCTTTCTTGGTTTAAAACATTTTACTTTTAGTGGCATTCAATGTGTTACTGCGACAAAATATAAAAATGTAGGTACAGCAACTTCCGAACCTGATGGTACCTTGGTATCGCGGTTGCGCTACTTGCGCTATTAGTTTTGTTTGAGCACATGTGCGGTCCCATTATTGCCACCTATTATTCAAAACAACGAGTCATGCGCCCGCTTAATTAAATGCTCCGCGTAGCGGCGTAACATCTTCAGATGTAAAACCCTTTGTATCGGCAATATATCAAACATTTTTCTTCTTTTTGCAGTTATTAAAGTAATTCCTTGATTCTATACAAAAAAAATGCTTTTATTTTATCGACTTGCATCAGCGCAAAATAAAATTCATGGCATCAATAACGAGACTGATAGGCATCAGTTGAGATTAAAAATATTTTTAATATACCTTTAGGGTTCTAGAATTTTGTTATGTCTTGTATTGTAGGTCCAATAGGGTAATAATTAGCTGAGTTTAGGTAGGTCTTAAGTACGAGGTCTACGAGGGCGGCTACGAGAGATTACTTAACGTAGGTAGTGAAGAATTACTCTAGTGGAATTAGTTCTTATTGGCATTTGAAGCTGTGGACTGAATTGTTTTAGTAAAACAGCATGAGTGATGAGATGTCAATCGACTCTTTTTTATGACACGGGTGAGAGATTACACTTTTTACCGATTTTAAAGAAAGAAAATATTTTTAAAGATGAACCGTAGTTAGTATAAAGTTTATTTATGCATTATAAGCTTGGACCTATAATTTTGGTTTTAATTTGTAAGATATCTAATAAATAATATAAGGTAGAAGTAGTAGTAAAATGTAGAAGATGCGACTATCTATATAAAATAAGCAAGTTAGACTAAATGGCACATTTACAGAACAATATCGTTTAAAATTTACGAGAAACGTTGAACGGTGGTTATTTAATGTTAGTATGTCTCACAACAGTTCAAATTCGATTAGAAACGTTGAAAATTACATTAGAATTAAAAATAAAACTTCCATTAACGACTGAGGGCTGAGATTGGTCTAGATGCGCGTCAAAGACCGCCGAGCGGTGCAAACACCGTGCCAGCAATTAACGTGCTCCCAAGCAACATGTCTGAGTGGCCCTGGCGGCGCTCTTTCAAGCCTACTTGCTTTTATTTCAACATCTAATATTGAACTCAGCTCCGCATTTGTTTGCGCGGCGCAATGTCAATGTCACAGTGCGCGCCCGCTGACTCCTTGTGCGAATGATTGCTAATACCTTTCAGTTAGAACAGATTGGATATTTTTAATATAGGCATTGGTCTAACGTCTAATACGGAGCAAATATAATTGAATTGTAGTTAGATATTCGGCAATCGAATAGTTGAACAAGTTTAATCCTCGCAAGATTAAAATACAATTGGTAGTTATACTTGTAATGTTTAAAATGATGACCTGTGTGGGTAACATACGGCGTTTTAAATAAAGAGTCATTTATTTAGTATGACCGGTCCGTAATTGATCAACGGAGATAATCAGAGTTGGTAAGAAAATTTACGGCGGTGATGTTTACACCGTGCAGTATAACTTCAAATGCTACAAGTTGAGGCTGTTATTTCGTTGAACGTGTTATGATAACATATAATTACGTATGGATATTCAACTTCTCCGAAAACAGACTGATGAAAAATTAGCTCCTCCCTCTGATCTGTATCGAAACTCTGCGAAATGTTTTCCTTCTGGCTTACATCCAAAGGTTTGCATGAAAACTTATTAGTTAAATAGCCTCTTTATGTTCTATCCTAGGTTTATATATAATTAATTTGGAAAATTACTTTTTAATTTATTGCGTAAATTTTTCATGTATTATATTATAATATTTTTTTTGCAGAATGTTCCCATTTTAATACATTAATAATTGAATAGCCACATAAATAAACAGACAACTAGCTGTTGTAGATATCTAGTGGATGCTTGTTAGGCGGCATTTATGTACGAATATTTTTTCTGTTCTTGTTTCTGGCGTGTAGAAATTGCAAAAGGATAAATTAGTAACCCGAGGAATAATTGCAGTCAGGTTGCGTGCCCGATCCTCAATTGTAGATATCTATAACAAAGGTCGGCACACCCTCGGACTTGGAACGCGCCGCGCTCGTGAAAAAACTACGACAACCCTTTGTATTGAGCAAAGAATTCGCGTCGACCGCAACAAGAACAAATTGAGCGCGAACTATTGTGCGGAGCGATTTGCTGAGATAACTCCCGTGTCGGGCGTCGCGGGCGCCGAGCGGCCCGCCGGACGTCCGCGCTCCGCGGGCCCCTCGCACCAGTCGCGTGCGCACATGTCGCTCCAAAATTTCAATTCTGTTTACATTTCTGGCTGAATCCTAATCGTCATTTGAGTTAGGAGGCAACGGAAGGCAGTGTATATGACGCAACGGGCTGCGGCCGCAGCGGAGAAGTACGGTTTGCTTCAGTGGTGGCTGGCGCGGGACGCGTCGCTGTTATAAGGGGGGATCCCGGGCTCGCGCGCTCAGTGTGCCCGAGAATCCCGTGTCGTGCGCCCCGCGAGTGTCCCGTCCGCCTCACACCGTCAATATGCAGCTCGTCCTCGCAACATGCTTCCTGCTCTTCGCAGCCACCCTCGGCCCTGCTGCAGGTATATCGATCAATGATCATCCTTTGCAATCCTATGATTAAGTGTCAACAAGAATATTTCATTTATTTGGTTTGATAAAAGAAAACATTATATGTAAACTTATGTAACCTTCTCAAATAGGAATGTGTGTTACAGTCGAAATACAAAAAAAATATTGGTACCTACGTACTTTTGTTTCATTACTAATTTGAGAGACCATCGAACCGGGTAACACTTGAGATTTTTTTTGTAGGTAATATAGGGCAATCTAGCCAAATCGAATTAAACTTAAAAAACAAAACTTTATATTTTCACAAAAAAATTTACTTTAAGCTGCTTCACTTTCATCAACTGTTTTTAATCAGACGTTGTGACCAAGCCATCAAGTGTTGTTTACAACAGAAAACCTTTACATTTTTACATGAAGAACGTAGGCACTGAATACTGCTAAAGGAATGATAGCAAAAAAACAGGAGACGCATCAACGCAATGCGACGACTTCTAGGCATTCAGAAGCGAGTTGCAGTCGCAGGAAAGGCATTCAAATCACAACTCTTATTAGTATTGACTAGTAAGATTTAGTCTTTATGGCGTTCGAATAAAAGCTTTGCGAACAGCAGAAGCTGATCTAGTAGGGGCAAGGTGCCCGCGGTGACCTACAGGTCTACGACCTTCATTGTTCAGCTTTCATTAGAGTACAATGCCAGCTCCGCCACCCTTACTGAAAAAACATCTATTAAGTGGTTTATAATTGCATTCTTGTTGGAACTTTGAACATTGTCCTTTCCGTAATAATATAATGTCGTCGTAGGGTTTTATCATTTTAACAATATCATACAAATCATATTATCATTCGACTTTTTAAATATTCTCCTTTGGAATTCACATTACACAGGATTTTGGTGGTCGCTTCACGTCTTTTCACCGATTAAGTATGAACGGATTGAAAAGAGTCAGCTGTTATAAATTTCTAGGGTCAATAAACGGGGTCATTTTATTCTATCATTGTATTAAAATAGATATACATATGTATCTTGTTTTTTTTTCTATCTACAGCATTATAATGGCACTGCACTATGTAAAAAGTTTTTTCTTAAACTAAGAGATAAGAGACGAGAAGATTTTGTTCTTTACATTCTTAGAACTGCTTCAGAGTTCAGAGTGGTTAGACAACCACTCTGAACTCTGAAGCAGTTCTTCTAAAGAAAATATCAATAAACTTAATTACTTATATTTCCCAAGTAAAATTTAAATTGAATCTGATATAAATCGAAACTTGTTATAATTATGAGTTTAAATCAGTACAACCTACCTTAGACAAAAATAATACATTTAATAGAGAGCACATGTAAAGGCACGTGTGATATCTACACCGTACAATTTTTTTTTACTTTAAGGTTAGGTACATACAGTACCGGCCAATAATATATCACCTTAGAGTGCTTTGTATGAGCTTGTATAGAGTAAACAATATAGGTTAGTTTGTAGATTGCATATTTTACTAGTCATTTTATACAAATATATGACGAATATTGCAATGAAATACTGTGAATTACAACAGGATATAAAACCTCTAGTAAAAAAATGAAGTTAACAGTACATTAAAAAAACCTCTATGAAAAAACCATAACATGAGACCAATTTTTCTCATCGCCCGTACAAAGGAATACTACTAGACTACCTAAAGCAGTGAGGTGGAAGTCACTCACAAATATATAAAAAAAGTTATACCGTAAAAACATGGAGGTGATATATTATTGGCCGGTACTGTACATTAAATGTACAGTACAAGAACAACAAATGTTTCGTTAAATGTACCACAATTTTGTTTTGAAGTTGAATTCATGAAATGAAATAAATTACGTACATGAAAAATGCTTTTAAATCTACACGGCCATAATAATTGCGCGTGCAGGCTCGTATGATGTATTACAACATTGCGTACGTACGATGCCATAAAGCGGGCACGGGCCCGGCCGGTGCCGTCGTTTCGCGTGTGTTGACTCAAGTGTGCTGCACTCTACCTGTGCACTGTGGCAAGTTGGACTGCTACAAAGCTGACTTAACGCATAGCTTCACAGGCGAGCCAGAATAAAAATGATCCCCAATTGCTACGGATCTCGACGACCGGTTAAAGATAGATGAGCCCACAGTCTATATATAAAATGTTTTGGGAATTAGATAGCTGGTCGCAAGCCACGACAGTGCTTCGTGGGCCAAGAACAATGCGACAGCCTGCGAACACGAACACGGGTCCCTGCCGCTGTCACGACGCAGAATATGCAGCCTATAAGCCTGTAACTAAAGTTGCAATGCTCCTAAAGGCATGTTAGGAATCTCCGCGAAAACGTTGCAAAAAATCCTCCATTAGTAGAGACCAATATTAGCGCGCAAAACCGACGAGATCATATATTCATTTATGCTATCATGATAAATTATATTTATAGGTTATAATGATTGTCGATTTGCATGATTGCTTTCTCGGAAATCAATTTACTTCAATTCAACGACACTGTAAATCGCAATAAAATTTGGCTTGCGGTTTTACCTCGTAGAGTAGCTTCGAGAATCGCTAATCAACCTTAATGATTCACAGCAATCAAGATCGCTGGAACGATTCCGCTAATGATCCGTATCTGCGATTATCGGACAGGTTGTAGCGAGGGAACGGAAGTCAAATGTTGGGAAAAAAACTCGAGGGGGTGAGGAGATGGCCGCAGTGCGGGGTTCATCGGCCCAGAGCCGCGTGCGCGGGCAGGATGTCTGTCTCTTGGACATAGAATAAATTATAATGCTTTATCCGCAGCCCGTAGCAAAAGACATGCGATGGTACCTCTGTCTTAGCATAATACTGTAGCTAAGATTAAGACGACGAAAGTGGAGCACCCGCGCGATATCGCCCATTTTTTTTTTCTGGATATTAAAATTTTAATAACAAAACTTCCGTGAGACACGGACATATTAAATATATTAATAGCTCCTGATGGTACGGAAGTACGGACAGAGTGAAACATGTCGAGCGTTTTTCGACTTAGGATATTCACATAATTGAATATAAATATATTGACAAAATTAGCTGTATATTAACCACAGCTATGCCCCTACGTTTAATTTTTCTCGATTTTTTAATTGTTATAAGAGTTAGGAGCATTTAAAAAGTTGTATGAAATCTGTTTTTCGCTCCAAATTTTTACAATAATATAAAATCGAAAAAAATCAAACGTAGGGGCATAGCTGTGGTTAATATACATCAAATTATGTAAAAATATTTCCCATAATGCCAATATCCAGAGAGGAAAATGGGGACTAAGTTTGTATGGAGAAGCGGCCGTCCCCTTTCCTCTTAATGATTTCAAGCTCAAATAGGTAACGTGGTCTCAGACAATCAATACTAGCAAGTATCAATGTTAACAGAGCCTAGAACACGCAATGATCATCTTACCATGTGCATTGGCCACGCTCAACATATCTCAACTCGGGCGAAATGAGATGATGCAATGCACATCAGTTTAAAGCTTACTTGAGTGTAAATCGAGCTTTAAACGGCAATCGTATCTTGTTAGCGTGTGGAAAATGTACTTCATAACTCGCATTTATATTCCCTGTAATCATCTGCAATACGGTAAACTAATGCACTCCACTTCTTCAGCAGTTCGTGAACATGAATACTTTATGACAACAAAATAAAATTAAAAGACTCCCAGGAAATAATTACTCAAATGTACATGTTACTTAAATAGGTTAGATCGACATAACATTCAAGTCAATTTAGCGATTAGATCTTGCTTAATCTCAGGTGGTGATGACGATAAACGCGTTTTTATAAAATAAACATCGGGTGAATATAACTGTTTTGCAAAATATAACTGTTGTTAAAGATACTGTTATGCAGAATTACAGACGACGAAGTGCCTCGAAAGCATTGTTCCGGTCGTAATCACAACACTTAACAGGTGTCGCTTTGTACCAAGAACTAGGAGATATTCAATGTTTATAAACACTGATGTCTGTACATATTATTCTACATAAATATTATTGAGTTATATGTATAATATTAAATCCTACTAGGTTAATTCAATCCTTTGTCTTCTCTTGCCTGATGTTTTGGAAAGAAATTGGTAATCAACCAGATTAAACGAGTGCGAGCACGGCGAAACTAATTTAACAGACGGAAAAAACTGCCCTCTCCGTCCGAAGGCATATAAGCAAAGGTTTTATAGGCTGTTAAAATACTTTATGAGGGGCGTAATCAAAAATTTAATCAAATTTATTAATCCTTTATTGCGTCGGGTGCCGAAAGTGATCAAGCGATTATTGTGATCCTCATCTTTTTTGTCGTTATAATTCAAAGTAATGCAACAGGTGGTACGGTTGTATCAAATTACGTGATAAGACTGATAAGTGTAGAGTTACCGGCAAACCCTCCTAAACAAAATTTGAGATGCATTTTCGGATGGCTTTTAGTAAAAAACTTGATGTTTAATATAAAACTATGTATAATAGGGGCTCGAGTCTAGAAAGGATGCGATATAGTTCGTTTTTTTAGCATTAGAAAAAAGGTAAACAATCTTGACGTGTCTTTTTATTGAAAAATATTGAAAAACGCTTTTAAAAAATTAGTTTATATTACTTATGAAAGTAAAAGAATGTAAAAGATCGTATATGATTTATAACATATTTGCTGTGACTTATTTTTCAAAAGTGATTTTTAATAAAAAGACACGTCAAGATAGCTTACCTTGTTTCTAATGCTAAAAAAACGAACTATAGCATCTTAAAAATATTGTTGAGCATCATTAAATTGGCTAATTTGCTACATTGATGGCACGACGGCTGGAAAACAGCGGTAGCGGCCCAATAGGTCGGTGACAGGCTGGAAATGTGGGCTCGTTAGCTATAAATTTCAATGGAACTATTAGCATTCGCGAACATTAATTTGTCCGGACGGGACTGGGTCGGCATCGGGTTTGATTACTAAAAATAGTCCGGGAGGTGCATTCCGGTGCAGGCGGGAGGAGGGCGGCCGTCCTTGGGCTCGTCCCCGCTCGATCTCTCGCCATTATCTCGATCCCTTTTTTGCGAGTCAATCGTTACCCGACCGCGAACAATCCGATCGATGTTCTCACGGATGAGAGTAATCAAAATACTGGTAGGTACATTTCACGCTAAATTAACACAAAGAGATTAGTTCGACGTCCTGGAGTGCTATAAAGATTATCTTTAGGCATTTAGTTCTCTGGATGCATTAAGTCAAGTAAGTGCATCAAAAGCGACGCAGTCGGTTTAAAATAAATCGTTCGAACGGTTAAGCCCTGAGGCTTAAATCATTCGACGATAGTTTATCGTGCATGCATCGTTGAGATTCATGGTAATGTTCAAGATTAAATCCTATAGCGGGTATACAACTTGTAGCACCTACGAACATAAAGTAGGTGGGTAGATAAAGGCGCGCGCTACGGGAACATGCAATATGGATCTGATCGTGAAACTTTATTGAAGCGGTTACTTTTTAAATTCTCTGGAAGGCAAATCTCGAAATTACTTTACGATACGACATTATAAAATATACTTTGCGACTGCGCGTTTAAAGTATTGGATAAATCTTCACTCTTAGTCTTTGGTGCTTATTACGGCTAAGGGAAATATGTTTTAGCAGTTTATTGCATGAAACCTGAGTACTAAACTTGTGCTCGGAACAGAATTATAGGTACTTTACGTTAACAATTATGACAGAGATTATTATATCGAGAAACTTATATTCAAGATCTTATTTTCTAGATTCTAGAAAAATCTAGAATCTACGTAGGTACCTACTACTAAATTTGAGTAAATATAGTCGGTACATATGAATTGATGATTTGCATTGTACTATTATTTTGTTAAAATCGTGTCAATGCTGATACCAAATGATAACAAAAAATATTAACATTTGATAACATTTTATCTGGATATGTTTAAAAGCAAATTTGCTCAATTCTTTCCATTAAAGGCGTCAACGATTACCTTTGCATGGACAAGTTATTCGCGTTATGCAACCCGTTACGCGCGCCAGCCAGCCAGCCAGTTCACAGCCAGAGTCAAGGGTACACTGAACCAACGTGTTATTTTATACTATGAAATACATTGTAGAGTAAGGTAAACTTTAAATTAATTTTGTATCAAGCAGAAACTTCTGCGAACGATGCTATTAAGGGGTGTACAGAAAAAAAAACTGTTAATTTCAAACGGCTGTAATTTTATTTCAAAGCAAGATGAGGATAGCTTTCTAACCGCAGTTAAAAATCCTATTATTAAATTATATATTTCAATATAAATAATTCTGGTTTTACGCCATGCGACGTTACACCGGTGAATAGAAGAGATCACTGAAATCTTTTCCAAATGGCAAGAAAATTTTCAAAATCCTCCATGCTTGCTTTCGATACACTTAAAATTACCTCGAAGTTTCGTGCATTTCATAATATAAATAGATCATTTTGTACGTTGTCTCTTGAACAGAGGTCTCGAAGCGGCGGACCTCTAGGAACAAGTGACCCCAGGACCATCAGAAAGATTGTTAGGTAATATAATTTGCGCCCGCCCCCGCATGCCCGTCATATTTATCGTGAAAAATTGGGGGGTACATAGTATATAGATTCGTACAAAAGTTAGGATAGCTAAAGTAACCGAAAATTTGCGTTATTAATTTCTGAGCCAAGTCGAAAATCATACAATTTCCTTCGTACAAAAAGTCGCATTTTGTAAAAGACGATGAGCAAAGTAAGACCACCATACGTCCTGTAGTGCCGTTCTCTCGACTATTCATGGGCTCAAATCAAGAGTGTATTAAAAGAGAAGGATAAAACAGCCAAAAAACTTTAACAACTCCAGCAGGTGTTGGGATGATGCAGGCAAATATGAAAAACAGCTCCGGACAAAGCTGCCACTGAATGCGCTAGGAAAAAGCTTCTTATCACTCCTGTAGGCCGAGCACATGATTGACACGACAGTATCTCGCCGCGAGATAGACTACCCGTCTTTTACTAACTGTATGTATTAAAGGGAGACGGGTAGTCTATGTCGCGGCGAGATACTCTTGCGCCGCGATAAGATTTTTTTGGAATTTAGGATTATTAGAATATGAAGCTACTTTTAATTTAAATAATTATTTTATTATTAAATTAATTATTTAAATTCTGCAGGAGTGATAAGAAGCTTTTTTCTAGCGCATTCAGTGGCAGCTTTTGACGGAGCTGTTTTTCATATTTGCCTGCACCATCCCAACACCTGCTGGAGTTGTTAAAGTTTTTTGGCTGTTTTATCCTTCTCTTTTAATACGCTTTCGATTTGAGCCCATGAATAGTGTGACGATAATACATTATGATAAAAATCTCAAGAGTTGAGATATGTCGCATATCACATAAAAGCGTGTTTAACATTCTGCTCTTGGGAATAAACATTTAAATGGACGATGGTCTAGTAAAAGTCAAAACTTATTTTGTGATATTTTACTTTACATAATACTTTAATCACTTTTGACAATAGAACATTGAATAATTTTATGAGCTTGAGGTTTTTGATACAATAAGGAAGAAGTGATGTTCCCCGCTGCTTTGGCCAGTAAAAATATGAGTCTAGGTAGCGAGGCAAACTATTCAGCCTATTCGCGTTCTACAAATACTATTTTTAGCCTCGTTAGTGTTCAAGTTGATAGTAGACCGGTTCCTTGAGCCCGCCGCTCCTGCCCCAGCCACTTAATGTCTTATTCTCCCAAGTATCTATAAGGTACATACTACAAAATGAATAATTTATAAATGACCTTTAAACAAAGAGTAATCAAATGCATTCAGCCTGTACAATTAAATTGTTGAGGGTAGAATATAATCAGTACTTGTAGTTAGATTTGAAATAAAAAGTAAGCATTCACTGGTGCATAGTTTCCCGTTTTTTCTTCATGTAATGATTATTATAAGAAGTGAGTTCCGAGGAGCAGGAAGCCAATTAGATAACTATGTAAGTTTCCCTGGCAAGACGCTCACAATTACACCCTAGACCCTGGCGTGTTCTTTGAATTGCAAGAAGTTATTATGCGCATGTTCAACTATTTAAATTTTATTGCTCTATGTAATTATTTAAGGGCTAGCCGCCGTGATAATTAATCTTCACATTATGAAACAGCAACGTCATGCGAAACTGCATTTAATAGTCGTACAAACCAAACTTTGCTTGAATCTGACATCAAATGTAATTGAATGGAAAGGAACTGTCATTACGAGTACAAAGTCCGAGGCGTGATTCACCAAGTTATTACAAAAGGGGAATCTAATTATGATGCATCGATGGTCCTCTTCGAGGTTCGATTAATAATAGAACTCGCACCAACGATATCTGTATGCGGCAACATCTGCTCACTTCCGACTGGTGACTATTACGGCTGAATGAATTAGTAACGACATCCGAAACAGACTATAAATAACTTGGTTTGAGAAAACAATCAAAAAGGCTTTCTAAAACTCAATATGACCATCGGCATATAATTTCTGGGAAATGATAATATAGAGAAAAATTAAGGATCTCAATTCCAATAGTTATTTGTGCAACAAAAGAGGCAAGTTGGTTTTTCTTGCGAGTGTTTATTTTTAGTCCCGAGAAAGCGAAAGACTCTATAATTGAATCACGAGCGAAGCGAGTGATTCTAAGTTAGAATCTTGAGCGTAGCGAGGGACTCAAAAACACGAGATGTAAAATAACTTTGCTCTCGTGTTGCACATATATTTTTCGCCTCAGTAGTGAGAACATATTAAGGGTTAAAATGTATTTCGAATTACACAGAATAATACAAAAAAAAAGAATTTATAACAGAAGTATGAAGTGGCAGTTCATGGCCTTCAGTAAATTAAAAAGCTACTTTGTTTCACTCCCTGGAGTGAGGAAAGTCGCACTTCTCTCTCCACTCTCCAGGGAGTGACGAAAGTAGGCTTGTTCGAGCGGCTGAGGTGAAAAATATTTTTGTTACAATTTTCATCCCTTTCCCCTGCTTTCCCGGCATACAGTAATTTCTGTATCTAGATCTAGACTCTTCGGCCTTTAATTTGAGTTTATAGCAAATAATAGTCCCGTTACCATCGAAAGCAATGACGATGCGATGACGTGCGCTATTTACTTTAAATTACGATTGGTCGGCAAACATGGCGTCGCAATGTCAACGGCGTGACATTCGCAGCGATCGCTTTTTGGGCCGCGGTCCGTTATGCCTGACGCACGTCCGGTGGATCAGCGCCGGATATCAATAGTTTCCTCGAGTGCACTTACCTTCTCAGTCCAAGAAAAGAAGAAACAATCTCTTGGGTATCCTAGTCTTGATGGTAATTTCTGGCGGCTCAATATGATAATCGACAGCTCGACCCTTCTCAGTGCCTATCTTTATGAATATACTATTTGGATCATCAAGGAAATTTCGAGCTCTGGTTGTATAGATGAGATGGTGTTTGGTTTCACCACGAATATCCCAATGCTTTCGAGCATCCCTTCTTTCCCACCCTTTTTGATTTTATAAAATCCTGCCTAATTAAAGTGTCTGGTAATATCACTTATGATTATAGCGATAGTTGTAGTTCCGATGTGTTCGGCACCGGAGGGCGTTCGCGCGGCGCATCAGTATGCACCGTATGCACGTGACTCACGAGACGTGACTCGCCTTCCCGACACTCACCTCACCTCAAACATTACAAGCCTCAAGTACTGTACACTTCAGCAACACATACGTCTGATAGACTTCGAGCTACAGTATTGTTACTGAACGACATCCCACGGACAATCTGCACTTTCTAAAAGCCTTTAACTTTAACGATCTTCATATCGATAAATTGCTTAGTAATCCTTATTTGGTTGGTTATAATGAAAGTCAGGGAAAACTAAGAGTTTATGATACAATCATCAATAAACAAAGAGGCAAATAAGTAAATCGCTTCTCGACAGGCGTATTAGTACTACAGAAATAATTGTAATACTTAGCATCAGACGTGATAGATAGTACGCGTCTAGGTAAATTTTTTGCCCATTTATGGTAGCTTAAACATAAACATACTATATATAGCAAAATTATAATTGTACACAACTCAAATATTTTAGAAAACATCGTAAGGAGTTGCAAAGATGAACTGCCTGAAGTTATTAAGTACGACATTCAGTTGAAAAGTTTGTAGTATTATATATACAAAGGCAAAAGCGATGCGACGTCCGCTAGTAAAGCGCGGCATCACTTATGCATGAGCCTGCATTATGCATGGATTCCGATCGCGGGCGCAGGGCTCTAATAGCCGAAGAGCCGCGAGCGCCGACCGACCAGCCTCTAAAGAAATAAAGCTTTAGAAGGACTAACAATCCTTGTTAATTTTAGCAAACTACGAGTATATCCATACTGGAAATGGTCAAAAGGCGGATAGTGGCCTTTGGCCAATCTCCTGTCAATCGCTTTAACGTTGCCAGTTTACAGCAGTGAAATGGTAATCTCTAATCCTTAATTACCAGAGTAGATAAGTAGGCACGTGTGCGTGTGGCAGCAGGCTGTTTAATTGCCAGTGTGCATCCCGGAAGAAACTGAGTAGTAATTAATAAATGTTAAATTTTGAAATCGAGTATATTGAATTTATAATACATCCCGACGTTTCCAAACTTTATTAGGGAAGATGACTTTTCTCTACCACCAGCTTGGGATCCTGTAGTCCATCTGATAAAGGAACAAACGAGACATAGACTGAGAGACCTTTGTGTTGGATGATGTTGGACATTCAGAGTATAATTTAGCTATTACTAGGTATAGAAAAAACAGCTTCTTATGCAGGGCAAGCATGAGCTTAAATAAAGCTTTTATAAATTGTAATATCGACATATTTAGTGATAGCATATCAATAATAAAAAATAAATAAATTAGATACTTTATGGGTGACAATGATTCTGGCGCAGGTCAGGGCTAATATACCGTGGCTAAATGTACTACCTAACAGATTTTACCTTCCTTTCTACTTATTTTTTGTAATAATCGATCATATTCATATCGATCCTCTGTTCTTGTGCTGTATGAACTTGTACATGTGTAATTAAGTTGGGCAATAAGCTTGTTATATTTTATTCCGTTTCTATAAGTGAAAACCTATAATTGGCTTTCTAATTCTATTATAGTTTTTGGATATGTATAGCGCTGTTGGTTTTCCATGTACCAAAAAATAAAATGTTTTGTAAAGATGTGTCCCGCCGAGTTTCTTGCCGGTGCCATATTGGGATACCCTCCTACAATTTAGGAGGGAATTAAATCTTCTCGGGTCAGAGGTGTTGGGTTAGAGCCGGGGCAGCTTTATCGCGTATATCTATATCTTGTCTTGAAAATAGTTGTATTGTATAACTAGCCTTATAAACCGATTTTGCATGTACAACCACAGCCTTGAAGTTTATAGTTTATTATGGTTAATTATTTTTGTATGTGGGTAGTTTTGCACATTGTAGCTTTTCCTCAATTACCCGTTGACCACGAACGCTGTAAAGGGTTCGAAACGTCGGATAATACTATAACTTATTCTGTGCCGCAGTTAAAAGTCCTTAGGTTTTACGCCATGCGACGTCACACCGAAGAGATCACTGAAATTTGGTCTTTTGCAAATGGCAAGAAAATTTTCAACATACTCCATGCTTGCTTTCTATACACTCAAAATTACCTCGAAGTTTCGTGAATTTCATAATGAATAACTAATTTAGTACGTTGTCTCTTGAACAGAGGTCTCGAAGCGGCAGACCTCTAGGAACAAGTGACCTAGGCCAATCAGAAAGATTGTTGATAGAATTTGCGCCCGCCCCCGCATGCCCGTCATATTTATCGTGAAAAATTGGGGTACATATGCGGCTAAAGTGAAACGAACTATAAACAAACATAGTAGGTATATATAGATTGGTTCAAAAGTTTGGATAGCTAAAGTAACCGAAAACTTGCGTTATTAATTTATAGGCCAAGTCGAAAATCATACAATTTCCTTCGCACAATAAGTCGCATTTTGTAATAAACGATGAGCAAAGTAAGACCACCATACGTTCTGTAGTGCCGTCCTTTCGACTCAAATCAAATCAAGAGAAGGATAAAACAGCCAAAAAACTTTAATAACTCCAGCAGGTGTTGGGATGGTGCAGGAAAAAAAGAAAAAAATGATGCAATGATCAGAAGGGAAGCAGAAAAGTTCTCAACAGCGTTTCAAAATAACAGGCAGAGCTCATAAATTCAGGATCATTAATTTGTTGCAGCATTTGTTTGAGTGCTTCGAGTAGATATAATTATTATGATTGAAAATAGGTTACAGTCACGCGTAATTATTCATTGAATATTTATTGCACCAAAAAAATCTTATTGTACAAAAGGTGGACTTAATGCCATAAGGCACTCTCTACCACCCAACCTTAATAAATAAATCAGAGAGATAGTACTGTTGCCAATGTGCTAGTAATAATAGTTTTAATTAACAAAATAGTAGACTCCTTCTTGACAGGCTGGCCAGATATAGCATTAAACAGAGACGAGTGGAAAAAGAGGGGGGAGGCCTTTGCCCAGCAGTGGGACACAGTGGGCTCTGAATAATAATAATGAATAATAACAAAATAGTCAACTTGCCAATAAACACAACATACTTAACTAACAGAGACCTGTAAGATAATTTTCATCACACTTGCGCAGTAAGCGTGCTATTTCACTGCTATTTCACGCTTGTGCGGCTGAAGTCCATTTTACTCCCACGGGAGTTATAGCTTTTTTAAATTATGTCACTAAAACGTTCTAAGTAAAATACTTGTTAAAAATCAAGGTATAAAATGAGTTTTACTTTCAAAATACTAACGTTTATAATTTAATTGGTTTGTTTAATGTCTCAAAATATTTAATTTGATTAATTTAAAAGCCATCACCATCTTCCTCGCGTTATCCCGGCATTTTGCCACGGCTCATGGGAGCCTGGGGTCCGCTTGACAACTAATCCTAAGAATTGACGTAGGCACTAGTTTTTACGAAAGCGACTGCCATCTGACATTCCAACCCAGAGGGGGAACTAGGCCTTGTTAGGATTAGTCCGGTTTCCTCACGATGTTTTCCTTCACCGAAAAGCGACTGGTAAATATCAAATGATATTTCGTACATAAGCTCCGAAAAACTCATTTGTCCGAGCCGGGGTTTGAACCCGCGACCTCCGGATTGAAAGTCGCACGCTCTTACCGCTAGGCTACCAGCGCTTCGTTCACTTAAAACTAAACAAAAGTTTTTGCTTTGTAAGTGTGATGATAAACATTGTGTGTAACTCCGGGGATAAGAATATTGCAAACTCGAGTCTTAAATTCACTCCAGCCTGCGGTTGTCGTGAATATAAAGACCTCGGAGGCTGAATTTCACTTACCCCCTCGTTGCACAATGTACTAATTCTTTGCATGCTATTATTATCTGTCATATAAGAATTATCATTTTACATCATACTTATTCAACTCGTTTTCACCTTTTATTACACGACGTTATAGTCTACAAATATTACGATCGGTATCCGTAGGTAATCTTAACCAGTAAGTATGTCAGAAAATGGCTTAGGTGCTTCATTTACTTGTAACGAGTCAGGTAATGTGTGTAGCGCTCTGCGTAGCCGCCTATGCAAATAGCATCATGCTACCCGCAATCTCGCCAATAACTTCTAAACAGGACACTGATTCCACTCGTATATACTTTATTAATCTTTTCGTTTATTAATAAAATCGAGTCAACGATCGCAGTCACTATTTTTATTTTAAATAAGTAGTTTACCACGCACTACTTAGAGAGAGCTGATTTTAACGCGCGCTGAGCCGCTTATCCTTCATCCTTCGGTTGAGTTATTGGCCCCATTTCACAATTAGTTTTGAACATAAAGAGCACACGAGACGAAGGGAGAGGATAAAGGCAAAGAGTTTAAATCTCAGGATTTAACAATGTGACTAAAAGGTATTTAAACACTTACGTTACTATAGCAACCCGTATATACGCCATATTCAGATCATATAGGTACTTATAGCTCTATGCAAGGTTGGGAGTTTTAATAAGCCTGTAATCGAAAATTATACAAATTAGGTGAATCGCTATAAGGAACTAGCAATTTGAGACAAGACAACGATTTAGAAGATACCAATCAAACCGACTACATATATTTATCATAATTTAGGTGCACTGCGTTTATACCCGATTTTCATTTTTTTTCATGCAGTACGTAACAATTTGTGCTAAAGTCGCGGTATCAAATACTGGATTTGTGTTAATTTAGGCACATCGTAAGTCGGTACGCAGCGATCCGGCTCAATTCACTGGTGTACCTACACTCCTGGCCCACTTGACCAATGGCCTAGCAAATTTCACGAATATTTATGTGCTGTACTTCTAGTGAATTTTAATTCAGGTTTTTATGTATGCAATGAACCCGAAACGTTTTGCATACCGTTTATGAATCAACACGATGGACATGTGAAGATATTTTTAATGTAATTCATATCAATTCTCGCATACATTATACATACATCACACGTAATACATAATACCGTTCTGTAGGAGTACTAAAATTAGGAGTTCGATGTGAGGTTTAATGTAGGTACAGGGTTTAGTGAGCCAG
Source organism: Cydia strobilella (assembly GCF_947568885.1). NCBI lineage: Eukaryota > Metazoa > Arthropoda > Insecta > Lepidoptera > Tortricidae > Cydia > Cydia strobilella. The sequence continues at coordinate 7,514,434 of NC_086043.1, forward strand.
AGTAACTTACATAACCCATAAAAGCAACGCGAACCAAACCGCAATGAAATCAGGCCACTCGTCTCATTCAAATGTTGTCACAAAAAGGCGCAGACACTGTCTGGCGAGTGGAAAATATGTATGTTTCGTAGTTTCTTTATATGTAAATTAATGCCTCATTTTGTCAAAATTCTATAAACTTGTCACTAGCACCAACTTGCAAGTCAAATCTTGGACTTTAATTACATCCCAAGTGAAATAAATGCATTGAGTAAATAAATATCTGTTAAATTTTATTACCTATTAAGCAGTAGTACCAAGAATGAAAAATGTCATAAAAATATTTTAGAATATGGCATGTTATTGTAATTAAAATTTTAGAATCTTCTACACAGAACTTGGCGAAGCCGACAAAGTCGCATATTCGTGATATTGAACTTTGCTCTCATTTCATATTTACATATGTTTTTGGTGGGATAATAGTAAACAAATTGTTTTACATTATAAATAATGAACGCTTTCGACAACTTGATAAAAATGTCAAGATATGACAATTAATATGAATTATTAGATTTCGAGGCGTCCGTGAGATTTTATGGACAGATTTGGTTCTGTTCAATATCTTGGAGCAAATACATACTTTTGCATCCAGGGCTTGAAAAAATACGAAGTATTTATTATTAAATGTGTCATACGTAGTGATATATTCAGTACAATGCACTGCGCGGAGACGTCGAGCGCGCGTGGTATGAAAATGAATGGTTGCGTTGCGACTCGCGACGCGCCTACCCGTTTCCTCGGGGTCATATTCATATTTGTGTCAAGTCTCATTGTCGAGTCCCCTACAAACACACTAATGTTGACTCTGTACCGAGAGATGAATAGGCCCTGTTACAATATTCACTCCAGGAAGTTTGGTATGGTCGGGCGAGATAAAACAATCAATAATGAATTTAAAACTTAAAAAAATTGGAAAGTTAAAAGAATAAAGGAAACTTATCTATGTCACTCTCACAATGGAGACAAATCTAAAAACACATTATTTGAACACCAAAATTACATTACCCTCTACTGCTGGTCAGTCAGGATATAAAAAATGCTGTAGATATAGAGACATGCCACTTGTATAACATGCACTTCTAATAAAACGTTTCGTTGTAATACAATAATTCGGACTGGACGTAAATCCTTATTTATTTTGTGATACAATGTTCTGTAAAAATATTATGTAGGTATATTTGAGGAGTGTCTTCTTTTCAAAAGGGCTTATTTTTGTATGGTGTTCATAGAGAAACAAGCCCTTTTGAAAATACTCCTCGTTTATTCCATCAATAAATAAGAATTATAATAATCGGGTTCGTCGTTGAAGGAGTGCGCCTGAGCACGACTCTGACCGCAAGCCACAATAAAAATGTGCCTGATAATGGGTATTCGTGCAGCCCAAATTGAATTATGCGTATCCGATATATATCGACTTATAAAAATAAAAAGACTACGAGGAATATAGCCACAAAATAAAATACCTTGGGTTGCTGCGCGTAATATCCTATATTAATTAAAGAATACATGTACCTATGATTTGAGTTTTCATATTACAGTTTATTTTTTGACGGCAATCGAGAAATAGGAAGCATAAGTGATAAAATTTGGTGTTCGGTTTTATACAAGTAACTAGAGCCTATTTTTTAATTGCGTAGATTAAAATGACATTTCATGTGTTGCTAGTTTTATACGTGTTATAAATAGTGATGTGCTACAACTGGTACTAACCGAAAATAAACTATTGGGAGGTACTTATATTTGTTGATGTAGTGTCTGTAACACAATGAATGGATTATCCGTGACGTGCTAAAAGGGGACACTAGGAGAGGTATTAAAAAGGGTGAAATAGTGTAGGTAAAAATGTGAGGTGAGGGCTTTTTAAGGGGTGAGTTCTGGAATAAAAAGTATCCTATGTCCTTCCCCGGGACTCAAACTACCCCTATACCAAATTTCAACTAAATCAGTTCAGCTGTTTAAGCGTGAAGAGGTAATAGACAGACACACTTTCGCATTTATAATATACTAGCTTTTGCCCGCGACTTCGTCTGCGTGGAATTAGTAATTTGGGTACCTTAATTCTTAAACAAATCTGCTTTTTAATCCATCCTTTTTCACCCCCAAATTGGTCCACACTATACATTTCCACCCCATTTTTTACACCCTTAAGGGATGATTTCGGGGATAAAAGTTATTCTATATCCTTTCCCACAGCTCAAACTATCTCCATACTAAGTTTCATCTAAATCGATCCAGCGGTTATTGATTCCCCATACAAATTTCCACCCCCCTTTTTACCCCCTTGAGGAGTGAGTTCTGGGATAAAAAATATCCTATGTCCTTCCCCGGGACTCAAATAATCTGTATACCAAATTTCAACTAAATCGGTTCAGCGGTTTAAGCGTGAAGAGGTAACACACAGACAGACAGACAGACAGACTTTCGCATTTATACTATTAGTATGGATTAAGTATGGATTTTGAATCTAAAATTAATTTAATATTTATCGGTTATTCACAAACCGAAATCAAAGATCAGCACTGTTTGTTTTAAGCTGGTATATATCATTATTTCTACGTTTGACATTTGTGGTTCTCATTTTATACTACGCAATTAAAAAATAGACTTTAGGTTACCTACTTACTTATTTGGTGACCAATAGTGGTCGTGGCGATTGCAGGGCGAAAAGTAAATAATAAGTAATTAATTTTTGTTATTGTCTTGTTTCAGCACAAAGGATAACAACAATTCAGCTGGATGGCGTTCAATACTTCATTTCCAGAATGAACCCCTACAGTCCAGAGCTCAACTATTTCCTAGCATATCAATACTGCAGGTAAAGTTAAAGCGATTTTTAAAGCTGCTACCTATAGCCACCAATTTCCAAATACCTAGCCTATAAAGAGACATGGCATAGCCTATATACCTAACTCAAGAAGCATTCCTGGTCTATTTCAAAAGTAAAATAAACCTGATAGGTAATAAAATTGAGTAAGGAACTAAGTTAACGGTGAAGCAAAACTTATTTAATCGAAGAAAATCGATCGACTGGTGACGAATCTAGACCAAACAAAATCTAAAATACGCGTAAACAAAACGTTCTCAATTTCGGCGTTAGCTTACATTTCTCACGGCCAACTGATGTAATAATACCGTCGTGACTAGCAATCCTTATCTAGCCGTGTCTAGTGATCCTGTTTGCGTCCTGCTACACCTAAGCCGGTGTGGTATAACCACTAACTAAGCCAGAGCGTTAACAAGCGGCTCACTCCGACCAGGAAGTGAGGACATTTACATAACCGTTGGGGGTTTCTGGAAACTACACAACAATATCGGAACGCTTCTGCGAGCTTGTAACCAGTGTTAACAATCGCACATAAACTTTATTGTATTGTAATCGATGACGCCGGCAAGAACTGGAACGCTGGGAACTTGTCGAAGTTTACTTAATTTGTTCGAAACAGAGCTGAACGATGCGCCTAAACATGCTAATATATTATAACTCCCTGGGAACTTTATAGTTGACATAAACTATAATAATCGGTTAAATAAATCATCTATTACCTGTCTCTCTCACTGAAATTTCTCACTGAAAGTAAAAGAAAATACTTCAAAGTATTTTCTGTATGCGCATTATCAAAACACGCCTAAATAAATAAAATAATTAGATAATCTGTTTTATCGAGTCCCAAACTTCGAGACCTTATTCTTATTTAGTAGTAGTAATTACTTTATTGTATACAACACAGGTTTACATAAAAATTACAGAAAGAGAGGTACAAATGCGAACTTATCTCTATAGGGGATTTCTTCCAGCTAACCTTCGAGTAGATGAGGGGAGAATTCAAATCATAGAAACGTACGGAATGCACAATAACATTTAAACATGAAAATTTAAGCAGAAGGTTTAATTACTGTTAAGTTTGGTTTAATTTAGTCATAATCAAAATTTAAAATATTACCTATAGGTACATTTTTAAGCACTTCTTAGTCTGTACTTACTATGCGCCAGCTAACTATTAGCGCAGCAGCTGCAGCATTTTTTATCTGCGGTTTGTGGTCTGTGATGCACAATGAGGAATGCCAGTATTATTAAAATATCCAGACAAAGAGCAAACAAAGACATTCTGAATAGTACCGTTGTGTGTAGTTTCCTTTATTTAAGCCTTGTTTTGTCACTAATGGCTCTTTCTTCGGAGTAACGATCCCGCAGCCTAGATCGACCACGTGCACGGTCAAACAGCTAAGAAAGGTTAGTCGCCTCGCCCGCGCACGATGTCCTTCCATTCCCACAGTCACGACCTATTTACTGTTCCAATATTGTTAACGAGCTCTGGGGAACAGAGTCGTGATATTTGAACATTGGCTATTTTGGAAACAAAGTCAGTGAAAAATCGAAAAAGGTCGCTTGAAGTAGTATGAAGAACTCTTCGAAATACTTGAGATTCTTGAAAAACCGTTAATTATTATTCACCACTAAACATAGTCGAACTCTAACCATTTTCAATTTTTCCTCCGATGATCACACGAGAGAAGAAATGGGAATATGATCTTTATAGATTTAAACATAACGATGGAATCGATTAAGGACGCTGACAAAAAGATATTATGCGAATTCGTCATTCAAGCTGACAGGTTCATTGAGGTGTCGCGGTAGCAGGTGCGTGACAAATATGCGCCGGCGCCGACGATAACACACAAATTGTAGGAACCACACTATGCTATGGATATGCTATTATAAACCTTATATAAATGTCATAAGGACTTTGACCATATTCTAGAGATTTTGTTTTGATACAAAAAGGAAATAATATTTTTTACAACCGTTTGGGTTCCCGATAAAACCAATAGTTACGTTTTTGCCACCATTATAAAAACATTAAGCTTTACCGAACTGTTTTTATCCTTACTGCTCGGGTCATAATATAAACAACACCTGAGAATGTATTTTACAGTACATATGGTGCTACTTTACCGCACTAGTGTGATAATTAGCACATTACGTAACTATGTATGTATTAAATTGTAGGTATGTGTTGTAAAACATTGTACGATACAATACATGTGCGAATAGGTAATTCGCAACTCGTCGATTTAAAACACTATCTGCGGTCGTGTTTTAATTTATCGCCACTCGTTGCAAATTTCCTATTTTTAGCACTTGTATTGTAATGTACTATTTTTAAATTAGATCTTTGACATAAAAGGGTCTTAATAATCGTATGTTAATAGTAGAGCTTTTTTGGGGCACATCACAAACCGCAAAAAATTATAGGCATTGATAATCAATGCTGTCGTAGTTGGGCAATAGAAAATTCAATACTTATGATATGAGTTCTACCCTATTACCTTAAACCATTTGACATTCCTTTCTATTCATGCGATTTCGAACCATAACATTACTCTTATTATAGAGATGCGTTTTTGTTTTAAGTATCATGGTAAGTATGTTGTTGTATGTTGCCGCTATGGACTTAAGGGTTAAAATAGTATCAAATGTTGATCTAAGCCTTTCATCGCGGTTACTAAATTGCTTTGATGAATAGACGTCTCGTTGCTGTGGTTACCGTTCCATGTAAATATTTATAAGAAAAGCTACTCGTGTCTAAGAACGATATATGCAGAAGGTAACTGAATGTAATTATATTACGGCTTGTCGCCGCGCAGTTTTTAGCATCAAGAGTTTTCTGAACTTGGGTCTGGAATGTCGTCCCCGCGGTGCAAGCTTGAAGCCCGTCTTTAGCGAATAAATTGCCTCGAACAGGCTTTGGCGTATAGTTTCTATGCGAGCTAATAGCTGAATACGATTAGCTAGAATAGGCGGTTATTTAGATAAATCGCGTTTATGGATCCGGTGGAACGGGTTCATAACTGCTCACTGTCAAAGGATCTAGACATCCTGAATTACGTGATCCTTAGAGAAATTCAATTTCTCTGCGGATGCATCAAGAGAGTGTCATAATTTAATACTGCTGTCTAATCAAGTACTGCATACAATTTTGTATTGTAAATCCCTTGTAATATTATGCGGAATATGATGCGGAATATATATGCGGAAGTAATTCTGTCTGTTCACACTTACCGCTGAACCGATTTAGAAGGTAATAGGATACATTTTGTCACGGAAATCATTGCTTAAGGGGTCGAAAGGGGGATATCACAGTACTAATTCTAAACAGATAAAGTCTGGGCGGGTATTTTAGTACTGCGTACATTTGTCTGAAAGCTAACTGGAGAAATATTATGATTTGCATATAACAAAATACACTAATATACTTAAACATACTTTGTAGTTTTAAATGTATGTAAAATGTATAATTATTGGTGCAATAAAGAATATTTACTTACTTACTTACTTATACCGCCAGGTCTTGGATAATGATACCGGGATAACCGTTTACTAGTTACTACCTACATGCTTAAGTATTAACTTAATTTACGCTATTGTTTCAGATCGCTAGGTTTGCAGCTAGCATCCTTTGAGACAAAAGAAAAGGCGGATTCTATAACAACGTATCTCACAAATGCAGGTAAAAAACGTAATAGCGTTTCTGTTAACATTGTATTCTCCACACTCCATACGACATTTTATTTGGTCGGACGTTGTGTGACAGTTTCGTTCACTCTAAATGTTTTGTTAAAATCTAATTTCTTAGGTGTGGCGTTCATTTAGATTTTTCATTGAATTTCTTTGTCCCGGCACCAACCTACCTTTAATATCATCATATTTTAAGTATTTTCTATTAGTTGTTTCCTTACTTAATTTATCATCATCTCGGATTTGTAATATTTACTACCCAATATTCAATTATTCCACGTTAAATTCCAGGCTACAACAAATACGACTTCTGGACATCGGGCAACAACTTGGGCACGGACATGTACCTGTGGATGAGCACCGGGCTACCGTTCAACGCCACTTTCAACTACATGCGGCGCCTCACCGTGGACGTGCCCAGCACGCGCGACGACAGCATTGACCCGCTGGATGTTCCACAGGGCAGCACCGCGCCGCAGCGCACTGCACGACATGGGTATGCACGGATTTTCATTATAAATTGAAAGACGTTTACTGTTGTGGTTAAAGAAATTTATTTTCTCAAAAGAAATTTAACATTTCACTTAAATAGAGAAAATCCAAGATAAAACATAAAATATGAGTGAGCATGCAGGTAATTAACAAGTTATAATAACAAATAAAAACTAGAACATGTCATTCACGAGCATTATTTACATGTAAAAATAAATCGATTGATGTAGGCCTTTACAAATTAACTATGTCAAGCCGTGTACCGGTGCAAGTAATACGACATAATATAACGGGCGCATCTAAAGCTCATTCTTACAAATAAATATTTGATTTCTTGTTCTCTCTCTTTAAAGTCGCCCTAATTGGCTAGCAATTATACGAGCAAACGTGCTCGTGCGATGGTCGAGCTTTAATTAGGACATAATAAGGAGTTTAGTATGTTTAATCTTGTCGTAGGATGAAAGTGCAAATACGAGTAGGATGACGCCGTCTCTTCCCGTCAGAATTTTTAGATGAGCCAACCTTAAACATCCCAATTTTGAAATATTTTCGTGGTATTGTCAACCTCCTGGAGTGTCATTCTAACTTTAAGAATCTGATATTGATTTGGTATTAGTCTCAGTGCATGTATTTCGCAATTCGCACCAATATATAAGTGCCGTCCTACTGACGTATGTAAACCTGAATTTCTTAGAATATCGGTTACATTCGACATGGTTCTTGAGCACCAGGTCAACAAGGACTGATACTCGTATTGAGCTGTAAAGCCCTAGACCGGTTTATGTTTACGTATATAATAGTTCGTATACGTCAAGCACTGTCAAAATATGTTACCACGTCTCGTTGACATTGATTTTTTTAGTAATAGCTCAAATTCGATTTTCCAGCACCGAGCATGTGATGACGAACGGGTGCGTGGCCCTCAAAGCGCCCACCTTCCACTGGGAGCCCCAGCACTGTGGCGAGATCAAGGACTTCATCTGTGAACAGACGCGCTGCTACTACTACAACTACGGCTCCATCCCCGTCTCGTCGGCGCAGGGGTAATGCCAGGTGAGATGCCAGCCGTCTCCGGAGGCCCATTCCCCGACCAGCCGCGCGCATTTCTTAATCCTTGGGTATACATGCTTAACATCCACGAGTACCGCACTACGTTAACAAGACAACGTATTTACTCTTCTGGGTTAGATATAGACAGTAGATGTAGCTATGTGTGTGCTAACATGGAAGTCTTGTCCAACTGGTTCGACCATGGTCCGTCCAAGCGCGCGGGCCCGCGGGACACGGCCTCTGCGCCTACCCAACCACCAAACAAGAGCCCTACACCCAACATAATGCATTTGGCTTTAAGTGTTCTATATTTCTTAACATTATGGAGATCTTTTCAAAATTTTCAACAATTATTTGGTGGGTGGGTGAAGGGGGCTTTGCTTGGTATCTCTTGCTCAAGTGATACGTTATTTTTAGTTTAAATATATAAATATGGCTTCGTCTAATATTAGTATAGTTACATGTCATAATAATTTCTTCGGTTTCATTAACTTCACTCATTTGCATACATTGATATAAAACTTGTTTAACTTCTTTGTAAACGAAACAGCCTTCTTTGTTTATTTTTCAACTATAAAAGTTTTTGGTTATCTGTTGGGTTGATATATTTACATGTGTACAATTCCATTTTGAAAATTGCAATACAGGCAGTTTCCTTCGCAATTCAATATCATCATCCATCTAATATGTCCGATTTATAACCACCAGTCCTCCACGAACCACGCGAATGCCATTTGATAAATGTCTAGTTAAAAAAAATCCTTTTAAATTCAATTACGCAGCAACACTATCTACTTATACTAGCGACCCGCTTCGCAGGGGTCACACAAAACCTTAACAAATTATACACTTAAACCTTTCTCAAGAATCACTCAATTTATAGGTGAAAACTGTATGAAAATCCGTTCAGTAGTTTTTGAGTTTATCGCGAACATACAGACAGACAGACAGACGCGGCGGGGGACTTTATTTTATAAGGTGTATGTAAGTGATATACAATTTTTAACGGTGTTGCTGTATAATTGTATACGTATATTGAACTTTCGTTAACTAGACATCACTATTATCTGATCGAGTTTGTGTTGGCATGGTGTCATTTCGGACCGCGGGTAACACGAGGGGCGTCATCTGTTTGTCCGGCAGGAAGCCGCTGTCTCTCACGACCACGACGACTGCACACCCGCTCACGTCGTCGTCGCCGCCGCCGCCGCGCTCCGAGCACCTGCCGACCCACTTCACTCTCAACGACCTCATCGGCAAGCTGCGCCCCTCCTCGCTTGACGGTCTTCAGTCACCGCATCTTAAGACCGGTGCTCTGTTGAAATCACCGCCGCAAATCGATTCCCACTATTCGCGGGCTTCCGACGCTCACGCTCACGATATCGAACAGGAGCAGAAAGAGGAGCCTACGCAGGGCCCTTATGAGGAAGACGAGGGCATGGTCGGTGACGACCCGTCAGCTTATTTGAGTCATATCGCCGACACTGCCGCCGATGAGCCCTCCACCGCCGAGCCGGACGCAACCGAGCACTCCGTCCACGCCAGCGGTATGCTGGCTCCGCCCGCCTTCTAGTTAGTGTCCGGCAGGGCGCGTGGTCGTTTAAAGCTTTCAAATCAATCAGGTATTCTTTCTACCAAAAGTAGTGTTCTATTATTTAATGTAGGTATCGTGATTTAAAGTAATTTGCGATAGAGCTCACTGAGGGTGCTTAGACTGCTCGTGTTGTGTAGATTTCTTTTAGAATCTTTTTAATCGTCGCCAAACGACGTTAGGGACTAAAGTTCTTCGGGACCGTGTGTTCTCGTGAAGGTGCTGGCGACTCGCGCTTGCGACTTGCCTCCGTCTTCGGGAATATTAAATATCACAAAATGAGTATTCTACGAATGGATACCTTGACATCTACGTTAATTAAGTAGTTATATCAGATCTCTGGTGATTTCATTAAACCGTAACATGTATTAATTTAATTAAATAAGTGCAAAATCGGATTATTTGTCAGGACATATCATTCGACATAGTGGTATAAGATAGTGTTTATATATTGATACGTACCTAGTTAAGTATTTTAAGTTGAAACTCAAGAATTTAAAGAATAGTGATGTAACGAAGTTAATAAAGTTTAAAATTTGTAATTGAATGAATGTTTCATTTCACGAATTTACCTCTAGTAGGCACGTCCATGATATGTCAGTTAATGATTTCATTCTTTTGGTATAAACATTTCAACAATTCAACCAAGTCTAAAAAATGAATTTTCAGCTGTGAAATCAGAGTATATACCTACCTACAATAACATTATATTGTGCATTACGCTAAAGTCATGTGAAGCTGATATATTGATATCGAACAATCTCTTTATTCTTTACTTTCGTTGTTAGATAAATGGTATTAGTTGATAAGATACGACGTCGCATAAGCATAAAATATATATTTGCTTAAAAGCAAAGAGTTATTGATTGTAGAAGTGGTGAAATTCTTGCCTCGAACTTGACGGCTAACTAAAAATAGAAGCGGGAACTTTGTCTATCAAATGTTTACAGACTTTTTCCATTTAGTTACCACAAAAGATATGTAACCTTATTTTTTTCAGCCTACAAACTTGGGGCACATTTTATTCTTAGCCTTTACACCTCTTCATTAATGATTACTTGTTAAAAGCAATATACCGTTTAAAAAGATAATGCGTTGATATAAAACTTATCACGTTCGCTGATCGCTAGCGTTAAGCGTCGTTACGCCCGCTAATACCCCGCCTGTCGACGTACCTACTGTCAGCAAACGCATTAAACACATTCGGCCCGATTCGAACAATACTTATAAGAAGTCACAGCGGTACGTCACCGATCTGTCAGTGTAAAAAGTGACATTTCTTCACCCAAAAAACGTCACTTTGACACTGACAACGGTATGGTACCGTTGTGACTTCTTATAAGCATTGTTCGAATTGGGCCGATTAAATAGTCAAACAAAAGTACTCACCAGCCGTTGATGACGCCCTCGACGTTGAGCATGGGCACGATCTTGAACACGTACTTGGCGCGCAGCGAGGCGGCCACGTCGGTATCGCCGAGCAGGCAACTCAACGTGCCGTCCATCACCCACGACGCGTTGCTCTCGCCGGGGTGCACGCGGGCCGTTAGGAAGATTATTTCTCTGTCCTGCAACATTAATTAAACCTTTAATGAATATTTATATGAATACATGCACGATATTTATAGTAAGAGTAGGGTTGTATCTGTCTACCGTTCTTCATCAAGTCTCATCTACTCAAAGGTTAACTGGAAGAAATCCCTTAAAGGGATAAGTTCGCCTTTGTACTGCCTATTTCTGTGCCATATTTGTGTTCTATGTCTTTGTACAATAAAGAGTTTATACATACATACATAAAACTTTATCGAATGCATACAACGTCTATAGTTGTGTTCCTCAGGGATCAGTGTTTGGACCAATCATGTGTTTGGCATATTTATAACAGATTTGAAGTGTGTAGTACAGTCGGAACTGTCAATATTTGCTGATGATACCAAAGTTATGGGTAATCCATCAGTAACTTATAATATTATCCAGTGATTTAGATCGCATAGTTCAGTGGACTAAAGGCTTGCTTATATCACTAAATGCTGACAAGTGCACAGTTCTGCACATAGGGAAAACAAACCCTAAACTAAATTACCACATTGACTGTTCCCCTACAAGCAGTAGCTAGTCAAAGAGACCAAGGCATCACTGTTTCACATAACTTGAAATGGGACTCGCATATCACCAAAATCACCAAGAGAGCAAAATTCTATGCTGTATATGATCCGGAAAGCATTCCATGTAATTACTAAGGACCTATTTATTGGAATATACAAGTGATACCTTCATTCTTTACTCGAGTATGCATTTCAGATATGGCCCCCTACTTAAAAAGGACATCACATTGCTGGAAAAAGTTCAGCGAAGAGCAACTAAAACGGTTGCTTTATTGAAAGACAAGCCATGTGAAGAACGGCTTCAGGAACTAGGTCTTACAACATTGGAGGACAGAAGGAAGCGAGGCGATCTTATTGAGACATACAAAATCTTGTCCGGACACTACAATGTTCCAAATATTAAAGGCCTACACTACACATATCAAGCCAGAATGTAAGGTTGAGTTGAGAGGACACTCTAAAACACTTGTCAAACCTTCGTATGCTAGCAACCGTAGGAAACACTTCTTGCCGAATCGTGTGGTAAATGTGTTGAATTCTTTACCAGAAACTGTAATGTTGTTAGTGCACCGTCAGCGAACATTTTCAAAAATAGACTGGATACGCATTTTAGAACTTTAAAAACTGAAAAACAAAATACAAGTGCTCGATATACACGCATCGCATCAGCTTCAAGAGCTGCTAGTGTATCATAATAAATAATAATATCATATAAATTACCTACATCTAATTATGAGAACACAGGGGTCGGTAAGCAGAAATCAAGACGATTCACTAGATGCTGCACTGGTTAAAAAACCAACCTTCAACCTCAAATCAAATCAACCTTCTAAAAATAATTTATAGAGGTATAAACTGACCGCAATCGGGTTAGTTGGCGTATCGTCGGCGGATATCGTCAGCAACGGCACCTCGTTGTTGTTGAGGGAGTAGCAGAGCGGCTCCGCCCGCAGGTACGCGTTCGGCGGCAGCTGCAGACTCCGTTGCCAAAGTTTGGTCTGTCATAAAGATGAGATGTCTGTGGTAAATTGTTAACTTTATGAAGGAATATTATATGATATTATGGTTCCAACAGGCATTATAAATATCAATCTCAAAATAAAAGAAATGCTGAACAACAGGATATTTAAGATCTCATACTCAATTGTATGATAAGTAGGTATTCAGGGTTTTTGCAAACAGGGAGTTAGTGCCAAGATGCCATTACTAAAAATTACTTTAGGACGAAAGTGGAGGACCCGCGTGAAATCGCCATTTCATACAAACGTAGTACTCATTTTCTTCTCTGGAAATTAACATTATTGAAAATATTTTGACACAATTTGTCAAAACAAATTTAATTTTTGTTTGTTGTACTTACGTTTGTTTTTTTACGAAGTTTTAATTATTATAAATTAGGAGCATTTAAAAAGTTGTACGAAATCTGTTTTTCGCTCCTAATTTTTATAATAATCAAAAAATTGAAAAAAGCCAAACGTAGGGGCATAGCTATGATGAATGTTACCTATACATCAAATTCTGTAAAAATATTTTCCATAATGACAATATCCAGATAGGAAAATGGGTACTACGTTTGTATGGATAAGCGGCCATCCCTTTCCTCTTAATATCAACGATACAAAGCCAGTCTGAAAGGTCAATAAATAATTTCTAAACGACATAACTTACCATCATCATTGAATATGTGAACGGGAAATGATAGGCGAGATAGACCACGTCGTTGGTATGTGGGAACTCGATGTTGAACGTTACAGTGAGATAGCACTTGTTGTGGCTTCTCGGGCTTGCGTAGTGGTAGCTGTTGCGGTAGTAACAAATGTCTGTGCCAGCTCGCACCCAGCCTGAAATCATGCCCATTCCGAGGTAAGCTACTGGATGGTTTCTGCTTAACATTAACCTCTTGTCTATGTACGAGTATGGTAAGGACACTGACCGAAATTTTAGTCATCTTTTTAAAAAAAAATCGTGAATTTTATTTCTGCTCTATACAGCACAACCGTGTTTGATCAACACATACACATGAAAGGTTAAGCAATCTGCATAGTTGAAAATAGCAAAGCAAGTCAAAATAACTGGCGCTAGCCCGATACCATATTTTTTATGCCTAATGTCTAATATCAGAAAGTAATCATCAAGATGCAAGTAATTACCTGGTCTACCCAGAACTGCTTCCTTGACTGAGTACATAACTGGTTTCATGCCGAAATTAAATTGGCTGTCAGACTTTTCACAGTTGACGATGTTGAAGACGTACGGGCGTCCCTGTATCATGTTACGCACTTCAAAGTAGAACCACTGATGTCTTTTCGTGGAGTTCACGTCAGGCATTAGAATTAGCTCGTACTCTCTTGGACCTATCTGAAGATATTAAACATTGAAATAATAATACTATAAAAGTAATTTACTAAATAGGTATCGAGATTAGTCGTAAAAACATGTTGTCAGATGATTTTGTAGTGTAGTGGTATTGTAATTACCTGAATAGCTTTTCTCAAATTTCCAGACTCAAACCTGGATTCAAAAGACAATCGTGTCGAAAAATTATTTAATTTTGTTATTTCTTCTTCATCTGTGTTGGATAGGAAAATGCTCTCCGTACTGAAATATGAGTAATTAATTTGTAAAATATTTTTTAAATCGCGAACTGTATTGCAAATAATTTCATGCGTTTCAATGATACCTTTTTGGTGCTGAGTTATCGGATACCCCAGCCAGAGAGTTTAGCTGATCTAGATCATAGACCACTTCATTCATATAAGCTTCAGGGCTGATTGCTCTATCGACACATGATAACAGCTTGACTCTGCGAATTAATAAATTTAGTCATAGTAGTCTACATTCTGAAGTCACGGGAGCCACATGAACATAGCCACCGCCATACAATCTAACTTACGCCCTCATTTCAAGAGGATACGGGAGCTGAGATTTAAAAATGTTAGGTGAATATATCCGTCTTGTTAACAAAAGCGGCTCCTAAAACTATTGCGATAAGGACAACGCCAGGTTTAATAATTTGACACGTTAATTCAATTAGACATTATTATAACGGTACATTGTTGACGTTGCTATTGTTGAAGTTACTAATTTAATTTATGAGACTAACTAATAGGTTACTAAACTACTGATACACTAATATGTTAATTTTATTATGTTACCTTAATTATAATATGTAGACTAGAATTAATAGAATAGGACTGTACTTTTGTGTGCCCTTACAGGGTGTCATGAATTGGCTATATAAAATGTAACACCTTATTATGTCCATAACAATGCAATATTGAATAAATGACTAAATGACAGGTTATAAAAACCCTGCGTAAAAATCTCAAAAAACGAGGTTTCGTATTCGACTGTTTCCTCCTCCAAAACCCAAATGTAACGAAATTTTGAGATCTAAATGGTAATGAAATGATGCGTCGGACTGTTTTGCTTTTAAGGCTAATTGATGTTTTGAATACCATGCTTCTCTTTGCGGCCTAGTAAATTAGGCCGTTTTTGCGAATATTTGAAGTGCTCTAGCGCCTAAAAAAACAAAAATATCAAAAAAAGCAAAACAGTCCGACACAGATATTAATAATAATAATCTGTGTTGAAAAAATCATTGCTCTAGCTTCAAAAACCACGGAGGTAACAGTCGAGTGAGACCTTTGTATGGAGAGAGGACCACTCCTGTTGCCTCTTAATATTTTTTTTTATTAGGCTTAATTATGTTCAAGTACTTACTTTCTGATACGTCGCACTTACCTGCAGGCGGATCGCTCCATTTTATTTAAAGGCTCAGGATGTGCAAGGCCCTGTCCACCTATCATGTCTGGAAAGGCTACTTTCACGAACGGAATCACACTTCTAACCCGAGACGCTATTGTGCAATATACCAGCGCAAATGAGCTGAACTTTGAAAGGTCTTTGTGTATCTTTAGGAATGAGCAGGAGGATGTAGCTGAAAAATAAATAATCAGAACCGAAGAGATATTTTAATACTTTTACATACTGGGTTTCTGAGGTGTATACTTCCACATCCACATAGCTCCGCCGTCATTTTCAAAAAAGTCCAAAAACTAAATCGACAAAAAAAAACCTTAAAATTAATGGAATAGCTCACACAATTTCACGGGACGGGCGGACATTCAAAAGCATTTTTGCCCAAGCTGAAATGGGGAGGACACTTCGCTCGCACTTCGCACTCGCTCGGTAAACCAATCTCTCAATATACAATTGTTTCCATTAACTAATACTAGTCATACATCAAGTGTCACAGTTTATGATGTATAATGTTAATAAAATCTAATTAGACGGCGGATATGTATTATTGGAACTAACACTTCTATCTCTCTCTGATTTAAATAATAAATGAAAAACTTTACTCACATGTGCTTTCGTTAATTTTATTGCATGTTTGAAACAGTGTTGATGATTGCAATGGGCCGGCCATAATTGGGAATATACTGTCACATTCTGGAGTAAGCGATAAATTAAGTGAAGACAACCCGTTCTTATTTATTTGGCACTGTAGAAAATCTTTGAGAATGGATTCTCTAGAATTAGAACGGCTCTTGACTAATCTAACTTGCTTATTGTAAGAGCCAAATTCTTTAAAAAAACAAAAATATCTGAAACAAATTTAATACATATTAATTTATACTACGTACGTGCTGCTTCGTATAAATAAAAAAGTAATTTACCTTTTTAAGTCTTCTATATCTCTCTCATTTGGATTGAAAAACATTGCGCTTTGTATACTATCTGATTTCAAACGATGTGACTTCTCTACTTCCCCTTCGGTTGATTCCAGTTTATCACCATCATTCAAGTCAAGATCTGAGTATTCATCAGTGGCCTCCAGATCTAATTCAGGATCAGGTCCGTCGTCCTCAAGGTCCGAATTGATGGTCTTACTGTCTGAATTTGCTCCATCTTCATCGTCTTCGTGACACGGCCATGTTGTATTAGTACCTAACGGTAATAAACATAATACACATTTTGCGCTATATTTATTAAACAGCAGAATTTATTTCGTAATCATGTTCTCTCATTCTCAACAAAGCTTTAATTGTTACTTACTTACAAAGACGAAAATAATAATATATCTATCTAATAAGTCTCATACATACGAATTAAGTATGATCGTGTTTTCGTGAAAAAAAAACCAATAAACGCCTTACTTGATATTATAGCAACTCTTGTTAATATATAACTCTGCGATGAGCAAACCTTAATATAAACTTTCCGCTGCTGCTGGGCATAGGCAGTTTCATCTCATCCAAATAAGTTACTAGCGATCAACTTCAAGAATAGAAGTGAAGTTTAAGACCACGGCTAGGGTTAGTATATTTCAAATATTGTGTATATTATTATGTCGTGGCCAGATCTTAAAATTTATCATTTCATGGTGTGGTAATTATTTCATGAAAAAGTAACCTAACCTAACCATATCATGAAGTAATTAATTTCTCAAATGGCATTTCATGAAATAATCAAATTCTAATAATTCTATCTATCTATCTATGATCTGTCGACGACATATATAATCTTACCTTTAAGTATAGGGTTGAGGTTGAAGAGCGCAGGGCTGGATGCAGGTACGGGCAGCGCCTGGTGCTTCAGGCACAGCGTGATCACCGAGCACACTCTCGCCAGGAGCCCGTCGAACTCGGGTTCGTCCGGGCACTGCGAGCAGAAGCGATGCAGCGTCTGCACGTGCTTCTTAGTGCAGAGGGAGCGACGACCTGCTTCTGAAATTTGTATACAAACGACATAGTAAATAATAGTGATTAAAAGGTTAAGTGCTCCAGTCTTATATTATAAGCATAAATACTAAGAGAGTGTTTCTAGGTTCTTTGGAGCTAGTTATATGATTTGCTAAGAATTATCTCCTGCAACCCTTTATTTTACACTTAATGACAATGAATAGAAAATGCCCAAAAAGTGCTAACTAACAATTCGGTGCACATTTCAATGAAGCAATTTGAGATTTGTCAAACCAAGTGTAAAAATAAATGTCTAATTTTGATCTGTCACAAATAATTTGAAATATTTATTGTGTAAATACGTACTTATATTGCAAAGGTGCTGCAGCGTCCGTAAGATGTGGGCACATATTTTCAGCCTTATCCGGCCCTCGTAGCGATCCCAGCGGTCGAACACCCTGAGGAGCACGCTACAGAGGCCTGTCTTCACGATCTGCATGCAGCACACCTCTGTGTGAGTTACGCACAAGTGACTATTGCATACACATGACATGCAATCGTACTCCGACCAATGAGGATCAGTTTTGGGGCTTAGGTACCTACTTTCTTTTATTCGTTATTTTTGCAGTAAGAACTACGTAGGTACTTATATACTGAATAATTCGACTAATTCTAAACAAGTACAAAAATTCAGAATAAACATCAACATTGCACAAATTTTTGAATATACTTTAAGCTTGTTTTCGTGAGTTGATAATTGAATTGTCGCTTAACTTCGAACTCGGGTAAATCCGACTATGCGATTTTGGTATTAAGAGAAGGTAATAGGGTAGATATTTGCTATTTACCCAAATTTGAAGTTAAGCGACACAATCAAGATAAAATATCACAATTATCACATAGCAAGGTATCACGCAGCTTTCTTATGTCGACACCGGTATCTAAAACCTCATTGGTTGAAGTATCGATTTTAATAGTAAATGAACATTCCTAGAGCACTATTCTGTGTGTTGCCGATCGATTCGGTAAATTATCATGCGAATTGATCCAGTGACATTACTCATTGTACTGATTACTCGGGCGTTTTGTGTTTTGAAAACAGCAATGAAATTTACTATCGTGAAATTAACATTGACATATTTAGTCACATTATGACAAATTTCTGAACCAATTATCGAAATTGAATTGTTGTTGTGTGTGTGTGAGAGAGAGAGTTGTTGATTGTTGTTGTTGATTGTTGTTGTTGATCTGGTGAACGATGAGTGTTGGTAATAGAACAACACCAACGGTAAAAATTGGACGAAGTAATTAGCGTGACAATGCCGTCACTAGTGTAGTAGGACCCGAGTCATGCTAATGCAACTTAGAATAATAAAACCTAGAAGACAAGTATGGACACCTGTATTGAAGTGAAGCTGCGGACTGCTCAGAAGTGCTCTGTTTACTCGATTATTGTATGAGCGAGCGATATACTTAGAAATAGAGGGTTCTAGGTTTTTTATTCTCAGTGGCAGGTATATTCATGTATTGTCTCAAATTTTGTGTGACGGTGGATGACTCAACTGTTCTTGCTGAAATAGTCGATGGCGTCGAGGCAGAGGCGCAGGCGCGCCGTGGGCATGAACCCTAGGCTCACGAGCACACGCTCGTACGTCGTCACCACTCCGTCGCGGATTAAGATGGCTGTGGTCACGGCTGGAAACGGGATGTTAAAAACAACATCATTTAAGAGGAAAAGGAGGCTAAAGACAGAACGATTTTATTATACTGATAATACAATTACACACAATATAGCACACGTAACTATAATAAATAGATATAAAATGTCGGCTTAGACTTAGTTTACTTTGACTTTTTCTTTGGTCTTGCGTTAAGGTATTTATTTATTTTAGCGAAGTTAACTATAGTTTAAAAAATAGTAAATTGAAAATGATTTTACCACATCAATATGAATGAAAGGATATTATATTACTCACAATTCTTGGCTAGTTGTTTTAAAATAACTAGTAGCGGGAAAATTAGTTTATTGTCTGTGTAATGTCCTTTGAATATAAGATGCATAGTTCTAACACAACCCAGTGTCCTTACTTTGTTTGCAAATTTTGGATCTGAAACAGTAGATGTTCAGTAAGCTCAATGTCAAATATAAAATATAATTTACAATATAAATAAACGTATTAATAAACGGTTTTTCAAAGTAAAGGTAAATCATAATAATTCGGATATCAGAAACTAAAACTTTGTCGAATACCCCATTTCAACAAAAATCGAACTTCAATAAGAAAGAGTTATGTGGGAAATTTACTCATTCTGTTTTAAAATGTTGAAACTTGTAATGTCCACGCGGCTTAAAAAAGTTACAAAACTTATATGGCTAACTGACCCTCGGAATAACAGTGATTTGGGAGAGGTGGTTTTAGGAGACAGGAATACAAGTTAGAAATAAAAACTAGAAGGCGGAAAGGATGACAATTAGTGTAACCTCGGGAGGCAAGCGGAGCAAGGATCCAAAGGAGGTCTTGCAGGATCACTTCGGTTCCTGAGTGGCGGTCCCTTTTATCGTACATGATACCGATCAACTTCCGTATTATGATCTGGGTGCCCTTCAACGATATGAAATAGTAAGCGCACTGCATGCGGGCCAGGTTGTTCACTGGAATCAACAGAACTAGTTAGCATACCTTTAGGAGCCAGCGAGGCGAGAATCCACACTAAGTCCTGGACTATTATCTCGGCACCGACGGAGCCATCCCGTTTGCTATGGGAAGCAACGAGGTATCGGATAATTATTTGGGTGCCGTTTAACGCTATCAAGTGTTGGGCGCACTGAGACCGCGCCATGTTGTTGGCTGAAAGATTCCCATATCATCGGCAATTCAAAAAAATACAGAAAACACCTACTCAATAGTAGATGAAATTAAGAAGCCAAATACTGTTACAGGGTTCGCTCGCGGCATTCGTGCTACTACTTGTAACAAACATACATATACCAAGTATTAACTACGTGCGTATGTTAATCTTGTAGAACACACTGCAGCGAAAGACATTTGAATTAACAATCACCTCATTATTCTGTTATCTAATATTGCAATGCCAAGACTTCAATTTGTATTCACAATGTCAAGCTTAGTGAACACATAGTAAATGTCACTGGCTCGACCACTGTTGTTACTTACAAAACAAAAGTATTTACAATGTATAGAATACCTGTTGCTAAAGTTGCGGTTAGGTTAAAGCATACGTTATTTTAGTTTAAGGATTTTTTAGTATGTTTGTCGATTCCTATTTTTCTAGAGTATTGAAAAGGTATTAATTGTAGATCATGTCAAGCTACGTGCCAAGTTCTGTAAAGCATCAAACTAATTGGTCAAACTTTAAACGTGGATTTCTTTTAGGGGTCCCCCGACAGACCGTAAAAATAAAATAAGTTGACCTAAATGGGCCCACTGATTATCAGTCCGTCGGACGATACCTGTCATATCAGTTAGCACAAAAAGTTTGACAGTTCCGAACTGACAGGCCGATATCGTCCGGCGGACTGGTAATCAGTGGGCCCCTTTACAGTCTCAAATATAAAATTGAACTATGGACTTCGACATAGGAACGGCATCATATCTCACGTTCGCTTCTACTCCACCAACGGTTTTTAGTTCGACTTGAGCGTTAACTTCAAATTCCTCTTAAGTAACGAGAGATTGATTATGAACACAATCAATTGATTTTGTTATATTTTTCATTAGTTGCGTGAGCTATGTTATTTAAGCTGGTAGGGTTATTTGTCTAATGACGAAAATATAAATGTAAGGTAATATTGTTGGGTTTACATTATGCGGTCCTTGAATGTCACCCGGAGCCGATTTCATGCCGTTTGCGACCGGAGACAGTAAAACGGTCAAGAAGTTGGTACGTTAGTAGACTGATCAACCTCAACGACATGTAAGAAGCCTACTTGTGCTAACTCGGGGCACGTTCTAGAGATTTCATGTAGATAAATATAATGTCGATATATATTCATACATGTGTACACTGAAAAATCCTCGATTATTATAAAGAGGTTTGATATCATGTCTGACATCGAGCCTCTTAAGATAATAAAAGAATACCGATGCAATTTAAATCAAAATAATCATACTATGTAATCAATTATAAAATAAAAATAATAATACACGTTGAAATTTGTTTAGTGTTTTTATTTTAAAATTCAGACATAATAATATTAATTTAGGTATGTCGAATAACATAGATGTTGACAGTAACATCATATATTTGTCGATAAAATATTTTGCTACATCACTTTAGTATTCATGCCCCGAGTTAGCACAGGTATTATTATTTCTTTTATATGTTTAAACATTAAATAACTACTGAACTACGAAGAATGAAATGGACGTGGTGCCAGTAAAGGGCAAGGCTAATTAAACTGCATATATTTTATATGTACCGAATGTAACTTCTTTTACATTCGTTACTCGTCGCATTAAGTTTATTTATACTACCTATATAATGCGGAAAAAATACTACTAACAACTTAACAAAACATACGTTGTACGCGTCGGTATTATTTTTGACAAATTACCATGACTTATATTTTTTGTTTAAATTGTGACAACAGATGTCATTGCACGACGTGGATGGCCTATGTGGTTTTAGAAACTTTAGTTAGACTTGATGCCCACATTTCTAACTGTGACGTGACTGTACGCACTTATTACGGATAATAAAAAGTAGGTAATGGCATTTTAGAGACCCTAGCATTAAAAGCAACAATTCCCATGCATTAAAACTTTTAAGACTTGCAATTTAATCACAGGTGTTAGGCTCCTCCACATAGACAATTGTAAAATTTTATACACCTAACGTAATGCATCATTTTATAACTGCTGGGGAGTACCATTAGGAAGCCAAAAACTCTTGTACACAAATCACCTCAACATACCCTTTTTGAGCAAAGGATTTTTATTTTCTTTGCCTGTCTTTTTGACATCTTTCTTCTTGTTAACTGTTGCTTCATTGCCAGCTAATAAGTATACAAAATAATTCAATTCATTGACCAATTTAATTTATGAAACACGTTTATATAAATATTTGTGATGATTATCCTTAAGTCATTAAAAGCATTACAGATAGTCACCTACCTGAACATTTCTTTCCTTTTCCCTGTTTTAAACATAATGCTTCTCGTAATATAGCTGTTATATAAGTCGACGTTGGTGTGTCTCTTGATGTCTGGAATACATTTCAAACAATAAAAAAATATATACCATAACTGCAAATTTAATTTAGCACATCTTAAGTGAATGTATTGTTTTACCTCCAGGATCGTAAGAAGCATCTGAATAGCATTAGTTCTCTTGTCCCATATCTTTTCCAGTGTACATTGTCGTACTTGTTTATCTGTAACAGAAATTAATGTATGGTTGATTTCGTCTAACGTTGGACACTCAAGCTCAAAGTAAGAAAAATATCACCTTTCAGACCCTCTTTCATACGTAAGATTCTGCGTTGTTGTGTGTCTACAAAAGATCATTACTAAGTAAGTAGTGATGAAAAATAGTTTTAGTGGTTAATGCACAATTGCACATTAACCGTTTAAACACCTACTACCGAAACAAGGTCATGTAAAGACACTCGTCGTCCGCGTGACCCATATACATATAATGAATGAATGGCCGCCTATCCCTAAAATACACAATATAATATATATACATTTTTATAGACGTATTGACAACGCCCGGAAGAGCTTCTGCAATGGTCCATGAAGGCGCTATTTAAGGTTGACGTTCTCCTGTGTCTCAAGCGCAAACTCATCGACATAATTATGTATCCTGCCTATCCTAACCTATGGCGCTCAAACATGGTCATTAACTGAGGCGTTAAAGTACAAACTCAAGGTTTGCCAGCGAGCGATGGAGCGCAGTATACTAGGTGTTCGCAGAACTGATAGAATACTGCGCTCCAGAACTCGAGTTGTAGATGTAGGTGTCCAGACCGCTAAGCTTAAGTGGTACTGGGCTGGGCATGTCTGCTGCATGCACCCTGAAAGGCGGGCCAAAATGGTTACCGAGTGGGACCCACGGAACACCATAGACACCGGACTGGCGGGAAACTACGAACGACAGGGTCGAGTGGAGGAAACGAGGGGAGGCCTTTGCTCAGCAGTGGGACACTAAATTAGGCTAATAAAAAAAAATACATCAGTTTTTTTATATTGTGATATTTGAGATAAAGTTAACAAAGTGGCTCTACGCAAACGCAAAAAGTCAAGTTCGGTATTTAGATATTAGGTCTATTAGCCTTATCTCTTAATTATTGTTTATTTTCCTAATCGTATAGGTATATTTCAATGTTTAAAATACCAAATATATAATATATGTTCTTGTAAATTGTACTTAGGTTTTAATTGGTCGTGTATACCGACGTTAACGTCACCCCAGAATCGTACGCTATTAAAAAAAAGGCATACGAGAACTTAATTATAATTTAAAGATATTGATGATATTTAGAAATTTTAGGTTTACGAAGTAAACAAGTGCTGTAGGGCCAATGCGGGGAGAGGAAGCGGCCTCGCGGGCGCGATGACCGCGCGATGGAACGCTTCCGCGAGATCCGAGATGCTTTGTTCTGTCACAACTGGAGCACAAAGAAGGCCGTCTAGTGGTCTTTCCAATACATCGAGATCTAAAATTATCTTCGTAAATAACGATAGGTATGTACTTTATAATTGCTCTATAGGCCAAGTCAACATCACAGCGTACGTTGGTCCACGGACGAGTTTTAATAACGTATGCCAAAGTCAATTATACGTTCGAAATACTTTGAAGGTGTGCAGTTAGTGTTTTATTGAGGATTTCAGAAAAAAAGTAGGTATCAACTTATTGAATTTGAGATCTAGATCTAGATATCCTAGACAAACCTACTTTGAATGGCAATCTCTTTTTGCAATAACTTTCAAGGTAGAATCCATAAATTTGACCGGTAGATGAAGAGAAAACATATGCTAATGTGTGTTTACAAGTTGTAAAGCAGTCAACACAATAAAACAATCAATCACTGTATTTAATGTTAAATACTTTATCAAGCGAAAGCACGCCAAGAATTGAGGAAGTGTCTATAAACTAGCCCAAGTGGATGGATGTTTATGTACGGTCCAATAATGCAGTAAATGGCCTAGTGGGGCTGCGACAATGACAGCCCGTTTCAGTCGCGGGGTTGGCGCGCTGCCATCGGGATCCGCAGACGTCATAATCTCCTCTAAACATCAAACATTCAATACCAAAACACATTATGTTCAACATCAGATTCGTTCCAACCTGAGTCATATATCAAATCAATAAAGTTTTAAATAACATATGGTTACGACATCACTTGATACTATTTTGCAGTGTTACATCAAAAACCAAAACACAGTTTCTATATATAAAATGCTGATGCTATAGCAACAGCAACAAACGGACGGAAGCTCAGAATATAAATGTTAATTATGCTATTAAAGTGCTATAGCTCCCGATGTAAACAGTTACCTACGCAGTGACTAGAAAACCTAGTTCGTATATTGGTTCCTAATTTTGTGCATTGTGTTAACTTTTAGTACAATCTTGAACATAACAACCATTAATTGACAAAATAATTATCTTCTAATATATTTATAACGGCGTTTTTCATGAACTATTCTTATATTTAGCACCTTTCTTGTCAACTTTTCTTAAATGTTGGTGTGTAAAATACCGTGCATCATATCTTGCAAGTCATCATATCAAGTCTGTATGCCCCTAATGGTTACGGATGTCCAAAGTTTAGATATATGTAAGGTACTTGAGGGTAATAAGGCCTACCTAAGGGAGTTTGTTCATAAAATGAAAAACAGCTGATTTAACCAACATTTTTCAATTTTAATGAGTTCTTTAAGTAATTCAAACACTACAAAATGAACAAAAAAAATGGCAGCTTAAACCGTAAACAAAACCACAATGAAAGGATTTTAAAAACCTTACTAATAGGCTTTATTTGACGCTGGTAGAGTAATAAGGCCTAAGGCTGGCCTGAGATTTTAACAATTATAATTTTTATTTTACCATCCACCACCCCACTAACCCGTGGTTAACCGGTTAAACCGTTAACCCAGTGTCAAATTGTACTGGTAACCATGGTGACTCCAGGTTTAACCCTTTAACTCCGGGTTAGTGAATGGTTCAAGTGTATGTGAAAATTGAGTGAGATAATCCCGAATTAACACCCAAATTTATCAGTACAATTTGCTAAGAAAACTGCCAATATACATAACAATACTCAGTCTGAGAGATATACCTACTTACAAAAATTATAATCAAAATATATAAAAATTTTGGTAAATAAAAAACAAAAATATTTATTTTTCCATGACTCATGTCGGCCCGTTATTCCCCATATAGGATAATAATGCCTAAAGGTAATTTTTGTAGGCCTTTTTACCCACAGGTAGCTAATGTAAATAGAAAAGGATAAAAAAAAAAAGAAATTACCTATATAACATGGTATTCACTCAATATTGTCTTCGGTTACCGCGATAGTTACTCATGAAATAAAACTATGAAAACGGATTATATACGCGATACAATCCGTTTTCATAGTTTTATTTCATGACGTTTTCACTCATTTAGCACAATATAAGAGATAAATAAGAAAGTAAATGATCATAAATTGCCATTGATGAGCGTAATATTACAAAAAAAAATACTAATCATTTTTTTGGCCCAATATTTGTTAAGGCCGTTCCGTCGGTTTGAAGCTATCACTGTCGATTTTTATTTATTTAAAAACGTTAGTTACCTTGCAACATCGAAATTCGAAAGTTGTCAAATTAGAATTTAAGTTAAGATTGTTTTTTCTTCTTTTATTTATTTATAGTGTCACATAATAAATAACCGAGTAAAGTTTGATTAAAAGTACGAGTTAGAGGTTACTTTGGGAATGAATTGTATCGAGCGAAGTGTCATAATTCGTGTATCGGAAGCTGTGTTATTAAAGATAATATAATCAAGAACTACATATATAATATCAACGTCTCTTAGAAAAATATTATCATATAAGGAAATTTTTCGCCTTTTGGCTCAGGGAACTGCCTTAGTGCTACGAGGCAAAGGCAACTTTTCACAACAGATTACGCAATACTGGCGGCCGGGCGACTACTTAGCACAATCGGATTAAGACTAACTGCGAAATCTCTAGAACAGTCCTGAAATTTGGAATGTATATATTATTAAAGGCCCCTTTTTCATATCCACTTGGGGACCTCGAGGAATCGCAGCCATCTTGGAAAATGTGTACCATCTTGGAGAAATTCACGTTTTAGTGTAAATCTACGTTTTCTAAGAACAACATTAAAGCTTAATAAATCTTACACAAAAAAGTTTAGATATCTGCGGAAAAAATACATCTTGTTATAGAAAATATACACGTCCTACCCCCGTATCGACATTTTACTCGACTGCGACTTAACCAGAAAGTAGGGTTATGGGTACTAATGATTCAGTACACCCTGTAGCTTAGGATACCGGACAGATTTTTAAAAATGACGTATAGGTAGATTTCTCTTGCAATTCACAACCTGTTTACACTTGTTTTATTACAGAAAAACCAATACAGCTGCCTTGAAAGGACGCCGAATATTAAATCATATTTGTACTTCTAGCGCCTAAACTATTGAACGAATTTCAATAAAATACACAACAGTAGATCCATAGTTGCTACACGAGTGCTATACAAAAATACAAAAAGAAATATACAAATATAGTGCAAATTTACTAAAATTAACGGAGAAAAAATGTTTAGGGCTAAATAATGTGATTGCATTAAATGGGGTGTGACAATAGTGACAGTAATTAAATTTGACACCCACAATTTCTGGGATCCCTGTTTGCGTGTCTTAAAATTTGAGCTTCGGGGACTACGGGGATCAGACGGAATATATATATTTTTCGTTTTTTCGTTTTTTCTCTGTAGCTATGGATTTTATTTGATTATCGTGTATGGCAAGAAAGAAATCAAAAAGTTGTGCTAATTGATCTCCTACTGACGTTTTATTCAAACAAAACTCATGTGTGGACGTGAAAAAGGGGCCTTTAATTTATATATACATATATACCAAATATTAGGACTGTTCTAGAGATTTCGCAGATAGTCTTAATCCGATTGTGCTAACTAACGAGAAAGTATTCACTTTTTGTTCCTAGACCTAGATCGTCCACTAAGTGTCACCTGACAAGACCACGGACGTGTCCGCACATTTTAAACACGATTTTGGCAAGTTAGGCCTTATATATAACCCGCTACTTCTCATTACCCTCAGGTACCTTAGGTACTTTTAAAGCTAAGAAATGATGCGAAGTACGTCATTTGGCATTTGACGTTATGAGTAGGTACTTAGATAGGTACTTATGCTAGAAAATCAGATTTAGTGTTTTTTCAAGAAGCTTTGTAAGTTTCGAAAACAAAAGCAGTTAATTGTTCCTAGCTTATGCTACGAGCAGCAAATGTGATAGACTATCAGCTACGAGAAATTATAGATTGATTAATTTTTAGGTTCCATGCCGAAAATAAATACCATGTTCAAGAGTAGGTAACACTAATATTGTGCAGCGAACGAGCAGGAACAACTGATCGGCCGCATCAGTAGTTATAGTTATGATCAGCAATCATAATCGTACATAGCACGCGACTCATTAACGATACGGATGGTGCCAACAACGTCGCGCTGTAAACATAGTCTGTTTCGGACCACTCGAGGTGCCAACTGAACTAGGAATCAGATTGGCGGACATAACGTAGACAAATTATAACCAGGGGCAGAGTGGTACAGCGTTATTTTTTTGTTGTATTTTTATCCGCTGTAATGCGCTTAAATTTAAAAAGCTCAGCGATAAAAAGACGTTTTTATGAGTAGGGGCTGTAGCTAAGATGACAATCGTATATCGACAAATGCCATTCGAAAAGTAAACGCACGCACGTAGGACGATTGACAACGAAAAGTGACTTGATCAGTTCCATACATGATTTACAGACACAGCACATTACGAAAACTTGATTGATATCTTGTTGACAACTTTACATCGCTACTACATACAAATGCATTGCCAATTAATTATTGGATCTTTGATGGCAATAAAATAAAGCAGACTACATATATATCTCCTGCAAAGAGCAAGGTTAATAAGAATAATGGTTCAGAAAGCATCAAGTGCAGCTTCTTTCACATTCGTTACCCGCCAGTCGTCATCGCTACGTTATCCTTATTTTTTGTAATACGGAAGGAAACCTTTAAACGGTATTTATCTTTTTTAAATTCATTCGTGCGAGGATAAATTAAAAACATGTCTTTCATTTGGATTGTTTCTATGGAATGACCTATCTATCTATAGGTATACGGATGCCCAAATTGTTGTATGTACAGTCAACTGCAGAGAAAAGCGACCCTCCCTTCATACAAGTTTCTATGCAAAGTTGCTAAGCGAATAGTATTGCTGAATGCTGCCTGAACATAAATTGCAAGTAACTAGAATGCATAGAAACTAAGTGCAATAGATAGGTATATACGCCACTTTCAATTGATGCATGGCGTTTGGCAACCGTTCAACAATTACAATATGTCAATTTTAAGTAATCGTTCCGTATAATAAAATAAACGACACGAGAAATGAACGGATAGAAAAGGTTGTTTTTATTATCAACTAACGAGAAAAAATATATATATAGTTGAGTATAGGTATGACTTTGGTTTGTAATTAATCAAGAGATCAGTTTAAGAAAACTGGTTTCGTTTATTTAAACAACTTAAAAAAAAAGTGCGAGTCGGAGTCGCATTCCAAGGGTTCCGTACATTACACAATTTGAACAATGTATTTTTTATGTGAAACGTGAGTGAAATGCCTTTAAAAAAACCCGTAGGGGTCGGATCAAAAACTTAGTAATTAAGCCCGACTCACGCTTGACTGCACATTTCTAATAGGTTTTCCTGTAATCTTGATCTGTAACACGGTTGTACAATAAAGAAATATCTTATAGTTAAAGATCCATTTTGTGTATTTTTTTCAAAATTTTAGACCCAGTAGTTTCGGAGATAAAGGGGGGGGGATGGTCATTTTTTGCCTATTTTCTTAAATAACTTCTGAATTGTTTATCCTAAAATTATAGAAAAAATATATTTGAGATTCTCACAATGACCTCTTTCATTTGATATGTAACACGATATAGTTTAAAAACTTTATTTTTTAATTTGCACATTTACCCCCCAAAAGTGGCCCCCATGTTTAAAATTAGTTTGTTTACGTTACATGTTGGTCTTTGGGTCACAAACATACATATGTATACCAAATTTAAACTTAATTGGTCCAGTAGTTTCGGAGAAAATTGGCTGTGACAGACGGACACAGACAGACAGACAGACGCACGAGTGATCCTATAAGGGTTCCGTTTTTTCCTTTTGAGGTCAACCCTAAAAATAGCAAATGTAGTGAAGTAGACTCATATATACAATACCAATAAAAGTTTCTAAAAACTCGTTGCATGTTTGAGCATTATAGTTAAATGCTCGTAGGTATATTTAACTATAATTATTTTTTGGTAACTGGCAACTTGTCAATCTCCAAGGAAGTACTTCGCTACAAGGCGTACAGACTCGCAGAGTGACAGAACGTCGCTGCAGCAGAGCGTGCAGTGTCAAGGCCCGGGGAGATTTATAGCATGACAAGAATAGATTACGCACGTGTATAAATATCTTAGATTGCTTAGATATTCATAACACTTTGTCGCATTCTGACGGAAAGTGGTGAATGTTAACGATAATTGGTTACACGATTTGACATTTATTTATGAATACACGACATATTGTATTTATAAATATTCACTTTGAATCGGACTGACTTATTTTACTTTCTTGGCTTGGCCTTTAGTTATGATTATATTTATATTTATTTTAGTAATCAATCACAATTAAAAACGTCTTATAAACGTCGTCCCGTCCACACAAGCGTCTTTTGAGCGTTAACGTCCACGCAGCAGCGATGCAACGTTGTTTCTGCACGTTCGTGGATCAAGTGTCCGGACTCAAATGGCATAGTATTAATATAAGAACCTCAAGTTGTCAAGAGGTATAGCCTAAGGTATAGATATAGCGACCAATAAAAAAAAGTCAAAGTTGCTGTTAAATACGAGTATAGCCGAGAATAATAATGGCTCAATTGTCTGTTTCCTAATTGGTGATTGCGGCATGACTCATCAAAGCACCTTTATCAGGGTTGATGGGGGCGAGTGATAAAAAGTCGGGAAGTGCTGCGACTGGTACTGCCGGCGCTACGATAAATAAACACGCCAATAATGTGCTCCCTTCGATACAGTATAAATTAATGGTAACACTTGGTGGGACAGGCACGGCTCGACGCCTTGGCCGAGGGCCCACTGCACCAAAACTCCAGCACGCGATACTGCTGCAATAGCGCCACCTCAATGCACGATAGTATTTGGAGATAATAAAAGAAAAATTGTTGCCAGGCTGTATTGTTTTCAATGGTGAGAAAATCACGCAAGGATACATTTTTCCTTGTAAAATTATACCGTGCCTTATTTAATTGCGCATTATAGGAACAGCTACGCCAATGAAGATGTTGTATTACTACGTCAATATAAAAAATCATGATTAGAATTTCAATAGAATAAGGATATTACTGGCGTTATTCATAAACGCACTACAAGCCTTATTATTAGCTATTAATCGTTTGTATTAATCTGTCATTTAGACATGTTTTTGTAAGAAAGGGATAAAACATAAATGAACTTATTAGTTTATTTATGCTTTATTAAGCATAAATGAATTGATTGAATTGTAGTTTTATAAATAAGGGCAAAGGTTATTTCGCATATCCGGCTGTCGTTCTCTACAGGAGGCTTATTCTGATTTTTTTAATACCACATCGGTAGCAAACAGGTATATGGGTCGCCTGATAGTAAGCAGTCACCTTAGCCTATAGACGCCTGCATGTGATCTGACAGCGGTCAAAAGTGAAATTTCTTCAACCAGTAATGTCACTGTTGACAGCTGACAGATCATATTAACCTTTCGTATGCGCATGTCATCTCCCCAAAGCTGTTCACCGCTGCATTGGAGGATGCCTTCAAGGTTCTGGACTGGAAAGGACGAGGCATCAATGTAAATGGCGAGTACATCACTCACCTTCGGTTTGCCGATGATATCGTAGTCATGGCTGAGACCATGGAGGACCTCAGTGCGATGCTCGCTGATCTCAGCAGAGTATCTGAACGAGTTGGTCTGAAAATGAACATGGACAAGACGAAGATCATGTCTAACATCCATGTTGTGCCAACTCCCGTATTAATCGGAGACTCTGCGCTCGAAGTTGTTGACGATTACGTATACCTGGGACAAACAGTCCAGTTAGGTAGTTCCAACTTCGAGAAAGAGGTCACTCGTCGAATCCGACTCGGTTGGGCAGCGTTTGGGAAGCTCCACAGTATCTTTTCGTCCAAATTGCCGCAGTGTCTTAAGTCAAAAGTCTTTGACCAGTGTGTGTTGCCAGTGATGACATAAGGATCTGAGACGTGGGCGCTAACGATGGGCCTCATAAGAAGGCTCAAGGTCACGCAAAGGGAAATGGAGAGAGCTATGCTCGGGGTTTCTCTGCGTGATAGAATCAGAAATGATGATATCCGCAGTAGAACTAGGGTCACCGACATATCTCGCAGAATTGCAAACCTTAAGTGGCAGTGGGCGGGGCACATTGCTCGCAGAACTGATGGCCGGTGGGGCCGGAAGGTTCTGGAGTGGCGTCCGCGTACCGGAAGACGAATTGCCGGTAGGCCTCCAACGAGGTGGAGCGACGACCTGGTGAAGGTCGCGGGAATTCGGTGGATGCGAGCGGCACAGGATCGGTCGGAGTGGCGAGCCTTGGGGGAGGCCTATGTCCAGCAGTGGACGTCTATCGGCTCACATGATGATGATGATGATGATGCGCATGTCAAAAAATTGCCATATAAATAGCAATCGTGACAACCTCATGTTTAAGTTGAATATATGTATATGGAGCAGATCTGCTCCTAAGCATACGAAAGGTTAAAAACAAAACCAGACCAAATTCATAACCTGTTACTACAATCAATCAATCATAATAAATATCTGGGAGACCGAGCTTTGCTCGGAAAACATATAAAAACTCAAAAATGCGCGTTTTCCCAGAGATAAGACCTAGCTAGATCGATTTTTGGCCCCCGAAAACCCCCATGTATAGCAAATTTCATCGAAATCGTTAGAGCCGAAACGGATACCCGGGTCCCCGAAATTTCTTATATAAATACAAGAATTGCTCGTTTAAAGATATAAGATTGATAAGCCTCTAGGCCCCAATTTCACATCGATGACAGGTGCGACAATTGTCACAAAATATGACATATAATATGTACAATAATAGTCTAGAATTATTATTACCTAGTCACCTGTCGCTTGACAATTGTCACTCGACATAAATGTCACTGACAATTGTAGCCGTGGTGAAATAGGGGCCAGGTCGCATTTCTTGTGAAATTTTGTGAACAGGTTCGATAATTAGGTATATGGGTTTTTTGCCGATGTAGTTTTCTGAAAATTTTCAAAATGGTAGAACCATCAGGGTTTGAGAGTTCTACAGCTCACAGAGGCGCTAGTATAAGCCGGGAGAGGTATAGTATGTGTCTGGTCTAAGACAAATTTGTGCAACGTATTTGACCGCTGATGTAGATGGCGCTACGCTATACGGCCCCGTGCTTTATGCGTGGAAAGATTTTACAGAAAATGCCTTCAAGGTAAAATTAACTTTCATCACGCAGCTGAAAAGTGCCCTTAGAAGGCAACGCGCTTATTTTTAGCAGCCGTTCGTGTTGAAATTAGAGCATAACCTACCCTTTAAATTGGTTTTGCCTGTAAACGCTTATTTCTGATCGACCGATAGTAGGCTCCGTGGAAACACCAACCTTGTTGCGAAGCATGTGGCTCAAATCATAATAAAAGCGTATTGGATTGTTTATTTATCACTTAGTAATTTTCGGCACTTTGTGTTATTCGTTTAAAAATTAACGTTTGTTTATTTACAGTAGCGGCAAAAAATCTATCATACAGCTATTTTTTGCAGGCATTCACTCGAAAATTAATTAAACAGACTATAAACTTATATCATGTAAACAATGATTGTATCATCATCACGACCATATACATATATATACTTACGTCCCATTGCACGTGGCAACGTGGACAACTACGTTAGCACAATGCGGATTGGGGACTTCACACACCCCAATTAATGTATGTTATAAAACTTCTAAATATTGTATTTCTTATGTTTTATAAACACTCAAAATCGAATCTTACTAAATAATAAAACCTAGATATATCTATTTCCCTGCCTCGTTAGCGTCTGGTTTAAAAATTAAATCGCATCATTACTTTACAATTTATTGCCCACCGGGCTACCGCAAAAACTCTGGCAAACTAATTATTTTCAAAATGAAACCGAGCTTAATCGAATTGTCGTTTTACTCGTTTTGATACGCCCCTATATTGTAACAAATTTCATCGAAATCGCTAGAGCCGTTTTTGAGAAATTATTAAAAATATACCTATGCAAATGTATCTGAACAACTATGATAGATTATTTGCCCCTACTGTATAAACATTATTTGTATCCTTTTAAAATCGCAAGTTTGAATTGTGCGTAAGTATGTGTTTGGGATGTGGACTAAACCAACGGTTAAAACGTACAAAAATACAACGAACGACGGATAGATTGCAATGTCACGCCAACCCTTTTTTAACAAAATACTGCCGTTACTTAACGTGTTACAAAATATACAACTTTGGCACTCGTCTATCACGTCTCGCACTAATTTAGTTCGCTTCGTTTGTTTCGCTGCGCTACGAACTGGCTCAATTAGTAAAATCTTTATATTCTTGTACGCCGGTTTTAGTGAGAGATGCCGTCAAAAATTGCGTTGGCGAGCGGCCAAAATTCAGTCGTTAAGAGAACATGCTATACAACATGGGGGGTCATAGTGGTCTAGACACATACATCTGTAACGACAAGTTTAAATTATAAAAACTGTAATAAATGTCATATATTAAAGAAAAAGTGACGAAGCCCTCCAGTGACATCTCAATATATGACATCTATTACAGTTTTTAATTTATATATAGTAGTGTGACTACTTAAAAAAAAACACAAATCAAAATATTTAATAAAATAATTTGATTTGTTCCCAAAATTGTTTTAAATTATAAGTTAAAAAGGAAGAAGATGAATTTGAATAATATAACATGTCTAAAAATTGTCATTTGTTAGGCAAGCCAAACATTGGGCCCCTCAAAATTATTATTTATGGCGACATTAATGACTACCCCCTTATTGATAAACGTCTACTAAAGTTGACAAGCCGCTAATAATCGGTTGTCCCTGTCCGATGTATTGGTATGATGGAAAGGGACATACGATTATTAGCGTCTCAACTTTAGTAGACGTTTATCAATAAGGCGGTTTAGAAAAACGTTTATTACACGACGAAATGACGCGATCTTGTCGCAACTGCACTTGAAATAATTACATTTGTTGTTAAGAACCTGTAAATAGTTTAGGTTTAAAGGTGTATGCATTTTGGGCCGATATGTTATGGACGTTATGGTAGGTTTGAAGACTCATTCTGGGAAGAAAAAAACGACACCCCAATTTTTCCCATTAAAAATGTATGAGATTTTCCACAGAGCTACGAAAATGCCATACGTTGCGGTAACACATTAAGGATGACTCACGTTCGACCGGGCCGTGACCGGGCCGGAGCTTCCGGCGCTTCGTTTTCTATGGAAAGCATCACGTGATCACCTGTCATCAACTGTCATGTCATAGAAAAGTAAGCGCCGGAAGCTCCGGCCCGGTCACGGCC
Organism: Cydia strobilella; assembly: GCF_947568885.1. Classification (NCBI taxonomy): domain Eukaryota; kingdom Metazoa; phylum Arthropoda; class Insecta; order Lepidoptera; family Tortricidae; genus Cydia; species Cydia strobilella. The sequence goes on from NC_086043.1 coordinate 7,549,861, forward strand.
TGGTCTAAAGTCCTTTATACATATTTCACATCACATAATAGAGAACCCTGTCGGCACTACTTTGAAAAAAACTCATCTTATTTTGTCAATCAAAAGTAAAATGTGATATGTATAGGATGTATATAGAGTTAGAAGTGAGTGGCAGTGTGAGATAGGTACGAGATTTTTTCAAAGTAGTGCCGCTATCTATCCATAACATTTTATCAAAATCTGACAAAAATAAAAAATCGACAAGTAGTGAAAATTTGGATAATTTTGTCATTTTCATTTTTAATTTAATTATCAATTGTCATATATTATTTTATCTTCAACAAATAAAAATTGTTAAAATAGTAACTATACTCTAGCATCATAATCAAATTGAGACTGCGTACCTCTGTATTCTCTTAAATATCCCCAGAACTCTGTATTCTCTTAAACGTCCCCAGAACTCGAAAAAAACGTTCGAAGCCATAGAGCTGTCTAGACGAAGTTTAAAGCCAAGTAATTGCAAAGTAAGACCAAGTAAACCGTGTAAATTTAAGTAGGTTATTTCGTCGTACCAGACATGAATTTACAAATACCTAATGAGAACAGTTAACGGGAAGCAGTATGCAAATTGCCAGCTGTCAGTACATAAGTTGCTGAAGCTTTATAGTCCGGTAGCCGGCTGCATGAAACCCTACCTGATAAAAAAATAGAAAATACCTACTCTGTGGGGTACCAAGGCCGCGGCCGACCAAGAGCAGTCGAAGCTAATAAAGTCAGCTACCCCCTCAGAGTAGGTATTATCTATTTTTTAATCAGGTATGGTTCTATGCAGCCGGCCAACGGACTATTACGTTAGAAATTTTAGGAAATCGTAACTATGGAAACCCATGGTCAAATGTCGCGTTACATTTCAACGGTACTTAAACCGTTATTGTATTATGCTTTCCTTTTATAGACAACTTTATGCACATTAAATATATGCGATGGTAAAAGATTACGGCGACCTTAAGGTAACAGTTGCTGTTAAATACGAGTATAGCCGAGAATGGCATTGAAAATAGCCTATTCGGTAAAGAAACGTAATGGCATTTTCACAATCTGGTCGTATTTAGGGGGAGGTTATTATTCTTAATCGTTGAAATTGGGTTTCATGTACAAAATCAGTACGTGGAACCTAATTTCAATGATTAAGCCGCAAAAAGTTTAGTTTGCATATCTATAAAACATGCATAACTTTTTCTATTTCTTTTACTGAGGTGTACCAATAAAGAGTATTCTATCTGCCTATCTATCTATAACTAAAATTTTAAAACTTTTGTCTGGGTAGATACATAATAATATTAATGATCTTTTTACTACTGTCTGAAACTTTTGTGGTTTTCGCACATCATTTTAACAATATGACTACGAAAAAGGCAATTTTGCTCTAGATTTTTAGTAAACGTAATACCATGACGCGGCCATATTTTAACTTTCGCAAAAACATCTGTAAGCTGAATTTTAATCACGATGCAATGCAGCAAGAATGTATACTACCGTTGCATGAAATGTTTTGGTTAACTGGTTAGCTACAGCCTATAGTACATTTAGAATACATACCTACCTACTTAAGATTTCAAATCAAGTAACTACTAGGTTACATTTTGGATAGAATGTTAACTACAATTGCTAAGTTTATTAAGTATGTATCTAACGAGGCCGCCCCCTCTTACTTTGAGAACTAAAGCTTTTTGTGTCTAAAAACGACATTGAGACTAAGTGGTCATATCATTTAAACTCTTTCCTATATCTGATACTGATACACGCAAACATCCTTGCGTGGCGTCTGGTGCACATTGCTGGTACTGGTGTAGCTATTTAACGTGTTACATAGAAAATATCTACAGTGCGCTCATCATAGGAAGTGAGCCTCGTGTCTCACTCGTGTCTCGTGTGTCGTGTCACTCCGCGGTACTGGTGCTGGTGTGGCCATATGACGTATTCAACAGGGCAGAGCTACATACAGTGCGCTCACCATTCTTACCATGGATGATAACCCTGGCATCGTTGTACGCAGTGATGGTTCGTACTATCTCCTTGGGATCTAAAATGTGCGCTACTAGTGCTGGTGTAGCCTTACCACGCGTTCCAGAGAGAAGACCGAAAGTGCACTCACGTTGGGAGATACGATTATGACGTATTCCATAGATAAACTTAGGAGAGCCGCGCGTTGACGTGTGCAGTGATGGTTCGCGTCACCCTCGTCTCGTCTAGTGTGCACCGTTGGCGCTGATAACTACAGGGCAGACCCAGAATGCACTCACCATGGGACGTGAGCCGCGCGTTGATACGTGCAGTGATGGTTCGCGCCACTTCTGCGGCATCTGGCGACCGCTGCTGGTGTTGCCGCAGGCGGTCGAACAGGCATTCTGCTGCCGCCTCGTCTGCCATGCGATGAGCTGGTCAATAAGCAGACATTAGCCAAATTAAAAATTGTTGTAAAAATAAATTTTAAATAAACTATATTTTTAGTATGCAGTCAAGATTTTTTTTGTACATGTAATTATGTTAATTCATCACTTTCATCAGACTGGTACTTTATTAAATCTAAAAAACACTTTAGTACCTGATACACTAGTTCTTTCTAGTATACACAAATAATACCTACTCCATTTTGTATAATACAACTACAATACTTGTCATCAGCTATTCGAATTGGTCATTAATATTGTTTGTCATTTTAATGCATATTCTATTGTAATCGCCCTTGTTGTGTTATTGTTGATGGATCTGGCACCCCAACGGGGGGCGTGGGACGGTTAAATTAATATGTTCGATAACTGGCCCGCACACCCACGCACGCTACTTTAGTTAAAGCAAACAATCCCGGTTTCATTATTATTTTACAACTCAGATACCACATTATCAAAATTGCTACAATACAAGACAGTTTCAATAAAAGTGACTGATACCGACCTAAGAACATCGACTCATAATCATAATCAGTAAATGTGTAGCGACAGTACATACATAAATATTTAAATATTCTAGAATGTCAGAGCAAAATGACCATAGCACATAAAACTAGTAGTTCGCCCCGAACTGAGAACTCGCGGTTCGCCAAAAAGTTAAATCAATTGAATGCAGTGCTATCTAGTCAGCAAAGGATCGAATACCGCATCCGATTCATTGTAAGGTCTGTGGAGCCCTTAACTGATAGATTTAAGTCAACATAGAGATAGATAGGAATCTATCAGTTAAGGGCTCCACAGACCTTATTTACATATCAAACGATCGATTTTGTTTTGTTCTGGGAAAAAAAATATTGAGATTGTAAAAACATAAGACGTTAAGTCAATTAATTAATTTTAAACGCCTAATCCGCTTAGCTACTTCTGCTGATTTATATAACATTTAAAACTTTCGCGTTTTGAACACATTAAATCACATTGAATCGGGTCTATCGCGAGTTTATTTTGTTACCTTTATTTACCGACGTTTAGACACAGGATTCACTGGTCGTGGTCGCGGCTAACTGACGTCCCAGCAAAATGTCAAAACAGAGATTTGTCTTAAACCAAAGGTTGTCTAAACTGAACGCCATTGAACTCAAGAAGCACTTCAGAAATTTTAATAGGGAAGATGGTTTTAACTCATCGACAACTTGGGGACCAGTGATCCAAAAGTTAAAGCCAAGGGATCTATCTTCGGCTGTGTGCGCGGCAATGCAATAAATAACATTTATGTGTAGTGGGTGGTTTGAAAATTTAATGTCTACCCCAAACTTTAAATACACTTTTCGTCGGGGAGTCACACAAATCTCTGTTTTGACATTTTGCTGGGACTTCAGTTAGCCGCGACCACGACTAGTGAAACCTGTAGGCCGGGCACATGATTGGTGCGACAGTATCTCGTCGCGAGATAAAATACCCGCGCCAATCATGTGCTAGCCCGGCTGCGTCGAAACGTCGGTAAATAAAGGAAACAAAATAAATTCGCGATAGACCCGATTGTAAATGTGATTTAATTTTTCTATAGCTGAATATGACACTTATTTGTACGCATTTCCTTAATCTGATGACCACAAGTTCGACGCCCGATTTTCACATTGTAACCGTCAGATTAAGGAAATGCGTACCTACAAATAATTGTCAGATTTAGTAATAGCACAATTATAGCAGTAATTTGGACTAAAATGACCAAAACCACAATCTGCTTAACGATTTGTTGAACCCATCACCAACCCCAACAAAGCCAACTGCTCAACATAGACGGCTAAAAGTAGTAAAGGTAGACTCCACGGGGTAGCAAGATATCACTCATATCTTAATCGGACGCGCTCGAGTAACTGCAAAAATCCCCTCTTGGGCTCCCCAACCAGAACAAAGAAGGCTTAGTGATAGATTTCCGTTTGTCACCCTTCGGGTACGGTACCTTGAAAATGATAAAAACCGAGTTACCCGTCAAGTTACTTCTTCTTCTCCTTGTTGTGCCATATCCTCAGCGGATGTCGGCGACCATCTTACGGAACTTGGTTCTATCCTGTGCCAGTCTAGACAAACTGGCAGTGTCATTAATATTGGACCAGCTTTTAATGTTGTCAAGTTACTTATAAATGGAATATCCAGAAACTGCTGCCATAGAGTTATTCTTATTATTAAATTATATTTAGATGGCTTCATCATATGTGAATAACATTGCGAATGTATGTTTTCAAGTTAATATAGTATACATAGTCGAATTGGATGTGTTGAAGTATGGAGACTAATTTGTACATTCGAGTCAATCTAATCTAATAAAACATGTTATGAAGTATAATATATTTTACAATACATATGGTGCTACTTTACCGCACTAGTGCGATAATTAGCACATTACGTAACTATGTTGAAAATTTTAAGGGCCATATGTAATGTAAAACGTAGTACAATACACGTGCGAAAAGGTAATTCGGAACTCGTGTCGATTTAAAACACTCGCTTCGGTCGTGTTTTAATTTATCACCACTCGTTGCGAATTTCCTACTTTTCGCACTTGTATCGTAATTACCATAATTATGCTGGCAGTTACAGAGAAATTAAAATTTGTTTTCTACTATTTTAAGTGGGGCTTTACACTGACCATGACAGTGAAAAGAAAAAGTAATTATATCTCAGGCAGATGAAGGAAATTAGAATATAATTCTTTGGCGTTCTGGAGATTTGGCACTGATTTACGTGAGAAGTGTTTTTGAACATGACTGGATTAATGTATAGCTTTGTGAATTTGAAAAGATCTTTAAACTTGATTAAAATAAATTAATGTTTTTAGTGGCGATAATTATATATGACATGTAAATAAATATAGAATTGCCTAAAACTGTAGGTTTTCTAGACATTGTACACAGAAAACCATAAGCCTTTCATGAAACACAAAATTCAGCTGCTGCGGGGTGAATTCAGGTCAAACATACAATGTGCTTGCAGCTGCACTCGATTTCAGCGTATGGATTTTTAAATCCGGAAGTGACACAGATTCAACAAAATTTCGTGGCACGTACATGGCGTGTTGTGTTGTCCTTTGCTTGACCAATGTCGTCTAATGGTAAACAAACAGTGTGTGTTGTGTAGCGACCGAGCGCGTGTGCACCCCGCGGCGGTCGCAGCGCTACTGAAGCGGCCGCTGAAAGGAAAACCGAGTGGGGGCGGGCGCCGGGATTTTTTTTCCCGTTCATTAATAAAAGTCTCCATGTTTTGATATCAAATTAATGATCAGTAGTGATAGATTACTTTTTAGTTTCATATGTGCCGCTTTAGTGTCACGTTATGAAATTAATTTAGAATAATAATAACTGCATCAATAAATTGCTCTGATATTTAGATTAAGGTAATATTTGTAAAACTTGACAATTTAAAAGTGCTTGTTCCTAGGCCTATTTGAATAAAGAATATTTTTACTTTGACTTTGAAACAAAAAATGGGTAAAACAATGCGAAATGTCTTGGTAAAATAGTCTTGTGTTATCGAAGTGTAGGCACGTATTGATTAACCCGTAAATGCATGTTTTTTTTATTTTTGCCCGAAATTATTATTACAATAATTAATTAATTATTAATTAATGTGTCACATATGTAATTGTTTGCTGATTCTGGAAAAATAAAAATAAAATTAAAACATCGATATTCACTGCTAAATCAGTGTTTGAAAATACATAGGGTAAATCATAATTTATGTAAATATAAGTACAATTATTGGTAAAAGATATATGAAAAAAATCTTACTACCATCAGAAATTTACACTATTTGTAATATACCTACAATACTACCTCGAGCACCATTAGTACCGATTAGATAATAATAATTTAATTTAAGTTCTGACTTAACTGTTGTTGTTGTTAATTTATTATAGTTATGTATAATTCAATTCTTATATTCCTAGTGTCATGTTTGGTGTATACTGTAAGTGACATTATAATAATAATAATAATAAGGTGGTGTAGTGCGTCGCATGCGATGGACTCTATCGATGAATGAGAACGTCATGCGCGCCTACTATGGGGTTACAGAGGGGGGAACCCGACTGTCCGCGTATCGTTCAAGGATGCTGCCTCTGTTTCAGGCACTTGAACCTACCATCACCGTATCGGAGCAGCGACTATCGGACCAGGTGCGTGTCATTCAACGGTTAAAGCGGTTGGATGACGCGACACTTGATCAGCTTCGCCAGGAGGCTCTCTCTGCTCGCGCGGACTCCACCTCGGTACGAGATCTGCCCGCCACATCGCCGGATCCGGTGCCCGCACCCGACCTGGCACCGGGGGCGCCGCGGGTTGATTTTAATACCGACGATGGGGACTGTGCGAGTGTGAGTACTTCTGCTAATGAGCAAGTGAGGAGGACTTTGGAAGAGGCGATTACGCAGTATCGCGCCACAACCATCTCTAGGCCACGACTACCACGTCTGCCTATGAATAGACGCAATCTAGCGCTAGTGGGAGCCCTAAACGCTTTACTAGAGCCACATTTACGGACTAGTAAAGATTTAGAAGATACGCACTCGATCATGTACTGCGGAGCCATCGCGGCGTGCCGTGTTGCTCGAGTCAAGTTACCGGACGCTGAACGTGCACCTAGGACCGCCGGAGGTGTCCCTGCATGGCAAGCGCGGATCGAGCGACGTATCAGCTCGTTTAGGACTCTCATTGCAAAGTTGATCTGCTTTAGGGGGGGCAACAATCGCCCCCGAGTAATGCGCTTTGTGAACCAGGCGTTCGCGGGGACGGATGTCAGGCCCCGCGACTACATGGCCAATGTCACAGAGCGCATCGACTTTCTAAAGCAGAAAGTCTATGCATGGGCAAACCGTATTCGCCTCTACAGAGAGCGTGTGGATCGATTCCAGCAGAATCGTCTCTTTCAAAGTGACCAAAGGAAGGTATACCGAAGGTGGGAGGAAGCCGATCCTCGTGTGTCCGACATGCGGTTGCCGGATGCTACTGCCATGACTGATTTCTGGCGTAGCGTCTGGTCAGTGCCTGTTGAACACACGGAGGGCCGTTGGATAGACGTTGTCGAACGTGAGTGCGAGAACATCGAACCTATGGGTGCTATTACCATCAGCCCCGACGATGTAAGTTGTGCCATCCGTACGGCCCAGAACTGGAAAAGTCCTCCGGATTGCACAACTTCTGGCTAAAATGGTTTCGATGCTCGCACGAACGGTTGGCAGCGCAGTTCCAACAAGCCCTAGAGCTCGGTTCCCTCCCACCTTCCCTAACAACTGGTGTGACCTTCCTGCTCTACAAGTCCGGTAGTACCACGGAAGCGAAGAACTACAGACCCATCACGTGCTAGCCTACACTCTACAAGCTCCTTACATCCATTTTGAGAGCAAAAATCAACGCGCACATTGTCGCTAACAACATTTTGGCGTCCGCTCAAAATGGATGTAGGGTTGGGTCCCGTGGTACTAAAGAGCTCCTCCTCATAGACATGACCATATGCCAGCAAGTTCGGCGGAACAGGGGGGGCCTCTCGGCCGCCTGGATTGACTATAAGAAGGCCTATGATTCGGTGCCTCACTCATGGCTGAGAAGGGTATTGGAGCTGTATAAACTTGATGCAGCTTTAATATCCTTCCTAAGTGCGTGTATGAGGCAGTGGATCACAGTCCTTCGTCAACCAGGAGGTGGAGATGACCGCCCTGGCCCGCAGGACTTTATAAGGATCGAGCGAGGAATATTTCAGGGTGACAGTCTGAGTCCCCTGTGGTTCTGCCTAGCTCTGAATCCCCTCAGCACCCTGCTGAAGGATTCAGGGTTAGGTTGCCAGCTTCGGAGAGAGGGTGAAGTCATTTCTCACCTTCTGTACATGGATGACCTCAAGCTATTTGCGCCAAATAACCAAGACTTGATGGTGCTATTGAAAACCACAGAAGTTTTCAGTACCGCCATCAGAATGGAGTTTGGTGTCGATAAGTGTGCGGTTATGCATGTACAGCTGGGGGAGGTTGTAAATTCAACAAATTTACAACTTTCTGAGACAATGTCTTTCAGATCTATCTCTGAATCAGAAACCTATAAATACCTTGGTATGTCACAGTCGTTGGGTATTGAGGGCGAGGGTATTAGACGGTCGGTGAAGGAGCGCTTTTTCAGTCGGCTCACAAAAGTCCTTAACAGTCTTTTGTCAGGAGGCAATAAAGTGCGCGCCTTCAACGCCTGGGTAATGCCCATACTCATATACTCCTTTGGCATACTAAGGTGGACTCAGACCGAGCTGGACGCCCTGGATCGGAGGGTCCGTCTACTACTCACCACACACCGTATGCTACACCCACGCTCGTCAGTTATGAGATTGTACATCTCACGGAAGTGTGGAGGTCGAGGCTTCCTTAACGCCAAAGATCTCCACAACCGCGAGGTGTGCAATCTCAGGAATTATTTCCTTAACAACGAGTGTGGGATGCATCGTGATGTGGTGGCAGTGGACAGGCACTTCACGCCGCTCTCCTTGGCAAACGAGAACTGGCACAAACCTGTGGTACAAAGTGCTGCGGGCCGCAAGGCGGTATGGGAGAGTAAGGTGCTACACGGGCGGTTCTACAAGGCCCTCACGGGACCCGATGTAGACCTGCTCGCGTCGGTGAACTGGTTACGATTCGGGGACCTCTTCGGAGAAACCGAGGGTTTTGCCTGTGCAATTGCGGACGAAGTTATGATGACGAACAACTATCGGAAATATATCCTGAAGGACGGTACTTGTCGGGCATGCCGCCGTCCCGGAGAGTCACTCAGGCATATCATTTCCGGTTGTTCTCATCTTGCTAACGGCGAGTACTTGCACAGACATAATCTCGTAGCCAGGATTATTCACCAGCAGCTTGCTCTTCTATACGGCCTTGTGGACTGCGAAGTACCGTACTACAAGTATTTACCTGTGGCAGTTCTCGAGAATGGTCGTGCCACGCTCTATTGGGATCGATCTATCATCACTGACAGGACTATTGTAGCCAATAAGCCTGACATTGTGATAATAGATCGATCGCAGCGCCGGGCCGTGCTCCTCGACATCACCATCCCCCATGATGAGAATCTCGTGAAAGCCGAGAAGGACAAGTCCAGTAAGTACCTAGACTTGGCTCACGAGATAACCGCCATGTGGGATGTTGATTCGACGATCATTGTCCCGATAGTCGTTTCAGCGAACGGTCTCATAGCGAAGAGTCTCGACCAACACCTTGAGAGACTCTCGCTAGGTGGTTGGATCAAGGGTCAGATGCAGAAGGCGGTTATCTTGGACACGGCGCGGATAGTCCGCCGGTTCCTCTCTCTGCGGCCCTGACCACCGGCAGCTTGGGCCTTGCCCCGCTGCCGGCGGTACCCTAGGTTAGGTTTTTTATAATGTGTTTATATATTTTTTGTAATGTTTTATAAGTGTTTTTGTATTTTACTTTTATATCCATATTATAAAAACCTAGCCTAAGATGAAAGATAAATAAAGAGAATAATAATAAAAAATAGATTTAAAATATAAAATAATTGCAAACCACGAAAAAAACCGCCTAAAGCATGATACTTTAATTTAAATGATCAACTTTTACAATTTTCCCAAATTTTCCGCTATTTCGACTTAAAACAATTTTTTTTAAACTAAAATACTGCGCAAATTTGAATAAAAAATCGGAAAGTGAACTAATAAACATACAATTACACAAATACATACAACACACTATGATACAATACATTATGATCTTATAACTGGTACATAAAAAAATTAACATCTATAAAATATAACTAATTAAAACTAAAAACGAATACTAAATAAAATGAAAATACGTCTAAGAAATTTGGCCCCCAACTATCAAAATAATGATACCGGAACAAATCGATTTCATCTAATTACGCATAAAACTGTATATTTTTGTTGTGTAGGCTGCATCCATCACTAAGCATTTAAGGGTTAAGTTAAAATGATACAAAATATAGATGGTAAACAAGGCTAATGAAATGTTTAAGGGACTCACGTTTTTTCTTGCTTTTTGTGCCGATGTCTTGCTGCGTGAAGCTTTGCGAGGATAAATCGGCTGCTGTAAAAAGCAAATTACCAATTAAATATGTAGATACAGGTGTTTTTATTAGAGTGACTACTTATAGGGTTTAAAGAGGGTAATCGTTTCTTTAGTAATCGAAACCTATCAAACGTCAAGGTATTATATTCAAATTATATTAGTTCTAAGTTCCTTTAGTCAAGCATTTATTTCGGTTCCATCCTCTGCAGCTACTTATTTGGACAGTTTCGTCCCATTATCTTAATAATCTTATTCGTATAAAATATAGTTTTAGTCTTAATATTCTGCAATTACCTAACACAATAAGAAAAAGCTTTAAGTACTTACCAGACATCTTTGATTCATTACAGCTATGTTTGTTGATTTCACGTACTGTTTTCCAATGGTACAACCATTTCAGTTCTTGTAAGATATTTGTTTAATAAATGTATTCTTATTGAAAAATTTTGTCATTTAAAAACATAACCTTTAATTTAAATGTCATACGCGCGGTTGACTTTTTAAAATTGTCATTTCATCAATTATATGACCAGTATTTATGAAGGTTTTATGACCTACTCTATAGAACTTCTATAAGTATTGCAAACTAGGCTGAATGCGTTTCTATAGAAGGAGCGTGTGAAGATGAAGAATGCATAAACGTTTTAGTTAATTAATGGTGGCTATTTGGCCAGCGTTTCTTACTAGCGGACAGAGTCGAGACAAGTATAATTGGTCTATGTTTTTAATTAAATATGGCTAATCTAAATTAAGATGCCACTTAAATATAGGGTGTTTAGGATGTGTCTACTAAAACTATTCCTTTACATAACTTTGTCCGCGCACCAATTCCGTGCATTCGAAGGTCGAGGAAGTGGGAGGGTGTGCGCCGCGCCCGTACTTACAAAAAAACACTACTCTGTCATGACGCACAACATTCCTAACATTCCTCAGCCGTGCACGGAATTCGCGCGCGGACAGTACCTATGGGTTTAAAGTAAAATATACTTTTTTGTGACGACGGCTGCTCCCTAAGTAAAGCTAGTATAGTAACTAACGCCCAAACATATGTAGTATTCCAAGCATTCGGACGAGTTCTGCATCGCTCAAATGTCAGCTAGTGCGAACTGCGTGAGGCTAGTGCTACTATTTAGTTTTGAATGTTGTATGAGACTTAAAAATATATGGGCGCTTAATACCATCCTGTTTCAAACGACTGCGGCTCAACTGGCCAGGGGTGTACTGTAATCGCTAGTCGAGAGCAGAAGAGGTGATCGCTCGACTCCACCAGTGTATGAACTCTCTGTTTACGCATTGCTTGATACGAATCTCAATGTCACGTTACACTTGGTTGCGTGAGAAACTGAATCGCCCGCGGTTGAGAAGGTTGTGAGAATAAGCGGCCAGTATGTGCGCACGCGCAAATGTCACCTGCGATCAGTATCGACACTGATCACGGGCACCATTACGGTTACGCAAATGGATCGGTAATAATGACGATGCAAGTGAAGGTCAATATTTGGTAGCTATGCTTCAATTCAACAAATGATCTTGTGAAGAATTAGGATTTTCTCACGACATTTTCGGTTTTTAAAAGAATCTAAATAGGTATCGGCAAGGGTGTGGAAGGATAGACTAAGAGAAAAATATGCTCTAAACTAAATAATTATACATCTTTATTTACCATTAGCATAGTTATGCTATATATATTCCTAATTAACCCTTTGGGAACCCAACCAGCCAATAAGGTTTTCAGGCGGCCTAGCCAAGATGACAATCGTACATCGACAAGTAAACGCCAAACGAAAAGAAAAAAAACCGGCCAAGTGCGAGTCGGATTCGCGCACGAAGGGTTCCATACCATTACGGAAGAAAAACAGCAAAAAATCACGTTTTTGTATGGGAGCCCCATTTAAATGTTTATATTATTCTGTTTTTAGTATTTGTTGTTATAGCGGCAACAGAAATACATCATCTGTCAAAATTTCAAGTGTCTAGCTATCACGGTTCATGAGATACAGCCTGGTGACAGACAGACAGACGGACAAACGGACCGACAGACGGACAGCGGAGTCTTAGTAATAGGGTCCCGTTTTTACCCTTTGTGTACGGAACCCTAAAAACATGTGTCGGGATGACACATCTGTGACGTGACTGTTTCCATAAGTTATTTGTGTTTCGATTGCGGTTTTCTATCAACGTTTGTCATCTTAGCTAGGCCCCTTAAAACTTAAAACTACTCATTCATTAAATTCAATTTTTACAACCTGGCCTAGCTGCTTTAGTACAAATAAACAATGATTTTCTTGTTGCCAGACTATCAAATAACACACAAAGTATATTTTAAGTGCAAACGCAGTAAAACCTGGACCTCATAAATTCAGATCTGTAAGATTCCTGCAATTTTTCGTAGATCTAAGCTCGTCCGCTGGAGGCCCATCTTGTTGCTTTCTTTATAACGTGAAGGCGGGGTGACAGGTACTCAGTATATAAGGACTCGTCACAAGATTTGCTCGCGTATTACTGTGTGACGCCTCTCTGTGTCTCCGAAATGAAGGTACGGAAGCCTTGGTCGGACCGATCGAATACAATGTGACTAGTGAATCACGGTGGCTGTTTAATTATGATCTGTTTAATCAGTGGTACTTTGGTGTGATATGAGATATGTCATGTCATGATATTGACAATGTGTTTTTATTAATCTTCTACATACGTTTATAAAGTAAAACAATTAAGTAGGTAATATAAAGATTGTTCACTAGGGCTCTATTCGATTTGTTTTAATGACAGTGTGTGACCTGGAGCTCATATGCTCGTTTTTAAAAGAAATCGTTACTAACGAATATTGCATTAATTAAGTCTAATTAATGTAAAAGAAACATCGCAGATGTTAATCTGTGACAATATTAAATAGGAACTCATATGTAAAATAACTTTATTGAAAACTGAAATAACAATTAACAGAAATAAATAACTAAACTATAAAACTTAAACTCAAATTAATTAGATTGCTTAACTTTGTTATGATATTAATTAATGATATTATCATAAAATTCGAACCACTCCTATTAACGTACTGATCCATAATATCTCACTATAAAATAAAATAAAATCACAATGTGTTAAAGTCAGTTTTTGCATGTATCTAGGTCCTAGGTCTAACGGTGATATGCGCGTTGCTGGGAGCGGCAGCGGCGGGCGCGGCGCTGCCGGTGACTTCAACCCTCTTCAAGACCATCATACCAGCTCAAACTAAATCCTTTGGATATTCTACTACGCAATACATCAATTCTGTAAGTAATCAATAAACTAAGGTTTTATTTCTAAGAAACCACTACTGATTGGTAATTCTACAATAAGGGATTAAAAGATATTATAAGATGGCAGTCACTTAATAGGTTGCCAAAGAAGAATACATAAGGAAAGCGCTTCGTAAAATGCGGAGGAGCCATTCAATAACCATTTAATTGAATATTTTAGTTTTTTCTTGATCTATTTATTATGCAAAAGTGTTACAACATATGTGATACTTACAGATATCTAGAAATCAAGGAAGTCGAGGTCGACTGTGCTTGACCTGGTTGTAAAGTAAACACTTGATATAAAGTAAATAATAATATTATTTTGAAATAATGATTAAATAAATACATATACATAGAGACAGGAATAAAGACGAATCTAATCTAATGATATGACATTGATTAAAATCGTTTAGGCTGTCTTCCAGTTATGATTGAATGCATGACCGGACATACAGGTCAAATAAAGAATCCTCTATTTTTATCTTTGCTGTAAAAAACACAAAATAAAAAGAGTAATTTAAATTGGACTATATTATATAGTTTTTTATGAAGAAGCCTAAACGAAATTCTGTATCTGTTGGACCGTGATCGGATTTTATAATTTTAACTATAAAACTCCCGTGAGACTCAAACATATTAGATTATTTTAAACCGGGTCACTCACGAAACATGTCGAGCTTTTCGACTTAATACGTGAGTGACCCGGTTTAAAATAATCTAATATGGATTTTCATAAATTTAGTTATTAGATATTTTGTATCAAATTCCTGTCTTTGTCAATATTTAGTTTTATTTTGTTTTGTCAACAGTTGCCGACCTCGTACCCGGTTGGATTAAGTCCGCAAATAACATACCAGTTGCCTCAATTTAGTTCTGTTGCTCCCCAATACACTCATTACGCGATCCCTGGTGGCTCAACGTACTTCTCTTCCTTTTCATCCTTTCCGTTTTACCCTGGAGTAGCCTCTATTGCTCCAGTTCCTTCCATTTCCACTGTAGTAGCAGCGCCCAGCTACCCGGGCCTGCAGCCCGTAGCTCCTGCTTTTCCAACGCAACCTGAGACGACTCCCATCTTTCCTACACAGCAACCAACACCCACAACCCCGGGTCAGCAGACCGGAGATTCTGACACAGCGATCGTAGATTCAGTAGATTTCCCAAACCAGAATCAACAAAAGGAGAATAAACCTTCCGCGCCCCAGTTTCCCCCTGCTAGCAGTTTTCCGAGCTACCCTCAAGGATCAGAACAACCTTCATTACCACAAATCCCTCAGGGATCAGAAGGACCTTCTTTCCCACAAAACCCACAGGGTTCTGAGCAGGGACCTTCATTCCCCCAAATCCCTCAATTCCCCCAAGGTTCTGAGCAGGGACCTTCATTCCCCCAAATCCCACAATTTCCTCAAGGTTCTGAACAGGGACCTTCATTTCCCCAAATACCTCAATTCCCTCAGGGATCTGGCCAGCCATCATTCCCCCAAATACCTCAATTCCCTCAGGGATCTGGCCAGCCATCATTCCCACAAATTCCGCAATTCCCTCAAGAGGGCTCTGAACAGGGACCTTCTTTTCCACAAATTCCTCAATTCCCACAAGGTGCCGCGCCAGGTTTTCCCCAATTCCCACCTTTCACCCCGTCACCAGCTCCTTCGCCTTCGCCGCCGGCTACTTTCCCTGGCGTTGACAACATAGACAAAGGCTTGAACGATGAAGACACGATATCCGTTGAATCCGCGTAAGTTTGAGGTACAATTATTTTGTATATAAAAAAGATTTTCACCAAAATACATTTCCTTATCATTTATATCCCCATATCTACAGAAATGGCATCATGTTTAACTCACACATTAATAAATAAATCATAAATCATTTATTCGTTGCAATAAATAGGTACCTTAAAATGGGGTGAGTAGGAGCAAAACTGACATTCAAACCTCGATAACATTTTATTTTTACATATGCAAACTGAATGGTGTATATAATAATTGTTCCGGACGTTTGTATTTTATTTTTTATTTTATTTTAACTCACTCTACTTACACAACTAACTCTCCCCGCGAACCCTACTCATCCCATTTTACGCTATTAAAGCCTTTACCCAATATTTGACATCTTCCTTCATTCATAACAAAATAAATATCCATGTCACCTCTCGTGTAGGCTTTCAGTTGTCGTACACATATGGCCTGATGCTATTTGCGTAAGAGTGATGATAGATTAAGCTCAAGTAAAGTGACCGAGCTCAAGTAAGTTAAATGTAGGCGTTTAACCATACCATACTTTTATTACGCATTGTAATAAAAAGGCGTGGGACGTTAAATGTCACTGCTGTATTATATTACGGTAAGCAGTTCCTTGAATTCACTATGAGAAAAATAACATGTATTAATGTCATCACGTAAAATGGTAATTAGACCCAGCATTGTCATGAAACACAAACAACGGTACCGTAGAATCAGGTAACTGTAGTCCTATAATCAACGAGACTTTTTGATTGGTACCCGTTACATTGATTTTTTGCTTACATATACTAATGTTTTTCGATATGAGATACTCATTATAATTTGAAAAATATTTACACATATTTTACTGGAACTTGAATTTGGCCCATAGTTGTAAGTTGTGGACTAAGGTTACCTGAGTTTATGGTATGCTTAGGTTATAGGTTAGGCTATACTTGGAGGATATAACCAACGGAGACGCCTTGTCTGTAATTTGCTGTACAAAAAACTCTGCCAATTTTTGCGGGGGAGGGGAACGTCAAATGTATATGTAACGTCAAAATAGCTATGTCAGATAAACGTCAGTCCATACATTGTGTATGAAGATTGGCCGACTATTTTCGGCAAAGGGGAACGCCTGTTAATGGCTACTCCGTTTGGTTATATCCTCTAAGTTTATATATTCCGATCGTGCTAATACATGGTTGTCTGTCTTTTAACTTTACAAGTATGGAGTTTTTATACAATGAAAGCGTTGTTATTGCTTTGGAGTTTACAATTATGAGAAAAAGGAACGACACATTTTATTATACTGACTTTCTATTTTAACTAACTATTTGCAACAAAATTGCGAAAAGATACTAAAGAGTGGCGGGGAGCCCATAGCTCCTACACTTACATGTATCAAAGAAAAAACATTTTTAATATTTTCCGTCATAAGTTTAGTGGGGGATTTGAAAGAGCTAAGTTATCATTCCAAAGTAATTTGTATTTTTTTACAACGAAAATAAAATATTTATAATATTTTTCAAATTACTTTGGAATGATAACTTAGCTCATTCAAAATTTTCAAATCCCCTACTAGACTTAGTAGGTAACTAAACTTAGAAATTTTGACCCACTTCAATTGGGCATTTTCATAGTGACTTAAAAAAAAAGTAAAATGCGTTTGAGTTAGCCTTGTTAATAACTTAGTTCTCTAGATATTTAGCGCTGTGAGGGTCGGACAGAGGCGGACAGATTCGTTCCATAGGGATTCCTTTTCAAGTTTTTGGTATGATACCTTAAAAACATAGGTTCATTTATTTTGACAGTGGAAAGTTCATCAACAGCGACCAACGATGGTCAAAAATGATTACATATGTAAAACGTTGCTGCTGTTATAAAATGATTTAACTGAGCACACTTTACTCGTATGTATGGCCTTAGTGGCGACTGGCGACTAACCAGCGGCGCCGGCGTGTTCGGCGACCAGCGTCGATCGTACAAGGAATTTGAATAGGGTGTGCTGCGGAGTGAGGGCATTCGCATATGTTTGCATTTGTTTAACGTAGACGCAGCGCTGACGCCCAAGTTGAGCGTCCATTCAGTTTGCACCCTTATTCACCACGCTCCCGGATTTCTCTCAAGGATCCATTCCTTCAAGTTGGCTCTAGTAGTGTTCTTGCCCGTGAGACCGAGTGTGAAGAAGAACACGTAGGGGAACCAGTCCGTGGTGAACTCGAGGGTCATGTTGTAGCCTCCTATGCCTGTTATCATGGGCTCGACCTGCCAAATGATAACAACGAATACCTAAACATTACTACGAAAATTAATGTACAGTCGCCATCAGATATATCGGAGCGGCCGAGCTGCTCAAAATATCTGAACACGCACTCTAACGCCTTGACAATAGAGGCGTGTTCAGATATTTGTGAGAACCTCGGGCGCTCCGATATATCTGATGGCGACTGTACAAATATTATTTCTTTTCTTCATAGTATATCAACTTTCATATTGAGTTTAACGACACTGGAGGATGGACTCGCCACCTTACAAGCCTTTAAAAGTTGGAAGGCAAATTTTTGATGATTTTCTATTGGAGACATACCTATACTGATTGAAACTGAAAGGAGATAAGGACGATCTGTGTAAAAAATTATTAAAAAATGTAAGCCCAAAATCTATATAAATAACCTACCTACAATCTTATACATATAATAGTTATTATAATTTATGTACCTGCCGGTTCGGGAACTGCATTCGGGCGCACAGGATTGTTGTCTCAACTCCTGCTGAAAGCTGCAGAACAAGACAATTTTAGTTTAGAAAATATGAATACAGTATATTACCATTACTTTTTCATATCTTCAATAACGGCTTCTAGACGGGCTATACTTTTACTGAAATGTATGGCTGCAACAGTGTGGCTGACAACATTGCCGGCATTAGCAGCCAGACGATGCAACATACGATAATATTTTAAGTATGGCCCGGCTATTATGGCCACACATTTTTGATATAGCCGATGCATTTTTAGGGCCGCGTATAAGTTGCCGGTATGATCACAAAGCAATCGAAAATACTGGAATGTTTCCCGGCTAGCTCTATTGGTATCTCGCTATGCGACATAAGTGCGTCCCTTTTTTGCACAACTTGAAGTTTTCTGGGAGTGACGCGTCTCAATTCAAGTCTATTGTTGGATAGATCACAGTGTAAAGAGAAAAGCACAGAGCCATAGTGTTGCAGATATATTGACGAGATATATATTTTCCAGCCATATGCTGAATTAAAATATTTTATTGTAATGCAGCATCTGGCCGGGATATTGGCAACAATGTTGTGGCCACATATTGCAGTAAAAATATAACCCGTCGACAGCTAGGCTTCTTTAACGATTCGCGATTGTTTTGGCAATATGGTCGCGACCATAAAGATGTGTGACCACACTTTAAATATGTGGCGATATATCCGGGCCATATTAAAAATATTGCCGGGTATTGCATGGTCTGGCCGCAAGTGCTGGCTGATGTTGCTGGCGACATTTTCGTGAAAATATGGCCCGTCTGGGGGCCCCATAAGCAACTCACAAGACACGTTGCTGCGTAGTTCACAAAACTGACAAACGATAAAAATAAACAAAGATTCACTAAAATGTGGTCCATACTTTTAACACTACATGTAGCTTGGCTGGCGGATCAGCGTGCACGGCAAACTTTTCCGAATAGAAGAAGTAAGCTTGGCGCTCCTGAACCCTCTTCGACTTGTAACAAAAATTGCCGTGCAGGTAGGTACGGGCTCGCCAACCGTGCTGCTGCTCTCTTCTTTTCCGGAGGTAGCCGCTTTTGTGCACGCTCAGACCTAAAATAATAAGAAAATATAGGTTCTTAGTTAACATATATTCAATGATTGGTTACAGGAAACCTGCGTAGGTGAACAAGATTTAAATGAAATAAAATGATAATAATTTTTTGAAACAACAATCTTAAAATTAACAGATATTAAAAACCTATATGACATAGTTTCGTAACTTGTTGTCTCAAAGAGTGTAGCACTCGGCATAGTGCAACTACTAACTAAACCTTAAATTTAGAAGTAAAATATGTTATAAGTTAACATGAGAATAATAAAAACACAATGCGAAGCAGGTACTTGAGAAGTTTGATGTGTGAGAAGTTGAAGTTTTAATTGGCTTTTAAATGAAAAAAAGTGAAGCAGCGTTTCATATTGGCGGAGGAATGTTATTCCTGCATCGCGTGGCAGCATAGATTGGTAGTAATATTTTATCATTAGAATATTTTTGCTCGCGCGATGAGCGGATAGGTTACCTAATAGGATAGAAGTGTAGGTATCTACAAAAAGCTTACGACAAGTACTCATCAGCAGCACAAATAAGTAGGTAATTATAATTAGACTAACCTGATCTTCCATCGACTAATTTAAAATTGCTTGGATACGGTTTCGGTATGACGTGCGCTGCTATAATATTTACAATCCAGGTAACGTAAGGGAACACGTCGATGTAGATGGGCGGGTCATCGTTAAGCCGCCGGCGCATGCCGCGGCGAGTGCAGGGTGCGTAGCCCGCGGAGAGGCCTATGAGTTCGAACTCGCCGTCGGGACTGTGCGAGGCGATGGGCGCGCCAGGCCGCACGCCGCACCCTGATGTGCATAGGACGTGCGTTGCGCCTTCGCTACCTAAATTCTATAACAAATTACCTAGTCCATATTATGAAAGCTTTTGATTTCAACAGATTTAATACACCAATATGAAAAGTTATCTCGGCTCCTACGGCTGGTTATATAGAGAGTATGTGTTATATAAAATAACAGTTTAGAGTCGGAGCACGCTAAGTTTTCACGCCAAGTGTTACGTCAAGTATGGCTCCCCTATTGGATAACAGACTTGTGACTGCTAATTCGGTGAAAACCTAGCCAAAAATTTGACCAGATTCAAACTTCATAAGTGGAGGCTTTTGTTTTGTGATGAGTTGATGACGATGATAACAGACCAAGTTTAGTATAGTAATACGCACTTAGGAAATTAATTAAATAACTTTATTTACCGCTTTCTTGCGATGTCGCCGACATTCTTTGTGTGTGTATAATTTCAAAGTTTTCTTTCCCATTCTCTCTTGGTCAAAGTCTCTCGGTACAGCTGTAAATTACATGTTTAATGTATGTATAGCCTTTTTAATTTTTAATAATACGTAGAGGTCATAAAATTATTTGATTATTTGTAAATTTTATTACTCACTGCTGATGTAATCGATTAAAATGACGATTTTGTTTCCGCGTTTTCTCTGACGTTCAGCGTATGATGGCAGGCAAATTGGGATAGTGTATTCTGTAAACAATATTTTAAATTTAACTACCTATTTACAACTATGCGTAATAAACCGGAATGTTTGAAATTAGAGGTTTTAACTTTAAAATATAAGCAGGACGTAGATTACCTGATTGCACAGGGCGGATGAGTTTACCGACGGCCATACTATTTCCGACACCAAATCTAAAAATAAATAATAAAAACATATATTTTTATGAGAAGATGTAGCTAGCTTTGAAAGTTGGCCTATAAAAGTCTGGGCAACTACAGGGCCAGCTTGTAGATTACTTAAGATTTCTATTGCATATTCAAGCAAATTACTTTGTAATTTAGGAGTCTTATGGAACTGCGGATCCCATTCTACTCGTATTTGAAGACCACCTCACCTCGAGAACTCCGGGTGTGCCGTGACTTCGCTGACCGGGACCTCAAGGTAGGCTCGCGGGCACTTCTCGCCCATCTTCAACTGCATCAGGGTCATCTGGCAGTCTTGCTCGTCGCGCTCGTAGTCGCCGAACACCACGTTACCTCTAAACATTCATTATATTTCATCATCATCATCATCATGTCAGCCGATAGACGTCCACTGCTGGACATAGGCCTCCCCCAAGGCTCGCCACTCCGACCGATCCTGTGCCGCTCGCAACCACCGAATTCCCGCGACTTTCACCAGGTCGTCGCTCCATCTCGTTGGAGGCCTACCGGCAGTTCGTCTTCCGGTACGCGGACGCCACTCCAGAACCTTCCGGCCCCACCGGCCATCAGTTCTGCGAGCAATGTGCCCCGCCCACTGCCACTTAAGGTTTGCAATTCTGCGAGCTATATCGGTGACCCTAGTTCTACTGCGGATATCATCATTTCTGACTCTATCACGCAGAGAAACCCCGAGCATAGCTCTCTCCATTGCCCTTTGCGTGACCTTGAGCCTTCTTATGAGGCCCATCGTTAGCGCCCACGTCTCAGATCCGTATGTCATCACTGGCAACACACACTGGTCAAAGACTTTTGACTTAAGACACTGCGGCAATTTGGACGAAAAGATACTGTGGAGCTTCCCGAACGCTGCCCAACCGAGTCGGATTCGACGAGTGACCTCTTTCTCGAAGTTGGACCTACCTAACTGGACTGTTTGTCCTAGGTATACATAATCGTCAACAACTTCGAGCGCAGAGCCTCCGATTAATACGGGAGTTGGCACAACATGGACGTTAGACATGATCTTCGTCTTGTCCATGTTCATTTTCAGACCAACTCGTTCAGATACTCTGCTGAGATCAGCGAGCATCGCACTGAGGTCCTCCATGGTCTCAGCCATGACTACGATATCATCGGCAAACCGAAGGTGAGTGATGTACTCGCCATTTACATTGATGCCTCGTCCTTTCCAGTCCAGAACCTTAAAGGCATCCTCCAATGCAGCGGTGAACAGCTTTGGGGAGATTACATCTCCTTGTCTGACTCCCCGCTGCAATGGAATAGGCTTCGAGCTCTGGCCCTGTAGTCGGACGGACATGGTGGCGTTTTCGTACAGACACTTCAGCACTTCGATATACCGGTAGTCGATTTGGCACCTTTGGAGAGACTGCAGCACAGCCCAAGTCTCGATCGAATCGAAGGCTTTCTCGTAGTCCACAAATGCAAGGCAAAGGGGGAGGTTATATTCCTCAGTCTTCTGTATAACCTGCCGCAACGCATGTATGTGGTCTACGGTACTATAGCCTTTACGGAAACCTGCTTGTTCGGGAGGCTGGAAGTCGTCAAACCTGCGTGCGAGACGGTTCGTGATGACTCTCGAAAACAGCTTGTAGACATGGCTCAGAAGTGAGATGGGTCTATAATTCTTCAGCAAGGTGTTATCACCTTTTTTGAAGAAGAGCACCACCACACTTCTGTTCCACGCTTGCGGCGTTTTTCCTTCGCGCATGACGGAACTAAACAGCGCACTCATTATATTTATTTCCCTGTAAATTGTAGGTAGGATAGTTAATTATTGTATTGTATTTATTGTATATATCTAAAGTATGTATCAGAATACGCGGAATACAAAATATAATTTCTTAGGAATAGTACTTACATGCTACCTTAATTGTGAGGCCATTACAATGACTTATTTCTATACTTATGTTATATGCAGGGGCCGTTTTATGAAAACGTAGTATTTTTGTCTTTATTTGTGGCTTACCATAGAGAAGGGTCCTTATGCTTCATGTGCAATAAGGACCTTTAAATCTGAATTTCTGTTGGAATTTCAGATGGAAAGGACCTTATTGCACTTGATGAATAAGGACCCTTCTGTGATGGAAAGCCACATTTGTTAAAAAGAGAATTTAGCCAGTACTATTTATAATAAGTTACGTTCATGAAACATGCCTCAAGTGTGTACCTTTTATATGTGTAGGTACTACTTAGTTACAAACTTACATTTTGTAGTTCTTTGGCAAGCGCAAAAAGTCTGCCGCGGTACCCAGGACGAATTGCCGATGCACCATCACGACCCGAGGCGCCTTGCTTGGGTTTAATAAGCCCGTCATTACTGCCAACAAACAATGTTTGAATCGTACGATATAGTCGTTATCTCTGAAAATCTGATGGATGACAGTAATGGACACTGTTTGCACGGTAACGATCCCAGAGAACACATTTTAGAAAAAGGTCACTTCCGTGGACTATGTAAAAGTTAGCGATTTGGATATATATGTATATCACGTAATTCTTATTTGAGACTCAAATACTGAAAATAAGTATCTAGCCTGTAAGGGTGCAGCTTAAAAATTAGCTTTTGATTCTCTGATTCTGATGACTTTGCCATAGGAAAGACGCGATGAAGCATACAATAAAATGTGTATGACATTTGAGTTTTATAATCTTACCGTGAACGTATTGTAGGTAAGCTAGCCACGTAAAAGTATTTTCTTTCAGAATACCGTCGGGTGGCTTCATCGTAAAGTCATCTTGACAAATAGATAAGTCCCGTATCATGCAAATGGATTTGTTCACTTTTACTGAAACAGGAAAATATGCACTAATAAAATATTCAGATGTCGCCAAGCAAAACTGAGTTTTACTAAGAAAGTATTTAACTAAGTATATTCAGTTTCATATAATATTCATGTTCATTCATATTAAATTATTTATTGCAGATAACAAATGATCCATATTATATTAAAATTATTAAAACTACACACACAGAAATAACAATAAATAGGGACATTTAAAATTATTAAAATATTAAAATAAAAATTTCAGCCTTACACAAATAAAAAGGTACATTTTAAAATTAGATACAATCACAAAATAAAAAGTTAAAATTCAGTATGCAAGTTATTCTACCTTAATATTGTAGGTACTTACTTAAAATGATTAAAAATGTGTAGATATGGAACTCCATTTGGCTCCAAGACAAGTTACACAATAAAGAGGTAATCCTTTTCTAACTGCAAAGGCAGGAAAGAATTCATCTGTTTGTGATGTTACTGTGTTATGACACTTGAGACTGCGTCATAATGGGACTGTTACTTCGCGAAGAATGAAAAACAACTGTTCACTAGTTTTGCTGTCTTTGATTCTGGAATTCATAATTTATGCATACCTATTCAGAAAGATTATGGACGTGCATATAGTTTTCTATGAGCACATAGATAACTGTATGAATAATTAATTACACAAACATAATTAAAACACTGCTGAACATTCGTAATTATTTATATTTACTAATTTGTGAAAACATGTTCTGCTGTTTTAACAACAGTTTTGCGCCCCGTTTTGTTTAGTAAAGCACTGGAAACTACTTGTTATTAATAGAGTGATTATTTTCGATGTTTAAAATATTAACTACATATGTATTTGCGGCGTTTGGGGTGGAAACCCTGGGGCCGTGGTGACCTAGCGCGCGTCGCGGATCAGCATTGCCATCTAGCGGGGCAATGCGGCCAGTCTTCTGGGCACCCTACCGAGCGACTACGACTTAGGCCAAATTTTTTAACCGATTTAGATGAAATCTACGTCTACATCTTTGATTTAGTACAAAACTTGACTTAGAACCTAAACTTAAACATTTATTAACCATACGCTGCGTCTTACGTAAGTGAACAACTCGCGAACGCGAAGCAAAGCGGCGCGGCGCGGCGCCGCGGGCCCACGTCTTTCGCGTTCGCAACGAGGTCGCCCACGTAGGACACTTCTATAGGTTCGTTCGCATCGCTTCGCTTTGCGTTCGCGTGTTGTTCGCCTACGTAGTACGCTGCATCAGACGTCGCCGACGACGCTGAAACCTGACCAACCCGACATGTCAGACGATGTTGTTGTTTTGCTTTGTTTGTAGGTAAGTAATGCAATAACATCATAATTACTCATTTATTTCCTTAGTCATAAGATGAAAATGTAATGTATACAAAACGATACCAACTATAAATATCAAGAGCTAGCAAAATGTTGTTTCATAATTAGCTTTATTGTAGCACACGCATGACGTTATAGTCATTAGTTTCTAATATCCTGTAATATCTTTAGTTTCATAGTGTTTAACAAGACTGGGAGAAGTAATTCTAATCTATGTTATAAAAGGCTTTATTAGGTTATGTGCTAATTACTTACTGGATTTAAAGCTCTTTAATAAGGACGAAATATACAATGCACCTATTCCTTCTTCTAAGCTTTGGTTAGCAATAATAGTTGTATATTTATAAATATTATAAATTATATTGAATTGCAAAAAAAAAACTTCGATAAAACATAATATATGAATTGTAAACCAAATGTTTATTTATTTTGATAACCATTATAAAGTTTTTACATTTTAAATTACAGACCGAAAATAATTTATATTGTATAAATTTTTTTATTTAAATTTTTAGCCCCTGTGTGCCTTTGTTGGCAGTACTTTACTTCATTTAGTGATTGGAAATTATCTGCAACCCCTGCGGAAGGTGAGAAAACCGATGATTGGATAATTGAGTTTTTTAGGGTTCCGTAGTAAACTACCCTTACCCTTATAGTTTCGCCATGTCCGTCTGTATGTCTGTCCGTCTATCCGGAGATTTTTAACAAGATTTTTTTACTCAATTATGTTAAGAGTTGCGTATTTTCGACTGTTACTTACTGTTTATTTTTATTTTGTTTTCAGAATATTTACACAGTGAATACTTCTTTGGAAACTGTTTTAAATCTCAAGGTGCAGTTTTCTACACACATACATCTTTTAATCATTTACAACTTTTGGGAAAGTTAATATTACGTGTAAGTAAAGTTTTAACTAAGGCACGAGTAGGTAGATGTAAGCTGAGACAATAATACTTATGTTTTATTTTTATAATCTCTCGAAAACTTTTAATTACTTTTAGGGCATAAATAGGTAACAATGCCTAACCTCGAATAGATTGACTCATTGTCACAATAACTATTGTTTTATTTTCGAAAATGTATAGCGAGGATATCGAAACACATGCTATTTGCTTACAAATACATAAGTAGGTTATATTTGCTCTATTATTTTAGGCTTGGATACCTGTTCCTCGGATTCCTACGTGCATCATACTCAGAGCCACTTCTAGCCTAGATGATCTGTTTCGATACACTT
This sequence comes from Cydia strobilella, assembly GCF_947568885.1. Lineage (NCBI taxonomy): Eukaryota > Metazoa > Arthropoda > Insecta > Lepidoptera > Tortricidae > Cydia > Cydia strobilella. The sequence goes on from NC_086043.1 coordinate 7,576,243, forward strand.
CGTATAATTTTCAAGTAAGTGAAGTAATTATTTTTTACCACAGTAAGTATTCACTTTTCAAACCTATTTAGATTTCATTTCATATTTGAAAGTATTATAAATAAATCACATTTCAATAAATCCAATATCAATACCAAACGACGGAACTTCTTGATTCTCTTTAGTTTATTTTGGCTTTCAAAAATCATAGCAATAAAATTGACAATCTGATCTTTATAATTTGGTATTAAAACAATCGATTGCATATTCATTCCGATTGATTAAAATTATAATTTAATGTGTTTAAAATGCGAAAGTTTTTAATTGTTTGCTTATTTACGTTTCCAGGTGTGCGTCCCTCGCATCACCTACTGCCACTCACATACTCGATACAAATACCACTTCTTGGAGTGGTACATCCCTAAAAACTTTACGGGAGGAATGGACTGGGATGTGTACTTTTTTGGACCCCGTAGTATGCAGTGGTAGCAAATTATGAATGATCAAAAGTAAATTCAATTAAAATTGAGCTCATTTCTAGAATATCTATACCTAAATAATAAATACTGACAATAATTAGTTTCAGTTTGTGTCTCCATTAAATTGTAGTCAATTCTCCTAAAGCCCCAGTTATATTTTGCTATTCGTAATCGCAAACCAAAACACCCAGTTTTTCCGAAGAGGTCCCCGAATCGTTGCCAGTTCACCGACGCGGGCACGCGGGCAGGTCTACATCGGGTCCCGTGAGGGGCTGAGGGCCTTGTTGAACCGCCCGTGTAGCTGCTAATCCTTCCATACCGCCTTGCGATCCTTGGTGCTTAGTACTACAGGTTTGTGCCAGTTCTCGTTTGCCAAGCTGAGCTGCGTGAGGCCCCTGTCTGCTGCCACCACATCACGGTGCATCTCACACTCGTTGTTGAGGAAATAATTCCTGAGATTACACCGATGTACACCGTACATCTCACGGTTGTAGAGATTTTTGGCGTTTAGAAAGCCGCGACCTCCACACTTCCGTGCGATGTACAATCTCCTAACCTATGGACGCCTGCAACTCCAGAGGTGTTACATGCGCGTTGCCGACCCTAACACCCCGCACCCTCGTTGTGCTCTGGCAGCCTTACTCACCGGCAGGAAGGTCCTTCCCCAGTTGGGGTCTGCTCTAGGTCTGGAATAACATCCGCTGTGCTGTGCCCTACCACACAACGCGATTTGACATTCACATTGCCCCTACCTCTCTTTACCTATGTTTTGTCTCTGGCAGAATACCGTGAAAATTAGTTTTAACTAGTAAAACGCATTAATCCTATTCAAACTAGTTTAATATTGTTAGTGAAAACTAGTTATCACCAAGGCACTTTGTGAAAACTAGTTTTGACGGAAAACTCAGTTAAAACTAATAGTTTCGACTAGTGATGACGCGTTTTCACCAGGGTATTCATCATCATCGTCGTTATCATGTTAGTCAGCCGATAGACGTCCACTGCTGGACATAGGCCTCCCCCAAGGCTCGCCACTCCATCTTGTTGGAGGCCTGCCGGCAGCTCGGCGTACTAGGGCGTTACGGAAAACTAATTTTTACTAGAGAAAACGCGTCTCCACTTTAAACGCGTACTAACTACCTATACTGTATAGGTATACATATATGGTAGGAAAAGTGTTATAGTATGGAATAGAGTATTAGGTAGGGACTAAGCGTCTACGTGCTTTCGAAATCATGTAACATTTAACGGTTTTTACTGGTTATGATTTAGTTTCTATGTTCTATATAGTATTTTTGTTAGTTTAGATACAGAGTTAGAAATAAATACAACATAGTATAAGTGGTGGGCAATTTTTATTGGGTTATTAATAAACATTATTATTTTTGTCGTATTCAGAATAGGTACCGTAAATACCACCTAAATAATAATAAATAAACTTCCAATTATGGTCCAAAATAATTCAAATATTGTTGTTCAGGTGTCATATAGTTTATTTGAATGAATTTCGTAGTTCTAAGGCTAATTAATTACAAAAGTACCGTTAAACCAGTAAGGTTTGTTTCGATACTCCATCCGCAGTAGTTTTTATACAACAATAAGATATCTTTTAATTACAACATAAGAAAGTTCATAACATGCTCAATTTAATTAATCTATTATTTAAATTACAACAAACTGACACCGTTGCACTGAGCGCAAATATTTTTTTTCCTTATCCTATGTTCTGCCGATTGGCCGCTCGGCGGACCGGTCCTGCGCTCGCTTGAGTACAGGCAAGTACAGGATGCTCCAATTATGTTTGAATGAGATTTTTATTATCTTATTACTCATAGTTAATAATCCTACCAAATATTTCAACTTTTGCAGTGTGTTCAAATTTTTTAATATTATTATATAATAATGTAAATGCGAAATTAACTCTGTCTGTCACAGTCTAATTGTTCAAAATTAAGAGTCATATCTCTTTTTGTCGAGTTATTAGATAATGTTAGGTACTTTTGACGCGTAGTCTGAACCTCTACTTTTGATGCTGCTTGTACTGGACTATAGATAGTTGGTTTCACGGTTCTCTTACTAGATCATTTACATCATTATAGGGTGATAATACTCAAAAACGAATGTCGCTGGCATATAAAACTGGGCCATGAAATAGAACTCATGAATGAGTATCCTGCCCACCGTGCGCATCATCAAGTATATCACCGATCCCTGACAGTAGTGGAAGGGTATTCGCGTCCTTTTGAACTGGTACTTGGCTGGAACATAAACCTTGACCACAACACACTGCAAACTGAATTTCATCGAGTTCGTTGTGTCTAGAACCTGAAAAGGTATTTTATGAACGTTTTAGGATAAAAATATGATTTGATCTGTAGGTAAAGTGAGTTTTGATATTCCTAAATTACCTAAAGCTAAGAGTTTGAATGATTCACGGTTAGTTTCTGAGATATAGACCGTGATTACCTTTTGTAATTTGTTTTGTTGTTTTTGCGTCGAAATGTCGGGAGCTCAAAAACAATACAAAAGGTGTGATTACCTTTTGTATTGTTTGAGAGCTAGGTCTATATCCCGGTCAATATAAGTCTACCTAAATCTAGTTGTGGTATAAAACCGTGTTTTAGGGTACCGTACCCCAAGGGTAAAAACGGGACCCTATTACTAAGACTCCACTGTCCGTCTGTATGTCTGTCACCAGGCTGTATCTCATGAACCGTGACTAGACAGTCGAAAATTTTCGTAGATGTATTTCTGTTGCCGCTATAACGACAAACACTAAAAAGTCCGGAACGCTCGGTGAGCGAGTCCAACTCGCACATTACCGGTTTTTAGTTTTTTTATAATAATTATGCTTGTTTTTTTATTATTATAGCCTATCAGTTTTAATATACATTTTTTATTAGGATTTTTTGATTAGCACGAATGAGAAATAAAAAAATTGCCGCTCGGTCTTATTGTCAAATGTTCGTAACACGACTGATACGACTGAGTGGTTACTACAATATGGCAAGAGGTGCGGGATGTAAAATAACTACTCTTAACCTTGATTTTAACCTCCATCCGATCTTAACCGGGTAAGTTATTATTCAAGTAAACCGCCACCATTGTGTCATTACACAGGCACCAGTGTAACCTATCATTTAAATTATTGCCAGTGGGAGAAATTGTTTTCAATGAAATACCGCAACTTGGCGCATGATCATAAAATATTACTGGTCAGGCTTTTTATAAGGAATTTAAAGGAAATGAGTTTAATTTAACATACATAAATCCATTGCGTCTCAGCCACATAGCGGTGAGGTATTGAGTAGTTGGAGGTTCGGAACAGATTCGCCCGGTTAGTCACATCACTCTTGCACCAACCAAACTTGTAGATGGTATGTAAGCTATCTGTGGGTAAGTTACAAATTTAAATTCCAAACACATTATGCTTACTTACTTACAATTTAGGTTGAATCTTCAGCAAAATGGAACTGAATTCCAATGGGGTTGGCCGGTCGAATTATTTTACAGATGGCGCCTATAGGTTTTCCTGTCAATTCCTAGAATTGTGTTATATTCTTGTTTTTTTTTTTTATGGGCTAGATCTAGCACTTAAGGTCAAATCTCATGCCGGGGCCACACTAACGGGACACGGCCGCAACCCCAGTGTGGCCATATGAAAAATGTCGAATTAACGCGATAATTAAAGCGTTTCTCGTTAGTGTGGCCCCAGAATCATAGAATATAACATAATTAGAGACAGGGACCTATGCTGGCCCGATCTATGCAAACCTTTGACAGTTGTCAACCCCATTGTAGGTACCATGCTTGTGAAAAAATAAAAACTTTTGAGTTAGACCAAGACACGTGTGCAAGGATTTTAATAGCACACGCAGTGCAAGTGTTAGTTGAAATGTTAAGCTTCTATGAAATTGTGACGTATAAATAACACTTGCACTGCGTGTGCTATCAAAATCGTTGCAGACTTATCTTGGTCTGACTCTAAATTTTTTATTTATAACGTTATTTCAACATAGCTCCATGTCGCGTTGAGTTTAGCCATCGTACTTCGAGGCAGGAGTTCTTCAAAGTCCTCGTACTCCGTATCTTCGACTACGCCCTCGTCTTCTGCGCGCAGCGCATATGAAGCTTTATGGGCTGGTATAACTCGCCAACCATAACATGGGGCTGAAAAATAATCGAATAAAAAAAAAATATTAGCGGGACATCTTACACAGATCAACCTAGCTCCAAACTAAACAAAGCTTGTATGGGTGCTAGGCGACGATATACACACTTATATAGATAAATACATACTTATATACATAGAAAGCACTCATGACTCAAGAACAAATATTTGTGTTCATCACATAAATAAATGCCCTTACCGGGATTCGAACCCAGGACTATCGGCTTCACAGGCAGGGTCACCCACTAGGCCAGGCTACTCGTCGTCGGATGAAAAAGTAAATAAAGTACCATATCCAATAAATAAGTACCTATTAATTATTATGACATAAAAATATATCTTACCTATAAATATATATAACAAAAATGGCAAAAAGAAAATAAATGTTAGACAATGCATTTTTCCCAACATCATTTCTAACTGGAATTAAAGTTTTAAATATGTGGCGTATTGTACGTCTTTCCGTGCTTAATGCACGCTTAACGCTGTACCTTTACTTACTTTCAACCAACTGATTTTCTGAATACAAGAAAAATTTACTGTTTACAAATTATGCTTACTGAGTAATTGAGTTGAATGTTTGATAAAATTGTGAAAAGTCATTGTTTTCACTCGTAAACAGCATTCCAACGGATTCAGCCTCGGCTGTCGAATTCCCAACTGTTTAACACACAAGTTTACTAATCTTTTGGTGCCGGAGTTTTTTTAGTACCATTATTAAGCGCCTGTAAAGGTAATAAATATTGCTTATGATCAACTGTATTCCTGAACACGTATAGTCAATCATTTTGATTGCTGAAATAAAACCTTAAGTTGACGAGAGATTAGAATTGACTATAGAAAAGTTATTCCCACCAAAAACATTTCAAGTAAAATGTTGCCAAGACGAAACCATAAAGCTCGCACTGTCAAAAAGTTATCAGATCTTTTGTAGAGCCAAGCTTCTAACTCTACAGGCCCTAACTTCACACTCTACACCTTAGTCAAAATATGTGGCTTGGCCGTTTCGCTACCGTCACATGGGCGTAAGGCGAAAAACTTCACTATAAATTATTGTATGTAACAAAACGGCCTAGCCACATATTTTAAATAACGTGTAGAGTTTTTTTAAGTTAGGGTCTGTAGAGTTAGAAGTTTGGCTCTACAAAAGATCTGATAACTTCTTGACAGTGCGAGCCTTATGATTTCGTCTTGGCAATATTTTACATGAAATGTTTTTGGTGGGATCTCACTTCTTTTTGTAAGTTGCTTATGACAATCTTCCATCTCCTTATTTAAAGGGTTGGGGGTAATTTACCATTCAAAATCCCGAAATTTCGTATCTGGAGGCATCTTTTATACAATCTGCTTTTTACTGATTCCCCTTACAAACTTCAACCCCCTTTTCCCCCTAACGCCCTTTTCCACCCCTTTTTCACCCTTATAGGATGATTTTGGAGTTGAAAACTAATATTCTATATCATTCCCCACAACAAAAACTATCTACATACCAAATTTTAACTAAATCGGTACAGCGGTTATTGATTCCCTATACAAAATTCCACCCCCCTTTTCACCCCCTTCGTCGAACGTGGTTCGCGGTAGGCTCTCAGATCTTTGATTTCGGTTCGTGAATAACCGATAAATATTAAATTAATTTTAGATTCAAAATAAACAATTAATAAAATCTACTCGCTACATGATAGGAAATAAATCAAATAAACAATACATAAAATCTACTTACTACTAATCAACTACTAATCTACTCAAACATTAAAAAAATGACATTGACATATCGCCGACCTGACGCAACGCCATTTTGGTATTTTTGGTTTACGTATTCGGCATTCGTTACTTTACTCGTATAGTGATCGGATGTATTCAGTGCGTTTTCTCTCATCTTCATCAACAAATATAAGTACCTCCCAATAGTTTATTTTTGGTTAGTACCGGTTGTAGCACATTACTATTTATAAGACGTAAAAAACTAGCAGCACATGAAATGTCATTTTAGTCTACGGAATAAAAAACAGACTTTAAGGGTCCTAGTTGACTATGGTAACCTAAAAATGAAAACTTCAGACGGATTCGTACAAGTTTGTGCACGAGGGCGGTTGACGTTGCCACACGTTGCTGAAGTTTACGCAAACAAATGATGAACAGAATTTGGGCGTAATACGAGGTCCTGGAAGCAGCCTGGTGGTCTCGAACTGCCTACCAGTTACGTTACCATCAGTGCAGTTGGGTATGTCGAAGTTTCGAAGTCCCACTATTGTCATTGTGCCAAGTTGCGGTAAATTTCCTAAATGTTCTCAGAAATGTATGGAAAAATCATGGAATATTTATATTTACATAGAAAATATGTTTTTAAATAAAATAAAATAATATTTCACAACTTTGGAAACTTTCCAGTGGTTCAATAATAAAATGTACACAGTTACGGCAGTTACATTGAATCCACAGCAGAATTTTTCAAAAAGCAAACATTTTAATTTGACGGTTACGATATATTAAATAACGTCTTTATGAGATTAAATGTAAGTATATTAGTCATATTACTTTAAAAAAAGATTGTTTTATTTAATAATACATTACACACAGTGATATATAAACTCAAAAATCTTAATCTAAATTGAACCAACACCTAATTAGTTAAATTAGACAATGCAATTAGAAACACACACAAAAGACGATTAGTAAAACTCGCCTCGAGCGTTTGCATCTGGAACGCAAAGGAGCCCACGTTAAACGGCGATGGACAACCTCTGCATCAGAAACAACCCGGAGCGAGGGTCATGACCACTAAGCTCTCCCGCAAGCGTCTGCCCACTTCCCCAATAAATGCTCTTACATATAACAATACAAAACCTAACATATATGCGGCTATAGGTAAATAAATTTATCGGTAACCAAATACTACTATGCAAAATTGCACCAGATGCATTAAACTAAGATAGTTATATCTTCATAGAGACTAGAGACTACTACATAGTTTAAATTTGTCGGAAAACTTATGTCCTAAATACTTAACGAACCTAGCGTATCTAGGTAACAAATCAAATATTTTTTATGAAATATTTTGATTTGTGTTATTTAAGTAGTAACACTACTATATATAAATTAAAAACTGAAATAGATATCATACTGACCACTAGACCGCCCGGGCCCGGCCTGGTGGTCTAGTGGTCAGGACGTTAGCCGCGTAAGCTGAAGACGCGGGTTCGATTCCCGCCTCGGCCACCGGTGGACTTGGTCACTTTTACTTTGGTGTATGATATCTATTTCAGTTTAGAACCTAGCGTAATCATAACAAATATTATGTTTTATGACTAATATTAAGATCAATATGTGTATATAATTTAAGTATAATATTTTGATTACAATTATTACATATCTTCTAATAAAAAAACACTAACCGCTGCTGATACTTGTAATACTTTCTCTCGGCCTATATGTACTTGTACGGTTAGGTGTCATTAGGGAAATCCACATATTCCTTGTATTTGGATCGCATACTACGAAATACACAAATAATACAAAGCCTTGTAAAGTTGAAGTCAAACAGAACAAATACGACCACATGAAATTATTTGTAAATGATAAAATACCAAATATCCAAGTTAGCCCTAATAAAAAGAACAGAAATATAGATAGTCTGAATTGAGCACCTATAAGATCGATATCTGTAGTTCTCATTTTTCCGTCAGGGCCTCTGTATATAGAGTACAAAATTATAGCAAAGAGGACAATATTTGTTGTTAGTATTATGCAGATTGGAACAATTACACTCATGATTAGAATAAAGCCTCTAGGATAGCAAATTAGGTATCTACCCGTCTCGGATTTAGTTGATTCCGGAATATAATTATCTGTGTCAAGTAATAAAATTACTATTATTGGTATAAAAGGCAAACCCCAACCTAATGCAGTACATTTCATCATAAATCTTGATGGTCTGCATACTCCTAAGACTCGCACATATCTAACAAACTGTAAGGCTGCTGTTATAAACATCCACATGAAACTTGCCAGAATAGAATAGTGCAATAAAGCACCAAGTATTATACATACTACTTTATTGTGCGCAGCAACTTTGTACATGCCTTTTTCGTGAACGATTATTGTCGTATCTAGATTAAATACTATAATAAATATTAAAGGCAAAGCAATTGCACTTGATAAATGTAGTAGAACTTTTGTACCTGCTTTTTGCCTCCAAGCAGAAAAAACTGATGCTGTTATCCATATTCCTACTATACCTACTAAAGAAATGAAGCTTCCAACCAATGTTATAATATTCAAAACCTTTTTGTGATGTGCTTGAAACTCTTGATTGACTGAACCAACGCCCGCATTAATTAGTTGACCAAAATGAGTTAAATGATAACATTCACAAACTGTTATACTATTTGTTGACTTATAGGGCAAACATCCTTTCTTTGCCCAGAAACCTGGTAAGTCTCTATTATTGTCTGCTTGAAAATTCCAATATCCACAGATTTTTTTACCCTCATAACCAGATGTTATGTCTTTAAATACTAGAGGCACGGCGTGCTCTAAATTAGACGAGTACCCAGGAATGGAAATACCAATAACTCGACTGTTCATTTCATATTCCTTGAATCCAATTTCTGGAAACATTGCATCGGTATAAAATACACTTATTACAACAAACAGTTCATTATTTTTATTCAAGTCGTTGGATGTGTCATTAGAGATAGATTGCACAGACTCAAGAATCTGATCTGGAATCCATGTAGCAGCCTCTAAATTTTTTATAGCAAGCACATCACTCAATGTTGTGTTCTTAAATAAAGGTTTAATTACCATTTCAGTAAAATCATTTGAGCATGCATTATTAATTATTGCTATACCTGTAATATTGTTTTGTCCAGGATACGAAATTTGAACCACAAACTGTGGTTTGACTGCTAAAAAATAAGTACTTTCCTTTTCCTTTTCTTCTTCGACTAAATGTTCAATTATATCATTTACTGAATCTAATATGACATTAGTTGAATTAAGGGTTTGGGATAAAAGTAAATAACCCTGATCCACTGACATCACTCTGTCCATCACCCATGCCACGTTATCTATATCTCCTAGATCAACAGACTTATTGTTTTCAGCTAAATATAACACATACTGTAATGACATCGACAGGTAATATAAATCAGCGGGGATTATATTGTCTACATTTCCGAGCACTGCTCCAAGTCCATTGGTAAAAAAATTGATTGTATCATTATCAGGTATATTACCTTTCATGAAGTCAAATAAGAATTTGGTTGTCCAAGATGGTTCATAAGTACTATCACATAGTCCTTCAACGTCACCCCATGTACCTCCAAACAAATAAGATCCTAAACAATGCCTTTTTACTGGCAGACCATTAGCTTGCAAACAGAACTGTTGAGGAGCAGCAATTTGTCCAATACGTGTTAGATCCCAATTTAACTCAAAAATGTCGTCACTAGTAGTAGGTAAACAATAGATTGAACTGGAAATATTCACAAAGGTATAATTAGTTTTAGGAAGCTCTATTTCTGCTTTTTCTTTTAATGTGAGAAATGTTTGTAGGATATTACTGGCTTTATCATCGTAAATGTCAATAATTGCTACATGCAAATGCATTAAAAGTACCATATGCTCAATAGAGAAATCTAATATATCCATTACTAAAACTTGGTTAGCATGAAATATTTCGGTAATAATTGAAATTAAATTGGTCATGTCGGGTTCTTCCGTGTCATATGAAATGTTGCACTTTTCGAGAACAAGGGCAAAAACATGTTCTTCGTTACAGTTAGGGTTTACGATTAATTTATCCGTAGCAACTAATGTAAAGTTTTTTGTATGGCCTTCGCACCAATATTGAGCTGCTCGGTATGTCACTGGATCAATTTCATATACCACTTTGTCTATATCGCTAAAATCATTCACTTCCCTTAATAGCTTTACCTGAATAATAGGTTCGTCGTTAACGTCTACGACTTTGACAAAACCCTTTGCATTAGAAAAACACTGAACACCTTTATCATTATCATCGGATTTCCACAAACCTGAAGGATAATAAATTGTAAGGTGCATCTTATTTTCTACGTCACTGTATTCAAACATAAATTCTGTTTCCCTAAATTTCATTTCAGCTTCACAAGCCATGCAAGTAAACTTAGATGACGTATTTGTTAAACTCAGTATTCCACTTTCATTAATTATTCCCTGTAATGAAGAAGTCTTGAGTTCAGATACTTCAAACTTATCACCATCGTCGTCTGGCAACATGGTTATACTAACAGGAGGAAATATTTGAAACCAACACCATGTTGAACTATTTAATGCATTTATCGCAGCTAGTTTTGTAAAACCATATCTCGTCAACTCACCACGGAGACCTTGGTTTGCACTTGGACTAGGCTTTGAACACTTTGTAGTAACAAATTCATCGTACGTTAAACCAGTCTCATCGTCAGATTCCTCGATTCCGTAACAAGTGCTATCATCTGGCATAAAATTAAATCCATAGTACCTATCAGGACAACCTGATGGATAACGAAACTCATTTACGGAAAAACACAAGCTGGGATATTCCATGCTACAAGTTTCAGTTATTACGGTACTCTGTTCGACGTTGAGAAGCAAACAATTTTTCAACATAGTAGTTCGCATTTGTAACATGCTATGTTTAGTACTAGTTTCCACAATTCGTCCCCAATTTGGACCAGGAACATGCCAGACAACTGGATTAAAATGTTTGGATCTTTGAGCCGGTAGCCAAAAGTATTTATCCTTAGTCGCATTCAATGATGTTAATAAAGATATTATTTCGCTTCCATCTAAATCTGTTATAACGGTAGTTTTTCTACTTTTATAACAAGGATAATTCCAAGCCGATGGTTTGTTGATTTGATAACAGTAACCACTATTCTCTGAAATCACGTGATGCCCCGGAGGACATTTTGAAAAGTCAAAATAGTTGGCTATTTGTTGACACGCCTGCATATATTCTAGGCTTGGTTCCCAATGAGTTCCATTGCAGTTTCTTGTAATAAGGCGTTCATATCTGATGCATAGCGGTCTGGATGTGACGTTTTCTCCGAGTGAACTCGAAGGCCAGGTGACTTTAATACCACTTTTTGATACCTCACGTGGGCAATCCTGTAAGAAGGTATAGGACAATTATATTCCTTCTCGTAATATAATTACAGAGTCTTGTTATATGATAGGTATATTTGGAATGTAATACCTGTACACAAATATTTACTAAAGTTGCAAATATTAATGAAATATAACACATAAAGGACATGTTGGTGAACTTGCGTATGCCCGCAGAGAGTACTTACTGAGTGTTTGATGCATTATTTTTATCAGGAGACAAGTTGATCTAAATGAAGTGTCAATATATATTAATATAAATATACCTATACAGATACAGTACAGGTTGACCTAAAATCTGATTGCCGTCCGCTTGAAAAAAAAACTGCTATTACTTACATGCTACATTGATTGGAAGTTTTTTTATTGATTGATCCTATTCGTGACATATCTAATTTTATTTTAATGTTGTGTTTAATGTTAAATGGCACATTATTTAATATGAACCGGGGGGGGGGGGCTAGAAATATAGTTAAAGTTAGTAAAGATATGGTAGCGATTTCTGTTATTTTATTCCAGACAATCTACCATGAAGACTATATAAAGGAGCCAAATCTCTATGTATGAAAAGTGTCCATCAAAAAACAGTAATTAGGCGGCGCCACCATACACCGAAATACTACTAAAAACAACCTACGTAATTTGGTCGGGTTATTTGTTGCCTCATATGGTTCATGTTATACTCATGTCCCATCAGAGCCTAACTAGCGCCACCGGAGAGATTAGGAACTATTATTTAAAGCTGAAAGCGGTCACTTTTGCAACAATTCTGCCATACGAGATTGGCATCCTTTCTATACCATCCATACAATCTACTTTTGCGTAAAGTTGACTTCCGATTACGCAAACTACATCACTAGATGTCACTTCGAATAGATAATTATAATTTTAAGGCATGAATACATTAAGAAGGTTGCATATACCTCATTTGTCAAGACCTGTCTTTATTTATAATATTATTGCCTAGTAACTGTTGTTTACTGTCAGACAAAAATAAATGTCGTAAACAGATATATGAACTTATTTATTCTCTGTTAATTTTTAAATGGTAGCTGATTAAAAAGGAGCAAGCATTAAACTCGAGTACATTCAAATAGAGAAATTAAACGTCTAATGTTACAAAACCTGGAAACCTGTTTAAAATTTTAATAGTACTCAGGTAAATTCTAATTATAATTTTTATTTAAAAACATAAAAATTGATTATTTATGAATTTTTTAGGGTTTCGTACCTCAAAAGGAAAAACGGAACCCTTATAGGATCACTCGTGCGTCTGTCTGTCCGTCTGTCACAGCCTATTTTCTCCGAAACTACTGGACCAATTAAGTTGAAATTTGGTACACATATGTAAGTTTGTGACCCAAAGATGGACATGTAACGTAAACATATTAATTTTAAACACGGGGACCACTTTTGGGGGGTAAATGAGATAATTAAAAAATAAAGTTTGTCAAACTATATCATGTAACATATCAAATGAGAGAGCTCATTGTACGAATCTTAAATATATATTTTTTATAATTTTAAAATAAATAGTTTAAAAGTTATTCAAGAAAATAGGCAAAAAATGTCAATTCCTTCCTTTATCTCCGAAACTACTGGGTCAAACATTTTGAAAAAAATACACATAATAGATCTTTACCTATAGATCACCGGAAAACCTATTAGAAATGTGCAGTCAAGCGTGACTCGGACTTAATTACTTAGTTTTTGATCCGACTTCTACGGGTTTTTTAAAGACATTTCACATAAAAAATACATTGTTTAAATTGTGGAATGTACGGAACCCTTGGAACGCGAGTCCGACTCGCACTTGGCCGGTTTTTTTTAATGCATTTATCACTGGCCCACCCTGTACAATACAACAATAAATTACCCTTACTTTAAACTATACTACCATAGAAACTAATACTAATAATAATATGTCACAATTAAAATAAATCTACACATTTCACATTTCACACACACACATTCAGTCACATTTTAAATAATCAGCCGTATAAATCGTCCCGCGACCCCCCGATGCAAAGGTGCCCATCACGCTCGCCGCTTTGCCACGTTGAACCGCGATGGACAATCTTTGCATCATGAAGGACCCAGAGCGAGGATCCAAACCTCTCTCCCGCATGCGTCTCCCCACTTCTCCGAAAAAGGCTCTGGCCTCCGCACACCAGCACCCCGTAATTTCAACGACAAGAGGGACAAATAAATAGTTCGCCAGGACTTCGTATTTCTCCCGCTTGCGAACTACAGCCAACTCGGCTGCTCACCCTGCCGTTCTCATGGTACGGCCAATATGCGACGCCGCGAAAGTGCTGACGCACGTTGCGTCCCACACTAAACATTTCCCTCTCTCCCAGGGAACCAAAGTCAACCCACTACTGTTAGGTTTTTAAACCTTTTCTACATAATATTAGAATGGTCGGCAACGCGCATGTAATATCTCTGGTGTTGCAGGCGTCCATAGGCTACGGTAACTGCTTACCATCAGGAGGGCCGTATGCTTGGCGTGGTATAAAAAAAATCTACTTTGTCTTATATTGGTTACAAGAAATCAAACCAAAAATTTACTTGTAAATCGACCAAGTAGTCTTAATATTATTTAGGACAGTACACGTATGGATGCATATGTAGTTTTGTACGCACATACATAATTAGTTTCAGGATAAAGTCAGAGATAGCGCTTTCAAATGAGTTTCCATAAAATCCCTCTTGAAGGCTCTCTTTACCTATACTTACTTTACACTGAGATGCACGTTAAAGTAGATTCCATATATATATTTTTTTTTTAATAGTTTTTTTTTAATATCATATTTGAGGAGTCAAGAGGAAAACGATATAAGAGGCGAAGTTTGTTTGTCAGATTTTGATAAAATTTTGTAAGTTTCAAGAGCTCCTCATTCTGGGCGGAACAAACACAAAATCCCATTATAGGACAAAATAAGTTGGCTGTAAATTTCCGTTGAGTTCCGAAAATTCCGTACGTTTTCGTAACTCACAGGAGGATTCTTAGGACACGGTTAAATTGTCCTTATATTGTACAGAATCGGGAACTCTACCTTATATCTTTATCGAAATCTGACGACAAAAAAAATTGGTCCATGACTATCGTTTAAAGCTCTCCTAAAGTTATAGTATAAATCTTTTCTTAAAAATAATTTGAGAAGATGCAGACTATAGTAGTAATATAATATACTAATATCTATTTCTTCTTCTCAGTCGTTCCCTTTTGGTAGTGGCCGTGGCTGTTGCAATGGTTCCACATCATGGTCGTTGTCTTCGTCCTCTTTGACAACATGCATCGTTGAGAACTGTCTCCCTGGGCAGAATCGTCCACTCCACTATTGTGCTTTGTATGGCGTTGGAATAGGTAACGTGTGTGATTTATACTTTTTTGCTATTTCGGAATTAGGCTTATTCACTTTACCTAAACTCATTACTCTTTACCCATGAGGTTTTGGGTAATATCAAAGATATATGTAACTCCGTATAAGATAAGTAGTCTAAGAAATAAACGTGCCTATGAAAATCAAGAAAAAAATATGCTCGAAAAGTTGGCGCCATACCTTTGGCCTATAGGTACTCGTGTAGATGGCGACACCGTTTGATATTTAACAATGTTAACAAATATCAGTGAAAGAACAAGGATCAAATTTAAATGGCGTTCAAAAGTTTTAATCCTGTGTCGAAAGATGGCAGTAAATTTAGCGTGAATACAAAATTTACTATGACAATAATAAGCCTCTATACACTCAATGCTCTTTGGTAATATAGACCGTTATCCTTTTTCATCTGGACTCTTTCTAAAAATAATCTTTAATTTAATTATTTAATAAAACAACCTGTTTATATCCAAAACGGTAGGTACATGTCAAGATCAGTTTTGATACGATATCAGTAGCAATATCAATTAGTGGGAAAGATAGCGTAATATATTCACCGATAAGCCCTTTACCAAATCTCGGCTTCTAGTTGACTAACCGCTAATTTCTGTTATCATTTGTCATATCATAGGTACTCTATATGGTTGAAAAAGCAAGATGTACCTAAGTAAATTGCTGTTCAACTGTGTTAGTAAGAAATGGGGAATTTTTTTAACGAACCCTGATAAGTATCATGTAAATAAAGGATTCATATGTACTCGTACCTACTACATTTTCATGTATTAACTAATGTTTTGCTTTTCATGCCGGTGACAAATAGGTATAACTAATCGAAGGATATAATAGTGTACGTCACTGGATTACACTGTATTTTTCCCTTTCTTGTTTCTCTACGGGAAACCTTATTATGTTCGTTGATATTAATAAAACGAGAATTTGGGCGAAATTAAATTGTGTAGACAACTTTATATCGGTATATTTTTCTATAAATAATAATTATAATGACAAATATTAATATCAATAACACTTGTACAAACTTTAAAAATTATATAAATACAAAAAGTAAGTATCACCAGGAACTTTGTCATGTCTCATCAATATTAAATAAGAATAAATTTAGCTGTCATCATCATCACTGGGATGATACAATTAAGGATTAACTCACGTAGCACCGAACCATGCCCACCATGAGCGTCGTCCGGGCACTGGTCCTGCGGCACTCGGTCAACTGATTTTCTTACTCATCAACGTCAACTTATATGTCCATATGCCCAAGCCGTGCGCGTTTGCTCGTGTTTTGATCGGGATGGGTACACTCGGGTAAATTGAGTAGAAGAAACAGTTTCAAAATCAAAACTGAAGCTGCGATCTGGAACTGCTGATTAAGTTAAATTGTTAAATTAAATGGCTCAGGCACAGCTCGAGCATGGCGTGGGTGTGGCACGGTGTAGCGTAAGTCATCCTTGACTAAATAAACCTAAGTCATTATACTTAATCTCAATATCACACCCACCGACCAAGATACCTAAACGCTGCAAATTCGAGTAACAGGAAGTTTGATAATAATTTTGTAATACAAATTAATTTGAGAACTATAGTCGAACCAAGCTATCTCCGCACCGACTTTGACGTGTCAGAGGGTTTTCACATTGTCGGCTCCGATATCGGATGTCAGAAGGAAGTAAAATGTTTTCCTGTATTTGTGTACGCATTTATTAATTAATAAATCATTATTACTAAAAAACAATAAAAACGGCAAAAAGGCGGACTTAATGTCAGTGGCACTCTCCTGCAGCTGTTTTTGTCATAGGCACCTTCCGATATCCAATATCGGAAAGGCGCTTCCGATAAATATAGCCATGTCGGAGCCCCCCGTCAGCTGCCGGGCCGATAATATTTGTTTGTGTGCACAATGTGAAAACGCTCTCAGGGTCTGGAAGTGTCAAACTTTATTTTTTTAATTGTTTTATTTTATTGGTTATATACTTTGTCATTGCTATTTGCAAAATATGAGCCGAGTTGGCCTGGTCCGTCTCGACATTTCGAAAGATTGACACGCTTAGTGTCCCTTTTGATAATGCGTTTGGGGAGTGTATAAGTAGGTGTGATCTTCTGTTTGTCGACCAGAAGGAATATGTCCAAGTCTGCCGTCTCCCCATTATTCTGACTTATCAGTTTTTAGTCCACCGCTTGGTAGTGGAGGCGGAGGCACATTAGGTATAGCGGGGTCTTTCGACGCATAGTTGAGGAGGTTTAGGTCACTTGGCTCGGAGGGAGGCGCGTCTGCACTTTGCGCAGATGCGAGCGCTGGCGCTGCGGGCACAGCCCTGGCGGGAACCAGCGCAGGACCTTGCGGTACCAACGTATTCGCCAATGGTCTATACAATGGCGGCAAATTTGCGTACGGGTTAAAGCTAAACGGATCATACGGGTCGTAGAATCTGAAGCCCGAGTACGTGTACGGGTAGGTGAATGGGCCGACTTGCGTGAATCCGTTATAAGCTGGATTAATACGTCCCAATGGAAAAACTTGAGAAGGCAAGCCGAATTCATTCAGCGGTATGGGGGATTCTGTGTTCGGCGGAAGCGGCGGCGTGGGCGTCGGTTTGTTGCTGTCGGATTCAGGCTGCGGCTCATGTGGCGAAATCTCGCTGGAGGGAGTTTTATCCTCGGATGGAGCTTCTGCAGGCTTCGGCGATGACGCTGGTGATGGAGCAGGAGGTGCTGGTGCTGGCTGTTCCGTGGGAGATGGCGCAGGAACTGGGATCAAACCCTGAAATTAAACGAAAAGATAACTATACAGAAGCATTCAATTGTCGTCATGTGTACAAAATTTGCGTTTAAATGTCATCTTACGGTTACAACAACGGTTAATTACAACAAAATAATTATATTTTTTTAGTAATCTTTTAAAGTAATTTTTCAAAGGCTCCTCCAAGACTTAACTTTATAGCCAAAAGCCTGGAGGGCGGCAGGCGGTCAGAGTTATAGATATCAACAAATTACTTACTAAGAAAAAAATATTGATCCCTTAAATTATGGCACTGTTAAGTGATAACTCGGTATACTTCAAAACTAGGTACTTTGTAAACCATGTCAGTGATAACATACATTACTGATAGGGTAGTCCCCATACACGAAAGGAGAGTACGGGAAGCCGAAGTGGTCGTGCAGTACCGGCTGATACACCGGGTAGGCTTTGCTGGGTTCCAGATTCTGATTGGATGTGATAAGCGCGTTGTAAACCTTCGGCACTCGGCCCGGCGCCGGCGCCGGTGCCGCGCATGCTGTCCCAAGCAGCACCACGACCTGAAATGTAATACAACAATTAGGCATTTCTGATGTTTGGGATATCCAAAATTTAATAACGTTCAGTAATATTAGATTTCATAGTGCAATCGCTATTTACTAACTTGTTTTACAACCTAATTGTGGACAACGTAAAGGATCAAACGATCTTTTGTACCTACAGTATTTCTTATGGGATGAAAATGAAAATGAAAATGGAAAATCGTTTCTTGGTCACAATCATTGTGTTTATTCTTTTAATAAGAGAATAGATTTCTAATGGAAACAACTTTACGCGTAGTTCTTTAGATAACTTTAACATTACTATGACCAAATCGGTCTTGTGTAGTTAAGTTTTAGGACTTAATTTGTATGCCCACTAACTAATCACCTGCCTGTGCAAAAAGTAAAACGTTAGTTGTTTATACTGTTTTGCTTAGGTATTTAAATCATCACCATCTTCAATCATACCAATAAGTGCAGTATTAACTGGGTTCTTCTATACACGACTATCGTGATTGGTATCAGTTACCTACTAGTCTGTGCTGGTAAATACTTTTAGCCTATAATTTTCCCCTGGTTATGATGGAAACTAGTTTATTGAATCTCATTAAATGCGTACAGCAATTAGGATTCGCCTTGAACACAGCTTCAACGATTATATTGCCCGTCAAGAAATAGCACCTGCTTACGAGTACACTCATGCATTATCTTAATTAAAGCACAAGCAAGCAATCACATCAAAGCAGTGAAACCGCTGACTGCCTTTCCAACAACAATAATGCGAATAATTAATATTACATACTTATAATAATCAAATTCAATATAAATTTTATGTAACGTAGTTATAATCAACCAATAATGTATTATATGATACTAGTCCAAGTGAAATATATTAATCGTAATTGTAATTGTTATTGCATGCATTAAAATTAAATTCAATAATAGAATTATTTTCAGTCTAACATATGTGCTAGACTGATAATTAATTGTTATGTAGGGACTATAAAAATTGCGCATCGTTTAATCACGATAGAATACTGTTCAATATACTACAATAACATCCTGTAACTAAAATTAAGTATTCTTGCAAATAAAAAATAAATAAATAAACAAAATAAAAATATTTGACTTTTCAAAAAATATTTAAATACTTTTACCCTTTAATTAAATAATACGATAACACAATTTAATATTATAAACAATAAGTTCATAGATTACAAATAATTACAAACAATAACTACAATTAAAGACTCTTTCGCATCAGCGCCCCAGCAACCCGCCGTTTTTAAATATACTTAGCTTAATAATTTTATTTTTGGTTTACATAAAAAAACAGCCAAGTGTGTGTCGCACCACGCATAACTTATTATACATAGCTTGTAGTTTTCGAGTAAAATGGCTGTGAGCTGTGACATAGGGACAGACAGTCGGACGGATGAACATACGTACGTGACGAAATTAATAAGGGTTCCGTAAAAAACGGTTTGTTTGTTCGAAATCTACGTTTAACTAAGTTTAACTCCGTGTTTAATTAAAGTGTTTAATTAATATTTCATTTTTAACAGGTGTATCGTACCACACCCAGTAGGTCACACGGTATATTTCATTTCAACCTTGTTTTGTGCTAAAACACACTTTGGCTTAATAGTAGGTAAGGTAGGTGCTTACATGACTTACATTATACGTTCAGATTACCTATAAAGCTGTTAGATATTCTAAGGTTTTTATCATTGGCAATACATTGCGATACCAAGTCGGTTCTAGTATTCAAACCAGTAAAACATAATAAATTTAAAATTAATTAGGTATTTTATCACACAAAAGTTATATCTACTTACTTGCATGCATATTTAAAGTACTGCTAGTGACAGACATATATATAGAACGGGTGGAGTTGAATAAAATCTTGTAAAGCCGAGCATTGTTATAAATAATTCATGTATTGCATATGGAGCAACACCTGTCAATAAATATTTATATTTTTGCATACCCTACAATTATACCATACTTGTAGACTACGTGGGTAAGTTACTTACTTACTTAGCTACTTACCATGAGCATGCATTTTATTATTCGACTAAATAAATGTATTTGCTGACATGAGACTTACTGGCTTGTTGTACATTCTGCCCTTCCAAGCATAACAACTGTATATTACATTGGAACACCAATTTGAAAATCTAGGTACCTACTTTATTGCGCGAGACCACCGTAAACAATGTACCTATAACTTTTGGAATGTAGGTAATAACTGTCATGGATGTGGGTAGTTTATAGTTACAAATATCCCTTCTCATGGTAAGCGTGTTTCATTACTGCTAGTCCTAATATTTCTAAAATATTTTACAATAAATATTTCATACGGTTATTACGCGTGGTGCGGTACTATTGCTGTCCTGTTTTTTCTATTGTGAATATTATTACTTGTTTTTCAGAGCGTGCACGCTTTTGTTGTCATCAGGAAGCTAATTTGATTATAATTCAATCACTTAATTCGATGACCTTATTGCCAATATGTGGAGATCGGTATAACAAAGAAACTTTACTGTTGCAAGTATTTACACAGGGAAGTAATATTTACACATTTTATTAAAAGATAAAATCTCATAATCACTGTTAGCAAACCCTTAGCTCTTATTATTTTCTAAGACCTATCAAATTCACTTCACTGATTTTACGAAAAAAACAATCACTTAGTTACATGTATGGAGCGCCCCCCTAAAAATATATTTTTTATAAATTTTGACTTCTGTACTAAATAGCAGCTCACAAAATACACCTAAGTTCCAGTGGTAAGTTAAGTAGTTGTGACTTACGTCATATTTTCATAGAAATTTTACATTAGAGCAGAGTTAGCTTGGTCGCGCTTGGCCCGACTATAAGGGTTCCGTTTTTGCCTTATTGGCTACTACGGAAAACTTTCAAATCGAATTCAAGTTGAATTTGTCATTTTCATGTTGAAAAGGGACCACAGTGCCGGTTATCGGTAAGGCCAAGGTCTAATTACATTTTCACGGTTGTAGACGTGTAGCGCCTTACAGACACTCGACAATAAGTTCAGGTATCTTTTGCTTGAAACAAACAAAAATTTGCCCGTCATGCGGCTCACATATTGACCAACTCTTATAATTATACTGAACCTCGTCATCGTATGAATGATACATTGAAGTTTTTTTGTTCTGCGTTCCATTTCTTAGACCTTGAGGGTGCGGCCAAGGTACGGCATTGTGTGTCGACTTCCGGATCGCAGCCGGACACGACCTGCGACTTACTCGGTCACCAAGATTCGAAACGTACGGTTAAAGGGCTAAAACTCCCTAAAATCAACTTTTCTTGATCTTTTGCAATCGAATCGTCGAATGAAATTTGAAACAAAGGGATCATGTGGTCACATTGCGATAAGTATACAGAAACTGTAAATATTGACTATCTTTCGTCAAGCGTACAAATAGGTTCACGCAACTAAGTAAAGAATAAGGTACTTAATAATTTGTAAGTACCATATTAATGTCATCAGTAAACTGATCATATTACTACGTAAAGGTACCCGCGACACCCGCGTGCATAATGTGTGTAGACAATAATAAACCACGCCAACATTTTGGTTTCAAAATAATTAGACCAGATAATGGTCCACCCACAGAGCCAAATAATCTAAGGTTTGAACTCATGTAGCCTAGTTAGGCGTATGGTTCCAAGGATTTAAATACTGTCATGTCAATTACTGACTAACGTTAATATTATCTCGAAGTAGGTAAGTGGCAACTATCCAATGAAACTGAATATAATTTATGCAAATATTGTCACATAGAGATGGCATAAGACACGGCAAAGTATGAGATATATACCTTTAGGTAGAGACAATTTCAAGAAATACACGCCCGCAAATATCAGTTTACTCTATGCTGTTCTCAATACGAGCATCTAAAGCGGAATTTAATAGGCAATGCATATAATTATAAGTATGTACGGATTGTACGGGGTTGTGTGTATAGGAAGGGCGATTTGTGAAAACTCTTTATATTTATCAACAGATGCCTTTTGAAGAATAAGAAAAAGAAGAAAGAAGAGGGAGATAGTTTTATTTCAGGACTATTACACTTTATCTTTCTCACTGTGCTTTATTTAAAGGCAGAAGCAACTTTAATACGACTGATGAAACCTTACAGTTTTATTGAAAAAATGACCACTAGACTAGATGCATAGACCGACCGAATCGATGTATATAAATACTAGCGATGTAGATAACGGCCGCATTGGCCACATAATGTGTCTAGTTTGACGCTTGAGCAACATGGCATGTGAAACAAGCGGTCGTGGGTGCAGTAAAGCACATTGTCTAAAGAGATAATATCTGTCTCCTAGCAATTTGAGACACATTAACCTACATGTTGATGAACTTGAAGCTTTGCACAAGGTGTTGACTTTGCACGTAATTAATTGGTCTATTGTTTTGACTAATTTGACAATGGCAGCGTTTACACGGTGACTTTGGCACAATTTTGGCGAAACCAATAGTGACTACTTAACTGTTTAACCAAATTAATTTTGTATTAAGCAGAAACTTCTGCAAAGGATACCACAATGCTTAGAAATAAAGGAAAAGTGGAAACACTCACAGTGTCACTGTCACTGTCGGGGTCGGAGGTGTAAGTACTGTTTAACCCCCAGAATTGTATCAAGTACTTAATTGGTGACAACTGAACGATATATTTTATGAAAGACGATTCGATGTAAGCGAAAAAAAAAAGGTTTTATTAATATGTTTTGTTAAATAGCAATTAAGTTTCATTAATTAATCTGACACATTAAACAAGAATATGTTTGTGAGGAAAGCTGAATTTCTTAATGCAGGCTGACATTGATGAGCAACTAAAAAAATTTATTACCTACCAGTTTATTAAGCACATCATTTTTATAACATAACTATGGCTAGAGAGTTCCTTTGATTATAAAGGTAAAGAGTTTATTATTCAAGTAGGTATATTACAATGCGCTTATGAACGTCAAATAAAGCTAATACGCCGGCTCAAACCTCTGCTGATGCTGTTTTTACGCTTCTCGATCTGTACAATTAGTTTTGCTTTATAAATAGTGCTATTCTATTATTGTGACCCAACACAAACGTCTCCTACTCCATGACCAATTGAAATGCCAAGGCCTCATCCAACTGTCCATAGTTCGATGGACTCTGGCTACTAGTTATACATTACCGAATATCTTCAATATTCTACTTATTTAAAATGTACCTGAATGCCGAAAAAACTAGGGTCATTCTATGAATTTATGTTTATTGTATAGAGGTAATGTTTGTTTAGATGTCGTTATTAGTTCATTATCAATTATAGTGGTAACATCACTTATGGAGTAATAGAAATTTTGACGACCGGTCTGGCCTAGTTTGGGGTGGGCCCTGCCTGTGAAGCCGATGGCCCTGGGTTCGAATACCGGTAAGGGCAATTATTTGTGTGATGAATACAAATATATGTTTCTGAGTCATGGGTGTTTTTTATGTATATAAGTATGTATTTATCTATATAAGTATGTATATCGTCGCCTAGCACCCATGTTAAGCATTGCTTAGTTTGAGGCTAGGTTGGTCTGTGTGAGATGTCCTCTAATATTTAAATATTTATTAAAAAATATATATATTTAAATATAAATAGGATCTAGCACTTTCCCATAGAATTAGTATAATAATGTGATTACAGACTTACCTTCTAACGTTTTAAATATATTTTGACCCTTCAAAGAATGATCGTTTCATGATGAAATAATTTAAACGTTATGTCGGACTATGTAATCTATTCCAACGATTACTGACTGATTGGTTTTAAACTAAACCTCATGCTAACACACTATGAAAGGTTAGACCGTCTGAAGGTCTGTTAATTGACTTGCCTTAAAATATTATTTATGTACTTAACTCAAATCACGCAGCTTATCCACATAACAAACGCATTCCTCTTAAGGTATTGCATAGCACATCTAAAGATGTCACAAGACAAGGTTGAAGCGTAATTTTGCATGAATATTCAATAAAGATTTAAGAAAATTTTAAAGATTTCCATTTAATCGTATTCCAATGAAACCTACGAGTTAGTATAAGAAAGATAAACAGTGTAACATTTACAACGAGGTCTGTGCATCATTGTGCATTCTCAGGTAAGGCTGTGGAGGTCGGTGACCCTGCGCTTGCACAGCCTGCGCAGACTGCATCTAAAAGCATGAAATTCCCTATTCATTATACGACGGCAAATTGTATTCCTTTGTTATACTTAAATATAAGTCCTACTTGAGATTTTCTTCTCGTAGCTTATACCTTTACCTACTGGATATAATTATTATTTATTATTTGATATTAATTATTATCTATTTACAAATTTTTAATTGGATATAATAACATAAATCTAAAACTAACTAAGAATAACAAATTATAAATAATAAGAATAAAAAATGCTAATCTTAATTAAAAAAACATCTAAATAAGGACCCCGCGGCATTGTGCCAAAGATGCTGGCATATACATACATATAATACCTACCTTTTATTTTATCCACATGATTGTTTTAGCAGTCTATGTTTAGTTCCATTTTCTAAATTCATATTAGGCTTTCTATAAGAACACATTTATATCTATAACTATTACCACTGGAACAAGACATAATATTGATGTAAAATATGTTAGAGCCAGTTACAATTTTTGCTTACAAGATCTTATAGATAGATAGATATGTTTACTTTTCTAAACCATGATTGTACATTTATAGTATTTAAATACCTATTTAAGCGTATTATTATTGTTTTTATTTTTGGATATTTTAAAATGATATAAATTTTATCTTCTTATCTAATAAAAAAAAACTTTCTATAAACTGTGATTTTTCCACTTTTCATTGAGGACTTAGTCGTAACCAAAGATAGATATAACTCCGTAATAGATGGATACAGTCTAAGGAAAAAACGTGCCTCGAAAATCAAGAAAATTTGATTCTCGTTCAGAGGGCGCTACTAGCTTTGGCCTACTGTCGTATATATGGCGTTGACGGTTTCGTTTGTTATTTAACAATTTTAACGCATATCAGTGAAAGAACATGGGTCAAAATCATAAAAATAATTAATGCAAATAAAAAAAGCATTTATCCATATTTAAATACATAAATAAAAAAAATAAATAAATAAATAAACGTTTATTCAAAGATCTTACTTACAACTAAATACCTATTTTCTTCTGCCAAACCACACAGTGGTTTGTTGGCAGACGAGGCTCCTTTGCGTTTGTGCTGTTGATATGCAACTTAACTTTATCTTAAACCTAAACTTACCTACTTAACCCTTTACTGCACGCGCAGCCTTATATGGTTGTTATGTTTTTAGCTATTAAAGTTTAACCAAATACTTATTTTATTTTTGACATTTTATCGTATTTTTATAAATCTTCATTTTTAGTTTTAAATTGTGTCGACACATGGCAGTGAATTTACTGGGGTTACAAAATTTACTATGACAGTACCGCTCTAGTATAAGTTACTCTATGGTCGTAACACAGTTGAGACAGTAGATAGGTATTTTACGACAGCATGTAGTTTTAACATTATCAAAAAATTTCAACCTTATGTAAACCCTGGCCGTAAATATAGCATATTGTTGGAAACAAATAATCCGGATTCAATTCATTTTAGTAATTCATTTTAGTATAAGGTGGCTAGTTATTGAAGGGTACACCTTATACTAAAAATGAATTCTGTTTAGTGTTTATAGGTTAATATAATTTATTTTTAGTATAAGGTGGCCAGTAATTGAATTTACCGTATCATAATTTTAGCTAACAATATTTTTTCACCACACCAGATGGTACAGGCACTCTTGATTGTTCAAAAACTGATGAGAAAGTTGCATTTTATCCACATGTGGGGCAAAGTAATCAGATGCAAATTTTGAGTTGTTTCCTTATTGGCTTTTGAATGATAAATATTTAATGACGTCTCATTTGGATTTGATTTTGTTTGATATCTTACAGTTAATATTTTCTTCGGGTTGATGTGGTGAAAATTTTACCCTCGTGCTTTGAAACCCTCGCAACGCGCAAAATTCCATTTTTCGCACCACTCGCTACGCTCATGTTTCAATTTTGGAATCTTTCGCTTTCTCGGGTATCAATATTAGCACGAGCGGTTAAGCAACAACTTTGCCCTCTTGTAAAACAAATCCCACCAAAAACATTTTCATGTAGATGTTGCCAAGACGTAACCATAAGGCTCGCACGGTCAAATAGTTATCAAATCTCTTGTAGAGCCAAGCTTCTATCTAACTCTACAAGCCCTAACTTCACAAACTCTACGCCTTAATCAAATTATGTGGCTTGGCCGTTTCGCTACTGTCACATACATACCATACCGTAAGGTGAAAAATTGATTCACTATTCATTATTTTTTATTATACAATAGTTTTAGGGTTCTGTGCCTCAAAAAGAAAAAACGGAACCCTTATAGGATCACTCGTGCGTCTGTCTGTCCGTCTGTCACAGGTCACAGCCTATTTTCTCCGAAACCACTGGAACAATTAAGTTGAAATTTGGTATACATATATGTAAGTTTGTGACCCAAAGACGGACATGTAACGTCAACAAATGAATTTTAAACACGGGGGCCACTTTTAACTTTTAAATGAGAAAATAAAAAAAATAAGTTGTTCTAACTATATCGTGTTACATATGAAATGAAAGAGTTCATTATGAGAATCTCAAATATATTTTTTTTTATAATTTTACCATAAACAGTTTAGAAGTTATTCAAGAAAATAAGCAATAAATGACCATTCCCCCTTTATCTCCGAAAGTACTGGGTCTAAAAAAAAATACATAAAATAGATTTTTGATCACAGGAAAACCTATTAGAAATGTGCAGTCAAGCGTGAGTCGGACTTAATCGGACCCCTACGGGTTTTTTAAAAACATTTCACTCACGTTTCAAATAAAAAATACATTGTTTAAATTGTGTATGTACGCCTTGGAATGCAAGTTCGACTCGCACTTGGCCGGTTTTTTGAAGTAACGAAACGGCCAAGCCATATAATTTGACTAAGTTGTAGAGTTTGTGAAGTTAAGGCTTGCAGAGTTATAGAAGCTAAGCTCTACAAGAGATCTGATAACTTTTTGGCCGTGCGAGCCTTGTGGTTTGTGGTTACGTCTTGGCAACATTTTACATGAAAATATTTTTGGTGGGATTTCACTTCTTTTTGTAAGTTGTTTATGACAATCTTTTATCCCCTAATTTAAAGGGTTGGTGGTAATTTACTATTAAAAATCCTGAAATACGTATCTGGAGGCATCTTTTACACAATCTGCTTTTTATTGATTCCTCATAAAAACTTTAAGCCCCTCTTTCCCCCTAACGCTCTTTTCCACCCCCTTACGGGGTGATTTTGGGGTTAAAACTATTCTATATCCTTCCCCATAACAAAAACATTTAACATACCAAATTTCAACTAAATCGGTTTCAGCGTTTATGAATTCCCCATACAAAATTACACCCCCCTTTTTACCCCCTTAGAGGCTAAAAATTTCAAGTTTTAGAATTATTCTGTTGTTTGTGTACTAAGACTCTTACATACCAAATTTAAGCTTCCTAAGTTTCAGGAAGTACCCTAAAGGTTTTGATGATCATCAGTGAGTGAGTGACGACTTTTTCTTTAGATATGAATAAAATCTAAAGTATACGAGCTATGTAATTTATAAAAATTATGCTTAATAAGTCCACTAATGACATCATATCCCGAGAATTTTGTTTATCTGGTATAATCCAAACCCAATTCAGTTATGAAGGTTCTAAAAACGACGAAGCGCTTCGAGAAAAGGTAGGTAGTGCCCTTGCGCTTCGCTTTGCTCGTCTTAGCGGGGGCACTTCCGTGCCCCCGCATAACTATATTGGGCTACTTTGCGCGGACAAGCGTGTAAAATCTATTTGCGATAGTCACTGACACGTTCATTATTGACACCGCGGTAAGATTACACGTTACCCACTGCTAGAGACAATAGAGCATAAAAAGCCATCAGACATACTGTAGAAAAAACAGAAGCGGAAAGAATGTTTTGTCACTAGTTTTATTATGTCTATTTTGTTGCGGCGGTGGAACGTTGGCGTTTCAGGCATGTGTAGTTTAAAAAAATGTAAATGTCGTAGTGTTTGACTGGCTCAATAATTCCAAATATTAATAGTTGACATTATTTTTGTCACATGTGGAAACGATTGGAGTATTCCATGGATTGGAGCATTGTCGAGTACTTTGGTACAGTCCGTTAACTCTCAGAATGACATGCGTTTTTCGGGTAAAATCGGACGTAATCGCGTAATAGAAAATGACAGTGTCTTACTGATTTAGTGGCAATCCAACACAACACCCAAAGAGTGCAGTCGTCTTTTCAACCTTAGACTATATAGAGTAGTTAATACCGCCATAACTAGTAGGTAAATATTTAATTTCATATTTTTTGGCAATTAATTTAAGAGCGCTATTACATTTCGGCGTTGAGCGAGTTTAGGTATTTTACGCGCTGCGGCGGGCTGTGCGAGCTCAGTATGCCGATCCCTTCTACCACGTTTTTCCTCTCGCTCGCACTACAATGATGGATTAAATAATCTTGATCCTTCGTGAAGCATACTGAAAACAATTATAACGACACTAACTGTACTTAAATTTTAAAATCCTAAGTATTGTTATTTGGTACGAAAATACTAAATCCAGTGCATATGTACTTACTTTTGTATTATAAAAGAATTATGTTATACTAGAAAGAAATTATACTCGCTTGTTTACATGTTTCGTCATTACATTTGGTAGCTTGGCACTTAGTACCAAACTTTAACAAAACGTTAATTTTCACAAAAAATTACAAAAACTGCCAAACTGTCAATTTTGACAGTTTTGACAGATGTGTTAAACTACATTTTCCATCCCATGACTAATGTTGAAGGTCCTATCAAAATCGGACAAACCGTTTCGATTTGGGATCCAAAAATGTCAAACTGTCACATTTCTAATTTTCGTAAGCAGCTCGGGTGGTTACCGATCCGCCAGCGCAGGGATGTGCATGTTCTGTCGTTGCTTTTCAACATACTCTTCAACCCCTGTTCCCCATCTTACCTAACCGAGAGATTTAACTATCTGGCTGAAGGAAGTGATCACCGCTTACGTTCTAGTGCTAATCTTACGCTTGCTATCCCTTCGAATAAGTCTCGAACGTACGCAAATTCATTCACAGTGCGCGCGGTGAAGTTGTGGAACGAGTTGCCCCTGTCGCTCAAACGGTCCCGGTCTGTAGCATCACTCAAAGTTAATCTGAAAAAGCTTTGGCTTTCCCACGAACTGTGATTTGGTTGAGTGCTAATATATATATATATTATTTATATATTATATATATATATATATATTTATTTAATATTTATTTAGTACTATATATTTATGTATGCTAGTACATATTTATTTTATTGCATAATGCAATTGATGTATTTTAGTTATTCGTAGACGTTAATATTGTAGTTTTCCTTCTTAAATATTATTGTACGTTCTGTAAGTTTGTCTATCTATCTAATTCGAATTTTCCACTCATTTACTCTAAGGTTAGCTGGAAGAAATCCCTTATAGGGATAAGCTCGCCTTTGTACCTAAATTCATATGAATTTCATGTTATCAATTTTTGTTTTGTACAATAAAGTGATTTACTACTACTACTACTACTGTCACAAAATGTCAATTTTGACAGATTGTATAAATCTACACTTGACAATGTGACTTGGTGCTAAATTCTATCCCAAAAAGATAATTTTCCCTGAAAACTATTTAAAAATTCGGAACCTGCTAA
The DNA here is from genome assembly GCF_947568885.1 of Cydia strobilella. NCBI lineage: Eukaryota > Metazoa > Arthropoda > Insecta > Lepidoptera > Tortricidae > Cydia > Cydia strobilella. Next base: position 7,606,540 of record NC_086043.1, read on the forward strand.
AATAATAATGTATGTTTACGAGTAGGTAAGCTAATTAATTAAATTAATTAATTAAAGTAACAAATAGGCACAATTAAATATTTCGAGTTGGGACATGATATGACATATTTATGGTTTTAGGCCATTTGATTTAATGCCAGAATAATCTTTTGCATGAATTTTATTTTAAGGGACATGTTTTATATAAGAGCACTGCTGCTGCTACGATAGAAAATCACATGAAATTAAAACAAAAAAAAAACAACTAAATAATCTGTAAGATAAGTTTATAATTTGGTTTATAATAAAGCTAGTTACTCACGTGCAGAAGCAGAGAGAGCCGCGTCATGTTGCGCGCGCGTCGGCGAGTGGTTGTCGAATGGCTCTCGAAGCGCCGGCGCAGCACAGCTCGCGCGCTGCTGGAAGAGCCTTGGACTTATCGAAGCACAAGTTTTAAAGTGCATGTACACAGTGCTAATAACATAATTTGAGCTTCTTTATTATTTTGTCTAAAATAATTAAGTAGGTACATGTTATAAACGTAAATTAGTATCATAATCCTTTAAAAAAATGTTTAGAGTAAGACCAAGACAAGTCTGCAACGATTTAGATAGCAGCACACGCAGTGCAAGTGTTATTTTAAACGTCAAACTTCTATGTAATTATAACGTATAAATAACACTTGCACTGCGTAATACGCTATGCTATCAAAATCGTTGCAGTCTTTTCTTGGTCTAACTCTAATTCTGTAGTAGAAGTAATAATACACCAAATAAAACAAAACCGGCCAAGTGCGAGTCGGACTCGCGCACGAAGGGTTCCGTACGATTATCTATAAAAACGGCAAAAAAATCACGTTTGTTGTATTATATTCACTTATATTCTTATTTTTCTATCATGTTTATAGTTGAAATTTGTACTAAATTGTCCATCAGTGCACGAGTCAGACTTACATAGACTCCACTTTACAACTCTACCCTCTATTGTTAACAATTTTTTTTTTTTCATTTTTTAGGGACCGTACCTCAAAAGGAAAAAACGGAACCCTTATATTGCTTATAGGATCACTTTTTTGTCCGTCCGTCTGCTACTTTTAATACTTTTGGTACTTCCCTTTGACCTAAAACTATGAAATTTGGCAAGAAGTCGTCTTACACTACAAATACGGGGAAAAATCTGAAAACTGTAAATTTGTAAAAAAAATAGTTACTTACATTTGTACGGAACCCTCGGTGGGCGAGTCCGACTCGCACCTCGCGCCGGTTTTTTTGTATACTTAACCAAGCACGAAGCTTCGTACATTGACGTGTAAGTCGTGTAACCTTAAATTTAATGCCTATGCGCGTGGGCTACGGAAATATAAATTGTGGGATATAAAATATAAACTTAGGTATGTATCCACGTCGCCAAACTAGCTGTATAGAAAAGTGGAGAATCATGTTAGGGAACTGATTGTACTTACTAATAGTACCTAGTCAGCACTGTCGCTTCCAGTTCTCTAGATCGAGCGGTACGTCCTTGCTGGCGAATGCAGCGACACGCCCAGCGGCGGTGCTTTGTCCTACTAAACTGATAAGCTTCAAATTGTAATTAGCTTTATTGCGAACATTACCTTCTTGCGCTTTGGGATAATTAAGTTTAATAATAATTGCAATGACTCATTGCTCTTACAACATATTAATTTTCATCATCAGCCTAAAATAAAATCCATAGAAAACAAGATCATGGAAGGGGATGTAAGTGGAGCTATGAGGCTACTTTTCTCCAATGATGACTTAGCTGCACATTTGCATGAAAACTTCGCCACCCTCAGGGAATGGGTTTTAGGGTTCCCTCTGCTCCAGATAACGTCAATCTAAGCGTAACTAAGGTGATGCAACAAGCAATGCTATCCCCAACGAATCTCCGAGTGGGCTGGATGCCTTATCCCCCCAACACGTACATTTAAGACATTATTTAATTACATCATCATCTGGGGACACGGGTTCAAATCTTATAAAAGAACTAACCAGCTTGATAAGTCTCATGTTAGCGGGCCGCGTAAATGTCGAGATCATTCCCGTCCTCTATGGCGCGAACCTCGTTGTCCTAGCCAAAAATGATTATGTACTTGGTTGCATCCGCCGAATTGCGTCGGATCGGATGCACGCTACGGCGCTCGGTATCAAAACTCTGCTGCTCTAGATTACAGGTTTCAATTATTTACGTTTGTAATAATTGGACCATAATTTACTTTCTGTACATAGTGTTCGTTTGTCTATCTGGATTTATTTATTTTTTCACTCTCAATTGCTCATTGGTTGACTTGAAGTAGTGATGTGCCGTGGCAATTTTCAAGCTTAAAGTGAATTATTTCATTTTGGATTACAATTTAACTGATACGCAAAAATTTGTTAGCTAAAAAATCAGTTGATCAGCAAATGTCTAACCAACCTAACCTACCCTTTGCTGATCAACTGATTTTTTAAACAAAAAAAATGGCCATTATTTGATTACTTCCCTTTCATTTTGTTCTTCAAAAAACTTACTGCTAACTAACTTTGTTTTCTACTAGCAGTTGGTTTCTGTGAAGGTCGCAGTTCTAACCTATCCTAATTTACTAGTAGCAGTTAGTTTCTGTGAAGGTCGCAGTTCTAAACTAACCTAACCCACTTTTCTAGAAGCAGTTTTTGTACACAAGAGGTAATCATTGAATGAAATGCACGCACACGATTGGCTGCTCGTGTCACGTGACTGATTTCGCTCCGCCTGCAATTATGCCGATTTTTGTGATCAAACGTAACCTACCTTATTATATCAGATTACCATTCCTTTAATCCTCAAATAAACTGCTTAAAGACATATGTTTTTTCTACCAATCAATTCTTAAATCTTGCCGAACAAGTAAAGTAATTACTTGGTCGGACAGAAGCAGATCGAAATTGGTTATAATGTTGACCGTTTGTGAATTGTTTGCTAAACAAGAGTTGTAGCTGGATTTTTATTTATTGCCAGCATTTTTGTATGCTGTCCAAATTATTTAAGGGCAATGTGTTTATGCAAATCAGTTTTAAAAACGGCTGATCATTTAATTACTTCCCCTATTTTATTCTCTTACACTATTTGTCATGTCATAATGCTTTACAACGCCATCTACATTATTATGTTTGAACTCACGAGATTCAATGCAGACCAGGGAGTTATGATTATGACACCTCCTCGCTCAAGCAATAGGTAGTTTATTTCTGAAGTTGGCGATAGAGGGCAGCAGTGGTAGCGCAAAAGCAAAGATAATAAAGTGTATTGAGGGTTATAGCCATAGATTAGTATATGTTATTACTGCTGTAAGTTATAGCAAGTTATAGGATGGTTATAGGGTATTTGACTGTATTTAAATAGTTATTTGTGCAACAAGAGAGGAAAGTTGGTTTTTCTTGCGAGTGTTTATTTTGAGTCCCGAGAAAGCGAAAGATTCTAAGGTAGAATCTTGAGCGTAGCGGGGGACTCAAAAACACGAGATGTAAAATAACTTTGCTCTCGTGTTGCACACATAATTTTTCACCTCAGTAGTGAGAACATATTAAAGGTTAAAATGTATTTCGAATTACACAGAATAAACAGAAAAAAAAGTATTATAATATGTACGATACGATAAGATACGATACGATACGATACGATACGATACGAGACGAGACCGGACCGGACCGGACCGTACCGGACCGTACCGTACCGTACCGTAGTATGAAGTTCATGGCCTTCACTAAATTAAAAAGCTACATTGTTTCACTCCCTGGAGTGAGGAAAGTCGCACTTTCCTCACTCCAGGGAGTGACGAAAGTAGGCTTGTTCGTGCTGCTGAGGTGAAAATAAATTATTTTACACCATGCATGAAATAAAGCACCAGAAGATTGATAGAGACACGTAGACAGCAGTTATTTTTAGACAGAATTTCTATTTTATAACCTGTGAAAAACTATTAAGAGTAGTTCATTTGATTGTCACATGCTAGCTAGTGTTTCATATAAATTCCATAGCAGCAAAATCGTTTTGACAGTTCGACAAAAGAAACTGATTTCACTAGTAGTCAAATACTCAAATACCCTATTTTCATAGTAAATTTTAGTCAAAGTATATTTACTGCCATCTTTCGACACAGGATTAAAACGAAAAATAAAAATATGTAATAAAAATATCAAAAAATGAATGTATTTGAATACATTTTTTTAGAACGCCATATGAATGTGACCCATGTTCTTTCACTGATATGTGTTAAAATTGTTAAATATCAAACGGTGATGCCATCTACAAGAGTATAGGCCAAAGGTATGGCGCCATCTATTCGAGCATAATTTTTTCTCTATTTTCCAAGCCACGTTTTTTTCCTTAGACTACGGGATACGGGGTTACATATATCTTTGGCAAAAAATTACAAGCTCATGTTTTCTTTTTTTTATAAGTATGAGCCTTTGTATATTTAAAAGTTTGTAGGTACACAATTTGTTAACTTTCCTATTGTGATATAATTTTTCAATTATTAGTCATAAATTATGTTTCATAAATTTCATAATGTTCATAATAGTGTAACTTATTGTCTGGCATACCAATTTGGCAATTTGTCAGTAGAAAAAAGGCACGAAATAAAATATTTGTATTTGACCACGACATACGTTTTTTTATAAAAAAATTGGTTTGCCAGACTATATATTTCCAACGAGTATTAAAATAGAACACATACTTACGCGATAAAATCTAAATTTTAATTATAAAATAAGACCCCAATGTGACCAGCCTCGCTTTAAGTTCCATAGACCAATAAAATAATGGGCTGTGAAAAAAGTCAACTTTCGGTGAAATCATGGAGACTATATAAAGGAGCCAAATCTCTATGTATGAAAAGTGTCCATCAAAAAACCGTAATTAGGCGGCGCCACCATACACCGAAATACTACCAAAAATAACCTACGTAATTTGGTCGGGTTATTTGTTGGTTCATGTTATACTCATGTCCCAGCCCCTAACTAGCGCCACCGGAGAGATTAGGAACTATTATTTAAAGCTGAAAGCGGTCACTTTTGCAACAATTCTGCCATAAGAGATTGGCATCCTTTTCTATACCATCCATAGGTGAAATCGAAACAAAATTGTCACTTTTGTTTGGGAATTGATACCAAAGAGTATAATAATATAAGTACAGTAAATTGATACCTATTTCATGAAATATGACGGCTAGGACAGAATATTCTTTTAGATATTAAACTAATCCTTTATACCTTTTATTCTGGCTGGATATGTAAGAACGTTTCAGTATTCTTTTACCTACCCAAAATGGTCGGTATTTATTAAAAACAAAAACAGACCCCGCCATTACTTTCTCCGAATCAAGCAGAATAAAAAGAGAGGCATAAAATAGTATTTTTCCTAGTGCATACCTACACTTAAAATATTTTAAAGCATTAGACAAGTTAAAGGCAAAGGTGTATCAACTAGCTATTAACTGACACACCTCATAATCTTAGGTGTATAAAATCTGGATTTTCAGAAACAACATTAGGAAAAAAGCGGATGTAAAATTAATACTTTATGCCTTACAGCAAATCTTTTAAATCTTTTAATTTAATCTGTATCTCGAAACCTAAAAATATACAAAAATACTAGAATCAGCTCATTAGAACGAGAGTTACCTGTGTTAATGTAATTTTTTATGTGTTACCTGATAAAGTCGCCCACTTACTACGAGGCCGGGCCTAGGCAACTAAAAATAAAAATCTGTTTATTCTTCACTACCGATCGTCTGTACCTCGCTTTACATGTACCTATTGTCAAAAGATTAAAGTATAAGTTCAAATTTAATATTTTTAAGCTTCTTGGGCGCTGCCAAGAAAAAAGCAGGAGACCTTCCTAAAAATTTCATAAATTAAGCTATGGTAAATGTGACTGCTACTAACAATAAAGTAATAAATAAATATGTGATCGAAAATTATGTTTATTAATACTTAATAGATATTTACAATTTTGACACACTTAAATACATATACCCACTATTTAAAATTATTACTTCTAGATCCATCACTCATAACCCGAACTGCAAACTGCATCTCACTCGCCGCCGTGCCGGCAGGGCTTCGTGTCAAATATACTCGAACGGTACATGACAGAGCCTCCGCACGACTAACAGCGGCAGTTGCGGCAGGCATACCACAAAAAATATTGCGAAAGGACTAAACAGTATACAAGCGCCCAGCCACGCCATCAAAAACCACGTGGGCACGAACGCAACTTGGTCCAACATTATCATTTCACGCTATATTTCGGCTGGTTTCCAAACAGTTCATAATTGTACAGTCTTAAAATTAGCGTAACAACTAAAACGATCCGTGTTGCGTCTTTGGACGCAGTGTTTCCCAAGCTGTCGGCAAGGGCGCGGCTAGGAACGCCACCTGAAATAGCAAACGTACATGGTCATTGTTTTGCACTTTTGTATCACTCAGATAAATCCAACTGTCAGATTTTGCGATTTTGGCAAAGGTAATAGGGTATACCTTTAAACGAGCAATTCTGGTATATATATTTCGGGGATCTCGGAAACGGCTCTAACAATTACGATGAAATTTGCTATATGGGGGGTTTCGGGGGCGAAAAATCAATCTAGCTAGGTCTTATTTCTGGGAAAACGCGCATTTTTGAGTTTTTATGTTTTCCGAGTAAAGCTCGGTCTCCCAGATATTATATTCCCTAAGAGAGTCTAATGGATTTATCCGAGTTTGAAGTTAAGCAACACACTTTTGTCACGTTTGCATCACAAAAAGGATGCAAAATAGCTTAATTTTGCACTTTTACCTTCCTATTATTGCATTGCATGTAACACTATAGCCAGTTCTTATTTAGGCGTAAAGTTATATAAGTTATAGTCCTTTATAAGATAACTTATTGGCCCCTATAAATAGGTACGTAAAAGCCGTAAATGCGTTGTTTAACCTTTACTGTCCTTTAAAGCTCCGACAAAGTGAACGTTTAATTAGCAACGGTTCAGCTTTAATTCCAGTAGTCAGTAAGTAACTGACTACTGGACTAGACTTTTAATTTATTTCTAAGCTTAATAGCATCGTTCGCAGACGTTTCTGCTTGATACAAAATTAATATAGCTATCTTTAACTGATAGATATGTTTCGCGTATCACATTAAGATAAGGTATAGTATCTGGCTAGTATTGAAGTATATGTACATTTCAAAATATAAACAAACGATGAACTTCTGTTCAATAAATATTACTCAAATGCGTTACGCCTGCCAATTACATTTATCTAGTACTCTAAAGATAAGATTATTATTGCGAGGATATATATATAATCCTTATTTATTACAACTCAAGGGCCTGAGTAGCCGCAACTTGGGTGTCGATAAAATAATGATGAAGATATTTTATCTTCTTACTATAATTAAAAGCTTGGCCAAATCTTGGAATACTGCGTGTGAAAAAATATGTGGTAAATCGCTCTCTTCAATCAATCACATTCTTATCGCATAATGTGGTACGGGAGCCAAGCCCGGAGCCAATTCGTCTTGGATTTATTAGATCCGCGAATCGGCAACTAAAAATAGATTATAAGGATTTGGGTTAAATTAGGACCATGTCGTTATCTTGTTCAGTGGCTCCTTTCAGCATTAAATTGGAATGAGTATGTTTGGGGCGTTTTGCTGTAAAATTGTTACTCTGAAGACACTGCCTTTAACACAGCATTGAAAATATTGAAACGGTTGGTTCTCGATGTTGATAATAATGATAATTCTTTTGATAATTTGAGTAAATTTGCACCTAAACTTGGTATAGTCGTGTTACCGTTTAATGACTTGAACTTACCAGATTTTTCTTTTTCGATATAAATTAGTTGTAATTTTATCTACCGTTTATAAAAGTTTCTGGACCAAGCCTATCCCGAATTATTCTAGACGAGGGCCTGGCCGGTTCTATTTTTGAATCTCTTCGTGTCCTCCTGCGTCCTTATAACAACACCTCTATCGCCTATCAAGGAGGATTGAGGTGTGTAATTTTCTAGGATTTTTTTTTTATCGATTCATTCATTCATCACCAACATCTATTTGACTACAGTGAGCGACTTATTGTAGTTAGGTACCAATTTAAAATTAAAACAAAAACACTTTCAGAGATCCGATTAACGCCAAAAACTTTAGCCGCACAAGCATAATAGTGTAGTCGTAACTAGGTATCGTTATCAAATATTGGTATTTTACCAATTTTTATTCTAAATTTATTTATGGTTTACTATGTTTTACTTGTGTTATACAGAGATCAACATTTTCAGTATTAAAAAGTCCTTACAAAAAAAGGTTTCAGGATTTAAACGCTTACTGCATTCTTAAATCACATTTAAAATCGGGTCTATCGCGAATTTATTTTGTTACTTTTAATACTTATGTGTTCATAACACGAAAGTTTTAATGCATTATATGTTGTACTGCATTATGTCTAGCAAAACACCAAAAGGGTAATACCAAAGAGAATTTAGTATAGAGGCGTATTGACTAAGTTGGTAATACGAACAAAACGTGAAGATAATTTTACCATAGACCATAGGCCTTTTCACCATAGTGGGCGGAATTTTAACACAATTATAATTTTGGCAAGGTTAGGTTTCCACGTATTAATACACTTAACATAAAGCTTAAATTTACCTCACGATATTTCACGGTAAGCGAGGTAACCACGAGGTAATGTATACGGCATACGTACCCACGAGACCTCAATACCCGACCTTAAAATATTGACCTCTAAAGTGTTTATGTTTACTCTATACCCAAATCACTGGCAGTGACATTCACCATATAGGCCTACGTTGATAACTATAAATAAAATAAATAAAAATAAAAATGTTATTTATTTAGGTACTATACGTTGCGATAGTGAAATACCTTATGCTGTCACTATAATGTGTATGTTATAACTGATATTAAAATAAAATGTAAGCACTAACTACCTAAAACAATAAAATACTTACTAGGTAATCTCCAAATTTAGAGATTGTAACTGAGTTCTGACTGAATAAACAGATACAAAAATTTAAGCATCTATAGGGTAAGGTTACCTTGTACTTGTAGGCAAGTTGCAACGAACATGGTGTACTCGTATGTAAAACATATTTTCAAGATTTATGAACTACTTTACTGATTATAAACTGTAATAGATGTCATATATTAAATAAAAAGTAACGAAGCCCTCCAGTGGTGAAGGCCGGATCGAACCGGCGTCTTTAGCTATCGCGGCTAACGCCATGAACCCCTAGGCCACCCCGCCACGGCGGTACCCGTCCCAATTTCTCGACTACCGTGAAATGGGGTGAGGAGGAGCAAAACTGATATTCAAACCTCGATAACATTTTACTGTTACATATTCAAACTAAATGGTGTGTATAATAAGTGTTCCGGACGTTTGTATTTTAGTTTTTATTTTATTTTTGGTAGTTACATTTCATAACTGACGATAAACAGGAAAAACCACCTCACCCCATAGTCCCTCGGTGAATGGGGGTGTTTTCATACAACGGTGATTTTTGAAGATTGTTGGATCGTTTTTTTAATATGAGTTAATACTCATGGCTATTGCTACAAAAATGATGTAAACACATCATTTTTGTAGCAATAGCCCTCAAAACCCATCTCACCCCCCTTTCAAACCTTCTCTCCCCATTCATAACCCAACTCTCCCCGCGAACCCTACTCACCCCATTTTACGGTACGTATATGCCATCTAGGCGTCTTTGACCCACTCTAAGGACCTTTTTCTTTAATATATGAAATCTATTACAGTGTATAATTTATATATAACTACTAGTAGTAGTGTGACTACTTAAAAATAAATATTTAATAAAATAATTTGATTTGTTCCCAAAGTTGTTACTTTACTAATGTTAATTCACTGTCATCAAATTGTTGCATGTGTTTCGTCATCACAATATTACGGTGCGGCTAGACTCGAGTATGGCGTTGTATTGTGTAACCGTGGTAGTTGTTAACTTGTATTACCTATGAACATTTTCGCGTTATTTTTTCTGGCTTGACCCAGTAATATTTATAAAAACACCAGAATATAATATTTATAAAAACTTAGTACATTTAGGACAAAACTAAGATACCTATAGGAATTCCAAAGTAGAAAAAGTTGTTTTTAGGGTTCCGTACCTCAAAAGAAAAAAACGGAACACTTATAGGTTCACTTTGTTGTCCGTCCGTCCGTCCGTCCGTCCGTCTGTCTGTCAAGATCCTTTATCTCGGTAACGCGTAGAGGTATCGAGTTGAAATATACTCAGGACGTTTACAATCCCTTAAGGCGCTAGTCGCTATTTTTGGCCGTAAACTCTTACTTTCTAGAGTATATATCTGCTTACCGGTTCAACAAAAAATTATGAAAAAAATATATATATTAATCTCCATTTTATGTACAACATTCCTAACGTTTGACTTCTTCCCGTTGACTAAGGGGGTTAAAAAGGGGATGTTAGGTTTATATGTGGTATAAGTTTTCGTTTAAGCTAGGAACATGAAACTTGGTAAAAGGGCATTATAATTATTAAAAAATAGATGAAAACTGATTGCACCGTGTTTGAAGAGTTTGTATTAATAAAGTTTGCATCGGGAGCGAATTTTTTTTTTAAATAATGGACTTGAAAATCTAAGTGTTGAGAGGGATTATATCGAGAATATTATTTATTCAGGTAGGGGCTTGAAACTTCGTAGTTTGTGAAAGACAAATTTCATACGTTGTATAATTATTAACAAATGATTAACCGTCCCTACTGATATCTTTTGCTGCATAATGTTCTATGCTCATAGTCATGTAAAATATATAACCACCAACATACAAATCCACGCGTACGAAGTCGCGGGCAACAGCTAGTAATGGTATAACTTATTGTCTGACATACCAATTTGTGAGTAGAAAAAAGGCATGAAATTAAAAATTTGTATTTGACCACAATCTTTTGCGCCTACGTTTTTTAATAAAGAAAAATGGTTTGCCAGACTATATACTTCCATTGAGTATTAAAAAGTACTGACACGATAAAATCTAAATTTCACATCATGTATAAATGCAAATGTTGCAGATGTCTATGTGAAATAATTATGATTATGTCATTTATTATTAGGTACCCCTTTTGCCATTTCCCTTATGTAAATCGGATTGCCTATTTGCTTCCAAACAATAAACAAATGGTTAGAATAAATACCGAATTTATTGAATTTATTGAATTTAATTTTATTGAATTATATTATTTAATAATATAGTTATATGTATACCGGCAGTCGATAAGTTAGAACCCACAATTAGATATCAGGATATCACGGTCGGATTAATCCTATCATTGTTGATATTTTTGAAGGACATTTATAATATAAGTACAGGTATTATATTTAAGCCCGCTGCTGGACGGCGATATATATATATATTACTTAAACATTTCTTGCTTAATTTCCTGAATCCTTGTTACTTGGATTGGTGAATGGTTTTTTTATACTACGTCGGTGGCAAACAAGCATACGGCCCGCAAGGATGTTAAGCAGTCTCCGTAGCCTATGTACGCCTGCAACTCCAGAGGAATGAATATTAATATTTTTTAAGAAAAAAAAAACGACTTCAATGGGGGATGCCGTTGAGAGGTTACTTAATACTTATTGTTGATGGTGCAGTCCAGACAATGAAATGAAAAAGACAGCACCGTTTGCCTAACTAAAAGGAGGAAACTAACCTAACCTAACCTAACTAGAAAATAGTAGCATTTCGTTTTTGTAAGGGTCACAGTTCTAACCTAACCTAACCCAATATTCTGATAGCATTTCGTTTCTGTAAGGGTCACAGTTCTAACCTAACCTAACCCACTTTTCTGATAGCAGTTCGGTTCTGTGAAGATCGCAGTTCAAAAAAGTTCCACTTCATCAAATGTCACTATTTTATGTAAATGCTGGATTTGTTGATGAAAATACAAAAATCACTATATGTATGTATGCCTTTCACATTTGAGGAGTGCCCTCGGTTCCTTATGGATCCCATCATCAGAACTCGAGCTTGACGAAAATGTGTCTTTAAAATTTAACTTGCTTAACAAACATAAAAAAGAAGACAAATCGCCAAACATGAACTATGCGTCATTAAAGAGTTCCATTCTGAACTCTGATATTTCTGATCATCATCATCAGCTCCACTTCATCAAATGTCACTTTTTTCAATGGAAATGCTGGATTTGTTGATGAAAATACAAAAATCACTATATGTATGCCTTTCACATTTGAGGAGTTCCCTCGATTCCTCATGGATCCCATCATCAGAACTCGAGCTTGACAAAAATGCGTCTTGAAAACCTAACTTGCTTAACAAACATAACGAAGAGGACAAATCGCCAAACGTGAACTATGCGTCATTGAAGAGTTCCGTTCTGATCAGCATCATTAGCAGTTACACTTTATCAATGTCACTTTTTTAAATGTAAATGCTTGATTTGTTGATGAAAATACTAAAATCACTATATGTATGCCTTTAACATTTGAGGAGTTCCCTTGATTCCTCATGGATGCCATCATCAGAACTGCTTTTGACAAAAACGGGACCAATCTGTATGTACCAAGGGCCTGACACTGTTTGATAGAGAAAGATAGTCTTATTGCGATTCCTATAAGAGGAAAGAGAAAATAGTGCCATCCTTATCACCGACCGGGTTTTTATTCATGGTCGGGTTATGGCAGCATAGGTAGGAGGCGATGGCGAAATACCAAAATTTATAAGAGTGAAAGAGAAAAAGGATTATGCTGCCATACATTAACCTGTCAATACATGAATATGTCTTTCTCTTACCCCTGGTCGCTCGGTTTCATGTCTATAACTACTATACTATGTCTATGGTATGTACTCTATACTTACATAAGTTACAATCAAAAAAAGAATTTTCAAAATCGGTCCAGAAATAACGGAGTTATGGAGTAACAAACATTTTAAAAAAAAACGACTTGAGAACCTCCTCCTTTTGAAATCTTGAAGTCGGTTAAAAAGAGTTTTTAATTTTGCTTACTCAGGTTAATTTATATTTTCATATTTAACAAAATGTCGATTTTGTTATTATTTGTAGTTAGTCCATTCTAATTAATAAAAAAAAACGTTAAAAAGATAAATAAATATCACGAAATATAACTGACAGTTCAATAATATTCATTTGCGATTTGATTATTATTTACTATTTTACAGCTATTCCTATACTCACATTGTGCTATTACAAACTCATATTGAAATGGGTCGTGATATGAAAGTTATAGGGCAGCCCTTCATTTAAGTATATATTTTGTATTACAGTAGTAAAAGAACCACTAACATAATTTTGAGGTTCCTACTTATTTATCTTCAGTCAATTAAATTTATTATAATTATATGGTTGACATTGTATATAATAGTATGAAAACTGTAATAGATGTCATATATTAAAGAAAAAAAAAGGGGTTCATGGCGTTAGCCGCGATAGCTAGACGCCGGTTCGAATCCGGCCTTCACCACTGGAGGGCTTCGTTACTTTTTCTTTAATATATGACATCTATTACAGTTTTTAATTTATATATAGTAGTAGACTACTTTAAAAAACACAAATCAAAATATTTAATAAAATAATTTGATTTGTTCTCAAACTTGTTTATTATAGTATGGTTGAATTGACGTGTAAAATTTGTACAATTTTATCAATAAATGTATCTTATCTTATCTTAATTCTATTGTAAAGCCTAACCAGGAATATATGATCACGCGCCATGTTGCGGAATTTCACTGGAACTAATTTTTTATACTATACTGAACTGTCACCCACCCTATACATGCACAACAACAGCGCCCTCTTGACAATGATCATATATTACTGGTCAGGCTTTATTTCGTAATATGACCAATATTTCGTATTTACCACCTACTCAGAACTATTTAATAATATAGCAGTTTAGAAGGAAATTAAAGCGAAGCAATTGCCGTAAAGTTTGATAGAAGGTACCTAAATATTTGTAAGTGCATTGCTCTTTATTACCATTCAAAACTACAATATTTTCTTATCAAAGTAAACACTCTGAAATACTGAAAATTAGCAATAATAGTGCGAAATTAAATCTGTGCATGTACTTACGTACATATATGCATAGATTGACGAGCCCGTTTGTTGGTGTCAAATGTCTATGAACAATTTGACAGACTTCTGCCACTCTTTTCATTGCAAATGCATGGCTAAAATATATTCACAGCCATTACATTTATTTAATCCTGAATATACCTAGCTCTTAAATTGCCAGGCTAAATGTAACGTTCTATAAGTACACATGTTTTATGGATAAACTTACCGATTATAAAAGAGAACACGTATATATTGTTTTTCTTCTAAATTGCATTGGTTTAGTATTACAGAATGAAACACACTATCGGTAGGCGTATGAATATATATGACTCATAATGGATGAACCAGTTAAAGATTATTTAAACGTCTTTTCATTTCGAAACTTCAACGCAGAATGCCGATTCTTATGAAACAACGAAGGATCCATACAAGTTATGAACTGGTTTTCATGGCATTGAATGTGACGTGCAGTGACCTTTGATACTTTTGTTTGCATAATTTGTCCAGAAATGAGAAAACAAACAGTTCTTGTAAACTGAAATAGATATCATGCACTAAAGAAAAAGTGACCTTATTTATTATCCAATCTGCTTTTTATCGATTTCCCATACAAACTTCCACCCCCCTTTTCGCCCCGTAAAGGATGATTTCTGGGATAAAAAAACTACCCTGTCCTTACCTCAAAATAATATATCTCTATACCAAATTTCCACTAAATCGGTTCAGCAGCGTGAAGAGGTAACAGACAGACAGACACACTTTCGCATTAATAATATTAGTATGGATTTCATAAAATAATTTGATTTGTTATCTAGTTAAACGGTTCTTGTTTTAACATACAATGTAAAAACAGGTACTTTAGAGGCTCAACATACTAGGAGCGTGCATCGGTGTATTCCCATTTGTCCCCGCCGCACGTGACCGCCAGCGCCAGACATGAGGCAGGGAAAAATGGGAATAATTTATATGAAACACCTGTTCCGATCTGTGCTCGGCGAGAATAAAGGGAATACACCTGTTTATCTCATCTAATATTACAGCGAATCATTGTTTAGGTACCTACTTACTTAAATGCACTTTAAATTTAGCTATAGGTAAAAATGTGTTTGATGCGTGCATTTAAAACGATGTTCATGTTGTGATACCTGTTAGTCCTGTTACCTATACTAATTTGTTTATCACAGGTTTGTGAATAGCCTTACTTTAAATTCATCATGAATGTTTTTAATCGTGTCATTAGGAAGTTTTCATAATACTTGTGAATATGGAAGTTGTGACGTTTACATTTATGCACATATTTAAATGGAGACAATTTGAACACTTTTTAAACACTGAACTACTGACCGAAGCCATTCACTGCGCCTTATTTTCCTTCAGGAAATTAGGATTTAATACTGTTTACATAACGTCACGTGTATTTTCACTGTCACTTTCAGTTGTACGCGTTGTTGTTTATCGCGGTGTGGTTCAAACATACCTACTGTGTGCTCGCGAAGCGGCGCCGGCATCGCGGTGCAACCAAGGTTTCAACACCTTAGCCAACTGTCTGCTCGCAACCGTCCCTCTCACTCATCCATCTAAGCTCGCATGCAACGGAGATGAAAATAATAGCAACTACTGCAACAGCGGGGCGACTGGTCGACCTTCTGATCTACCACTATATTGCTAATATACCCAAGTTGCTCAATCGCCCGCTTTAACTTCACTCCTTGTGCCACTTATGGGGTTTGATAGTCGTATTTTTAGGTGATCTATAATTAACGACGCTGTTTAAAAGATTTGGAAAAGTTCTGTAACCTTGCAAGCGTTTGCAGAGGCATTGCATAGGTATAGCACGTTTGGTCGTCAAGTTGTTATGATCAAACCAATTAAAAAAATATTTATAATCGCGTGATCGTTTAAAATCATTATTATGTAGGGCGGCATAGTATCTTCTTAGCTATCTACTCTTAGTTTCATCAAAAAGGAATCATTGGCAGTGGATGATTAGGTACTTACCCACTATAATATTGTAGCTGCTTTGTTACTGTTGGTAATCTATTTCCGTATTTGTATTTAGAAATTGTGTATTCTTATCATGCATAGTAGGTAAATTCGTTTAGGTATAGTACCTATAATTACACCTTATAAATATTTGGGAGATAAGTATTTATATTAATAGATAAAATGCAAAATTATATCATCGTAATCGAATTTAAACTGTTGTGAGACATACTAACATTAAATAATTAAGACTCACTTGTTTTTGTTTGTGAGTCTAAACCGTGAAATTATTTAATATATCATCGTACTTTGTTATAAACATTTTGGCCACACATATAAATAGTTTTTATTTATTTTATTTATATACTAAACTAACACGAATTATTTAATTACTTACGTAGGTATGGAAACACAATTTTACAACTTTGTAGATATGACATTATTTTTGCTAATGGATTTAATTCACTATGTAAACAATGATTACTTAAACAATGTATTACTTGAGCTTTTTCACAGTGAATACCATTTGTCACATTTTTTTACCTACTCTTAAAAACGTCAAAATTTCTCATCCCAATAAATACCTAGTCCCAAATAACCGAAGATCGAAAATAAAATAAAAAATACTATATTTAGGTTTCTATCTATTTTGGTGATTTCTTACAGTTATCTGATAAGTGAAAACTGAGTGTTCAGCTACCATTGTATAAATTCGCCTATAAAAATGTATTTGCCTAGTTTTATAATCTATTTTATACACAGTTAAAATAATAAAACTAATACTTACATCATCCACAAGTATTCCTCGTTAGACTTGCTTGTCTGCCTCTGCAACTTCTGCAAGCCTTCAAATTGGGTACCTGGGAACAGTCAATTAATATAACCATAAAATTACTGGTTGACTGGTAGAGAATGCCTTTTGGTATTAAGTCCGCCATTTGTACATAATTGTATATCTTTGTGTGTATAAGTTTAAATAAATAAATAAAAATTTAAAGATATGTCGTCGGGGATAATGCAATACCGCGTACCTAACAAAGTCGATAGAGTTCTAAATTCAAATAATGTAACAAAGAACAAAATTTTACCTTAATGCATTTAATTTTGTTAGTTACGCGGTGTTGCACTATTTCCGACGATGTCTAACCACGCTTTCATCAAGTAATTTCGATCCAGGCATGAGTTCGAGTCACACGCTGAGAAATCCATACATTCACACAATTTTACTTAGATACTTAATACGTTTTTGTTTCCTGTAGACCAAAATTGACAATTTTTTATTTATTATTAATTATGTTTTTATTATTTGTTGCTAAGCAGTATAAGACACGTAAATTGGTATTTTGCTTATACATAGCACAAATTATATTTTACCATTCGAGAGAAACAAAAAAAAACTTAACTTTTCTTTTTTATTAAAATAAACCAAGGAATTTAAAAATGCAGTTGAATTAAATATAACACGTTTAAGTAAATATTAAGTTATTACAGTATTACAGTTTATCTGTCACGATTCTATTTACTATGTAAAAATTAATCTTAGTTTAAAAATAATTTCAGTTAAGTCTTGCCCCCCGGTAATCACGAAGACCCAAAAACTTTCTGGTCCCTTGCCTTGAGCGTATCAGTGTTTACATTAACAGATTCTGGTATCATAGTAATTAACAACGCGTAACAGCGCGTTTTCTTAATGTTGTTAGTAAAGGATAGACAGCTACTAAATTGTTCCAAAAGCTGAAGATTTTGCGAAGTCAGAAAAAGTTGAATGTTTCGGCTTTTAAAATAATGTTTTAGTCAACGTTTCAGTAGGTGGAAGTAGAAGCTTTCTTATGTAGTAGTAACGTAGTAAGATTCTAATTGTTGTTATGCATCTACTTCTTCTTCTTCCCTCCCTTATCCCACCTACGTGGGGTCGGGTCTCCTTGTCACTTTGCGCCAGAGTAGTCGGTTCTGGGTTGTCTCTTCTGCTATGTTCAGGTTCTCTAGGTCGGTTCTAATATTGGACCACCATGTGGATTTTGGTCTTCTTCTTCCTCTCGGTTGTTCCGGAAGGTTCAATGCAATATTGACTACATGGTCCTTTCCTCTTCTTTCTATGTGGCCGTACCATCTTAGTCGGCTTTCAAGGAGTTTCTCTTTAATTGGGGCTACTTTGAAACTTCCGCGAACGTATTCGTTCCTTATCCGGTCTAGTCTCGTGACACCACCTGCCCAGCGAAGCATCTTCATCTCATTGACATGCAGGAGTTGCTCATGAGATTTTTTTACAGCCCAGCATTCCGACCCATACAAAAAGGCTGGTCTCACTGCAGTTTTGTAAACTTTTCCATTTGTTTTAATGGGCATATGGCTGTCACATAGGACCCCGGACAGGCTTCGCCACTTGAGTTCTATGACGGACGTCTGCATGTATATCTGCGTCCGATGTTATAACTGATCCCAAGTATTTAAACCTTTTGACCTGCGGTACAGGTAGGTCGCCGATGTATACATTTTTGTCAGTTTGGGCATATGCATCTGCATCTACTTACGATAAATATATATTCCAGGGTATTATTTTCATGTCTCATTCTGCATTTATATAACAGATTGTGATATATAGTAAATTTCCATTATTTAATTTCTTTGGAAAGTAGATAACAGTTGGTATATGTACTGATTTATAACTTGACCTATAAACGGTATCTACTCTTTAAACTGTTATTAATTCTACGAGTAAAATATCAATAAATTGTTTTTAAATGACACTATTCTATTCAGTGGAGTGCATGCAGTTGACATAAATTGGAATTTCATTTATTGCTTTTCTGTTGGTTGGGTACCTACGCGACTGTGACGCTCGCCGGGTGCTAAGGTTGACAGTTAGATGTCAAGTAAGATGAAAATATGTGGCCGCGATATTTCGCCAATTAAGCGACACAATTGGTTGTAGTAATGACAACAGGTGAACATTAGCACATATTATAAAAAAAAACTGATTGTGTAAGAAATGTTTTGATAGCTATATCTTGTGTTGATAAAAGTTGAAAAAAAGTAACGATAGTTTTTAGTTTCTTTTACAGTAGATGCAAAGGCAAGGCGTATATCGAGTAACTTTCATATCGAGTAACTATAGCCAGCGATTTTAAATCAAAATTATTATATTCTGACTGCATTTGATTATTTTTTTGGCTTTGGCTACTTGTTATAAATTATAATTATTATGGTATGTTAAATGAAATACCATTATTCCGTATACAAGTTTATACAACATGAACAATCATATTACCTACCTCTTATACGATTATACCTATGATCAATGTAAGCTTACTAATTTTTTTTATGATGTAGGCAGGCGTTTGACCACGATCCCACCTGATGGTAAGTGATGATGCGGTCTACGGTAGAGCACGCTTAGCTTACCTATTAGATACCTATTAAGCTTTCTATCAATTTTAATGATTTGTATTAATGTCCTTATTCGTTACCATTTTCCTTAAATTTCAAGTAAAATTTATAAGAGTTCGAAAGGTCTGTAATAAAATATACACCAACAATTTAAATTAAATAATACCTACAGCAAGCGGTCACTGGCTAAAGTGATAACTTAATTCTGAAGTAAAGAAATGTCTTGACTGCGTCTTTTTTAGTTATACACCTAGCAGTCAGTACAATTTTAATAACAACATAGCACAACACATTTTAATATGTCGAGCAAACTTAGACTCAGTGACCCGTTTTAAAATATTTAATACAGTCGATACAACTTAATTAAGTTCAATGTTAATCCAAGGTTCTCCGAGATATCTGGGACTCATAATGCACTTGAACAAGTCATGTAGGTCTTTGTGTTTTTCGGAAATGCCTGGGCTGGACGACGAACAGGTTTACATTCTCTTTTAACTGCTCGTCATACCTTAACCGGCTGGTTAACCTCAAGGCGAACAGCATTTAAAAACCTTGCCACCTAAATTGACATGCTTTGTTTATATTTTACATTTGATAAGACCTGTTATGGGCGTTATGGCTACGAAACAGGAAACGTAATAATCAATATTTCCTAACGAATATTTATGAGGACCAATAACCTAATTGGTGCTAGCTGCTAGTTAACCTATCGACTTTATAACACATTATTTCACTGTGAAATCTATTTTATTTATTTTGCAGCAACTATCTATAGTTGCTGCACAACTATTAATCAACAAATATAACCTTGAATAAAAAATCTAGATTTATAAATTTTAAACATAATTTTGCAGCAATGAATAGTTATTATAAATACTAACCTGATTGGTAATTCTGCGGGTTGCTAGTGGTACTGGTCTCACTTTCTGTACGATTCCTTGGCCTAAAAAGTAAATTCCATGGATTGTAGTTCGCAGCTGGCGCCTGTTCGTTACCACTCTTTTGTTTGTTTTTATTATTTGTAGAATCCATTATATCCTGAGTCTTGAAAACAATATTTTTCTATTTAATTAAAATGGTTTAAGTAAAACAAGAACTATCTCGCGCAAGCGCCGGTTATTATACAACTTGTAGTAATGACAATAAAGTAGTAACTAAGTCACTCCCGCAAACCACCGGCCCAAACAGTCTTGATAGCGTTGTTTTGATCCGAACATACCCGAACGGGCACGGAAACGACCGAAGACATATTTACACTTTATAACAATTTAAAATTACCGTTTAAGACGGCACTAGTATCTTCACGAGCTTCAATAATGTGTAGAAATCTCGTATCGAACGCAGGGCATTTAGGGCAAACAGTGTAGCGTCAAGCGTTTTGCCGCCAGTAAAGATAAGTTTGTTACTTCTTTAACTTCTGTGGAATAATAATGATGGACTTTGCTCGAACATTACATAGAAAAGATAACGTCACTGGCATGTTTAAGTAAATTTCGTTTAAGACATTTATAAAAACGAAGTATGAAGTGACACATAAGTCACAACGGTAAATAACACTGATATTTTTTATTTTTACACATTAATTAGAGCTAAATAGGTACTTCTATCGAATGGAAAAATCTACTCACATGCAGTTTTGCAGGTGAAGGTACCCTTAAATCCATACTTCCATACTATAATTATATAGTTTGTCAAATGACTCTCATTTCGAACATAGACAGAGAGAATCATACTATCTTTGTCTTACACTAGCACTAGCACCCAAAAGAAAAAGATGAGTATATACTTTTTTTCTTATTTACTGACAATTTGGTTTGACCAATTATAATATATAATTATAATATTATTATATTATATTATAAATTATAATATTATAATTTATAATATAATCCATACTAATATTATAAATGCGAAAGTGTGTCTGTCTGTTACCTCTTCACGCTTAAACCACTGAACCGATTTAGTTAAAATTTGGTATACAGATAGTTTGAGTTCCGGGGAAGGGCATTAGATACTTTATATCCCAGAATTCACCCCTTAGAATTATTCTGTAAGGAAACAACATCAAAAAAAAAAATGGCGGATAATTCCAATTTCTAAAAGGGGACTATTTTACAACGGAATAGAGTGTTCTACGCATATGAGTGATATTTAAATGATTTTCGGGATTATCCAATTTCAGAAATTACTCAAATATCTAATAATAGGTATATTAAATAAGGTAAAATCAAGACTACCTACAACCTACATAATTAAGAGCATAATAATAAAAGCAAAAACTCGCTTAATACATCAAAGATGAAGACAACCCTTTGAGTATTTTTAAAAGCTTGCTTGAACACCTTTTTCTCGCGATGCACTTGTTCTTTAGCGTGGTGTGACATTTCGGTAATTAAAACACGGTATTTAAGTTTTTACTGCATAATATACCCAATGTTCATTTTTGTTAGCGTTGTTGTTAACTATTGGTTATCGCTAACAAATCATTCCAATATCGTAAAGGTACATTGGTGGGTCCAGAGGAAGAGAAAGACCGAAGATGAGGTGGGCAGATACCAAAGCAAAAGACACGAGTGCCTGCGACGTTTCGGTAAAGACTGTACACTAAAATCCGGACTTTCATGATCACTATGATTTTATTTTAATAATCTGTAATTATGGTACTATATAATAAAAATACAATCATATTACAACAAATAGGCTTCTGTGAGTTTTCGCTAAATTTATATTCCATCGTATCTTAAATTTTTTTGTGCAGTGTTTTTCGATAATCTTCACTCGCTTCTTGCTACAATGCCACAATTGTATTTATATTTTATTTTTAAAAGTCATCTTACCAAAAAATACTTTTTAAAACTCTTTTACTTGATGTAGTCACAGTCAGAGTCACAGCAAGACATCCTACTCCAAGCACTGAAAGTCGTTTTTATATGGGAGGCATTTTTTTGTTGAAAAGCTAATTCACCAAAGTTAAAATACCTCAGAACTATCTCAATCTGAACACAATCAGAGAATGTTTAAACATTGTGAAAAGATAATGTAATAAGGTATAATTTGATTTATATAATTAAAAATAGTAAAATGTTTTTAACAGTGTATTTTTTTATGTGAAACGTGAGTGAAATGTCTAATAAAACCCCGTAGGGGTCGGATCAAAAACTAAGTACTTTAGTCCGGCTCACGCTTAACTGCACATTTCTAATAGGCTATTTTCTTAAATAACTTCTAAACTATTTATTTTAAAATTACAAAGAAAATACATTTGAGATTCTTAAAATGAGCTCTTTCATATGATATGTTACATGATATAGTTTGAAAAACTTTATTTTTTAATTTTCTTATTTATCCCCCAAAAGCGGCCCTCATGTTTAAAATTCACCTAATGAATCACGATCCAGAAATCACCCTGTATATGAAAATCGATACTTAAGGAAGAAGTAAACTCCAAAATACTCCATTTAACTTAAATTCGGAATTTCTACTTAAATATGATCAAGAGAAACCCCAACCACAAATCGCTCGTAGCAGATAATGCAGACAAGTACTTATTTGATGAATATGCGACCCGATGGATGCGATAGCGTTAACATTGGTTAACATGGACCTTACGTCGGGCTGAATAATATATTAAGTAAGACGTACAATGAAATGAACCTTGGCCGGCCTGTATTACATTCGTATAGTAAACCTATATAGGTAGTGTTACTTACACTCAAAGATTGAAGCTCTACAGGCGCTTTAATGTAGTGACCTAGACGAAATGTTCACTTTGAATGTGAGGTCCTTGATCTACGCCTGATTTATGGCCAGTTTTTACATTGATTATAGTCTAAGATACGATATGTATGGCTGTCCAAGTGTCCACCGATCTGCCTGACGGATGAAACTTATATTTTATGAAAGAAAATATGTTCCTGAACATAAATAAATAGGGTTGCCTAAAGAAATATGCTAAATTTATTAATTAATTTAATTAATTAAAAAATATATTTTTTTCTTACAATTTTACTGACTTGCCTACCGAAGTATACAACTTGTACAACATGAATAAATTAGGTTGCCTATCTTTTTCCGGTCACTATTATGTGGTTGCCGTGTTTATACAGGTGAGTTTATATCGATAATTGCACTCATCTGCTTGACGCTTGAATTATATATCAAAACGATGGTAATCTTATTGCGAATACAGTAGTATAATAGGGTAGCCGGTGAAAATCCAGTCACAGATAAGGGTTGCCAGGCTTTTAAATAATAATAACCACACGACAACCACATAATAGTAACCAGAAAAAGATAGGAAACCTAATTGATTCACGTTGTTCAAGTTGTATACTTTCCATTGGAACTTAGTTCGTTCGGTGAAATTTGAAGATTTTTTTTAAATCAATTCAAAATGCCTTGACCATATTTCTTTGGCAACCCTGTTTATTTATGTACAGGAACATATTTTCTTTCATAAAATATAAGTTTCATCCGTCAGGCAGATCGGTGAAGGTCATCCATATACAACGTATCACCTACTATATATTAGTGTACTATACAGTACCAACTGGCCACTGAGATGATAATGCCTCCTTTACCCTTGTAAAGACCAACCTAGAGTGAACGAGATGGCATTATGACCTGACTCGCCACTTAGTTTTGCGGCAAGTATAATCAATGTGTAAATAGGCCCTTATGCAACTTTCAGCCACTTTCAAGTCTTTCAACCTATTAGACCTAAGGTAAAACAAACTTTACTGTCAACGTCAACACATAAATGTCATATAATGTAATATAAAATTGAATATTAAATATTTTGATCACGATTTACATTCAATAACCGCACACTAACACCTTAGGTGAAATATCAAACTCGTAATAATGAAGATACCTTACGTAATATCGCCGAACACCCGCGAGGCGTACAGAACGTCCAAAACTATGAAGAATTCCGCAGGCGAGGCTACTCGCAAAGTAATAGCTGAAGACTTTGAATGGGATGACGGCTTGACTCCTCCTCCTTTAACGTATTTCGCTGCACTTCATCTTTCCAGGATATTCCACAGAATAAACCCGCTCCACAAAGTACTCCAGAAAGATGTCAACATGCTCATGGATTTGTTTCCAGCAAATATTCCTCTCCGATGCAGTGTACCACTTATTAGGGTGCGATTTCTAACATAGGTTCCTAATATATTAAATATATTAAACTTATAAAGTCGATGATTGATCGACATGTTTCGCTCCATAACGAAGAGCATTTTCAAAAAGCGCTCGCGTTGAGCGTGAGTGACTCGGTTTAATATATTTAATATTGTACCTCACGGAACTTTTGTTATAAAAATAGGTTCCTATAATGTTTTATTCAAGGAAACTATGTATAAAATGTGCGTAATTTACTTTGATATTTTCAGGATGAACAATACTGGAAAAGGTCTTTTTATTTTAAATTTCCTTCGCGAGTAGAATTAGGAGTGACATTTTGGAAAGGAAAGTTTTTATCTGCGTGCCTCCAGGATTATCTTGAAAATGCAAACCCGGATGTATTCCTAGAAGATGAAGCCTCGGAACTTGCAACTCTAGTAAACTCATTTCAAATATGTATATGCTTTTATATGCGTATTACTAACCAAATTAATTAATTCTCCACTGTATTTTTTATTTTACAGGTAAGCCCTTACATATACTTTTTGGGTTTAAACCAACTTCAAATAGTGCATCAGCCGACACCTCCGATTCCAAAAGAATCCGTCGTTGAAGATACGTGTCCTTTTAGCGTAGAAAAGGTATATGACCATATTCCACTCGAACCAGTGTTGACGAAGCTTTACAATCTAGAAGAAATATCCCTCGTTTTTGGAGTAAACAATGTCCAAGATGGATATTTGACGAGATATTTTGAATTCAGCCCAGCTGATTGTGAATCTCTATGTAGAGGGCTCAAAGACTTGCGACACTTGAAACTATTTCGTATCAATCGTAGCAACTTGGATTGCTTGAAAGTTAAGATACTCTTGCAACATCTCGTTGAAAAGGAAACTATAGAAGAATTAGATTTTAATCATTGCAAGATTGGTGATTACGGGATGAATGCATTGGGGGGTTTCATTTCTATTCACAATAATGTGAAGCGTGTGCGAGTCGCCAATAATCGGTTCAAATCAGTGCAAGGCATTGCTTATGCTCTGCAGATGAATCCTGCTGCGCCTATCGAACTATTGGGTAACTTATTAAGTTATTAATAGTATTTATTGAATTATTCCTCAGTCCTCACTACGCAACGTACTAATTACCGTTTTTTTTAGATTTCAGTTTGAACCCTATGTCCATAGAGTGCGCAACAATGTTCGCAGCAGCATTTGTGCGGTGCAAAGTGAAACCTCAAACACTAATAGTAAATTCTTGCGGTTTTTACGGAGTATCTGCTGAAAAGGTGACGGTATATTTGTTATTACAAAATAAGTGTTTTCTTTATCTACTTTTAATACTTAGTCTGTCAAAAACTTTGTTAGTAGAAAAAGGCGCGAAATTCAAATTTTCTATGGGACGTTACGATAACCCTTCCCGCCTACATTTTTTAAATTTGGCGCTTTTTTGTACTGGCGGAAATGGTTTGACAGACTATACGAGTATATATTATCGCGTGCTGTAAATTTTCCTGCTTATGACGGAAATGTAAATCTGCTGATAAATGTCGTACTATTTTACCTCTCAAAGTTCCATACATCGTCCATAGTTCCATAGTTATACATTTTTGACAAAGAGATAAAACTTGTCCTTCGAAACTTAAAACCTTTTTAGATGGCGGGTCTCCTTAGTCTCAATCGCGGATTAACAAGGTTGGACATGGCTGCCAACGATTTGTCTGGGGAGGCGGAAGCGACACTTATTAGTGCCTTGGAGCAAAACAAAGTCGTACTGAGGGTGGATTTGCGTAGAACAAGTATGTTAAATATATTGCAATTAAGATATTATGTTTTAATTGCTAGACCCATACTGAATTATTTTACGATATTCATCGTTATTAGATAATATTGGTAATGTAACTAAAGTTGCACCATATCAGTAGATAAACGTTATCATTTGTCACAGCTGTCTACGGTTAGTTATTTCTTTTTTTTTTTTCCTATAACTTATGCACCTGTAAAATGTTTCTTGATTAACTCCATGAAAATGTGTTGCGTAAGTACTTCGACATTTAAGGTTAAAATATACCTACCTAATGGATATAAATTTAAATGCCCCATGCTTACGGAATAAATATAAATAGATAGATAGGTAGGGTACAAAATTGTAGTTGCGGTGCACCTAATACATTTTTGACGTTGATCCATAAATGCGGAAATTGAGAAATTGCATGTAATTTTTTTTAAATTAATAAGACAAAATTACTTTGAAGCAAAGTCTGCATGCCGGCGAGATATTTAAAATGTATTTTTAACATGTACTGGTTGTAATAACTATGGCCCTGTCGCCCTTTTAGCGATAAGACCGCCTGTTTACTTCTACTTTGTACATTGTACTTTGTACATGATGAAGGACATGAAGATGTCCAGTGATTTTATAATAAGTTTGTTATTAAGGTGGTTCGACTAGGTTACCCAAAGCTTAAACCCCGCTAGATGGCGTCACTTTCGCAAATTTTCAGGTTTTATTTTTTTGTGGAATAGTGTTGGTATCTGTATACTTAAAAGTATGTTTAGCGCACTCTTTACATAAATATTGAACTATTATAATAAACATTGAATACTTCATTAGTGCAAAAAACACTTTTAAAGTCGACAGAGTGTTTCTGTCATGCTATTTCCTACTATTACTCACACATGCAAACAGTGTTTCCGTGATGCTTGTAGTAGACAATTTCATGCAGTGTAAGTATGCTGCAATGGCGTTGCGGTATGTTCGTGGAAATACGTGCAAGAGGATTCAGGTTCGAGACTGGTACGTCAGGGGTACTTTTTTTGTCCTTTTTGTGTTATCTTATGTTTCTTATACCTTTTATTCTTCGAATTCTTGTCCGATTCCGATATAACCGAAATATATTTCAGTGATATCGGAAACGGCTCTAACGATTTCGATGAAATTTGCTGTAAGGGGTTCGATCTAGCTAGGTCTTATCTCTGGGAAAACGAGCATTTTTGAGTTTTTACTTATGTTTTCTTTTTCTCCCAGATATTCAGTATTATTAATAAATTAGTTTATAACGTTTTATAAAAATATGTGACGTTTTGAACTAAAAGGTACCACATTGTCGGTTGTCGATTAGGTTGATTTCATTTTGAAGCTTTATGGAAATATGACAACAATAAGTAGGTACCCGTTTGGTTGAAAACGCCACATATATTGAAAACCTGACTTTCACAAATCTCACCTTTTTGGGTTCTTCCAACTCAGAAAGGATGGAGAATACTGACGATTCTTAGTAGCACTAGCCCAAGGAATTCCAGGTTTGTAAGTGTCAGGTATCAGTTTTTTTTAAAGCGCTAAATATAGTTCTACAAGTAAAGCAATCCCTTACTGCCCAGCCTCTATAGTATTTTTCAAACTGGAAGGGTACGATGATAGATTTCATCTCCATACAATTTATAACCTAATAATGCCAAATGTTGCAAAATTATATTGAATTGAGATCTATCATCGTACCCTTGCAGTTTGAAATGGTTATTTACGATACAAGCGCGGAAAAGAGAAAATTCGAAACGAGTGGCGACAGATTAAAACACGACCGCAGAGAGTGTTTTAAATCGACACGAGTTGCGAATTACCTATTCGCACGTGTATCGTACAACGTTTTACAGTACATATGGCCCTTTAAACTTTCGACATATGCATGAAAAATGCTCTTTACGCACTAGGGCGAGAAAGTTGCACCATATGTACTGTAAAATACTTTTTAGTACATATGGTGCTACATATACGTTACCGCCCTAGTGCGGTAATTAGTACAATACGTGCATATGTCGAAAATGTAAAGGGCCATAATTATGTACTGTAAAACGTTGTACAATACACGTGCGAAAAGGTAATTCGCAACTCGTGTCGATTAAAACACTTCCTTCGGTCGTGTTTCAATTTATCGCCACTCGTTGCCAATTTCCTACTTTTCGCACTTGTATCGTAATGTACTAATAATAAAGTAGTAATTGTAAAATAAAATTAAAACTTTTTTTATATATTTTTTTTGGATTCAAGTAGGTACAGTGTAACAAGTAGGTACAGTAACAACATTGCATGGCCTTCTAATTATAACTATTATAGAAAACGGGATATTTATCATGTTTATTTATATTATTTATTTCTCGATATTTTGGCCGGTCTTGCAAGACCAGTCGTTCCCTGGGGAGGCCTATGTCCAGCAGTGGATGTCTTGTTGGTGTAGATGGATTCACACAACAAATGAAATAACATTTTTTCATATTTGTTATCCGTAGTTGTCCCTGTACCTGAAAGAAAAATAATATCATGATAGCACAAAATCCTCTAATGTTATAGGAAGAAAGATGATGCAACAATATGGATTCTAATAAAGTTATCATTTACTTACCTAGTAATAATTGTGTTTTTCATTCATAGACAAAATTCCATAATTTTCATCCCCAGGAAATGTTTTATTTTACTTTATTGCAGTGAGGATGTCCTGATTTTTTCTGGCTAATGAAGGAAAACATTTTATTTTCAAGAATGCCTCTTCATTTTGCACAATACCTAAAAAAAACCTAGAGTTAGTGACACATTGACTATTCGGCAACCAAAACAGTAATAATTACATTATATAGGTATTGTTCACTGCTTATATCTACCATTACGGAAGAAGTGAGAATTATTTTCTAAAAAGATCGGCACGAGAAAATTACAATGTACAATGAAGGAATGAAACTGTACCTACCTTACGAAACTTCACCATCATGAATTCCGCTTCAATTGAGTCTGAATTTTTCTGGATTTTCGCGGACCAGAACACCGATGATTTTTGTAACTTGATTTAGACGTTGCTATCATTTTCAATTTATACAAACAAATTGATGTCACAATAAACATGACCCTATGTGTCAGTGTCAACACTGTCAAATAAAAATGCACTAAACATGACGGCACTGCAAATCCTGCCAGGTCGGCCAGGCAACGTCGCCAACGTCATAGAGTGGCAACGCCGCACGCAACGTATTTGTACACGACATTTGTGACACACACATACGTAAAATTGATGAAAAAATTACGTTGATTTATGTATGATTTCTGTATGAAACAAAGTTTTTCTATTAATTTAGCGCAAACGAATATTCGAAAGTAGATAAATGAGCAAATATTTGTGTAGTAATAGTGTGTAGTGCCTTAATTAAAGCAGATTGAATTTTGTATGAAAATCGAACCACCTTAAATCTTCACTTTCTTGACACGTGGCAAACCATGAACAAGCGGGCATCTCGCTCGTTTTTGCCCAGAACGTGCAAGTTGTGGAATGAGCTACCTTGTGAGGTGTTTCCCTTGCGCTATGGCATGGGGTTCTTCAAGAAGCAGGTATTTAGGGTTCCCAAAGGTGGGCAACGCAGCAAAGGTGGGCAACGCAGAAGTGGCTCCTCTGATGTGCTTATGTCCATGGGCGGCGATGACTGCTTCCCATCAGGCGGCTGGTCTGCTCGTTTGCTTCCTATTATATATAAAAAAATGTAATTTGCAGATATATCGGAAGTGACTCAGGCTCGGGTGAACGAGCTACTCCACCGCAATAAATTGTTGTTGGGTGAGGAAAGAGAGGCCAGCGAGGAAATCCCGCCGTTGTACCTCGGCGAGCCCGAGTACCTCATCTGGGAGTATAACCCCAACAACCCGGACTACATACCTGGCCGTTATCCAGAGCGTGTTCCAGAAGTTTGAATGGTACTTACATTTTGATTGTCGCTTATGGCTCTGATGTCCGACCCGGTGGTGAGAAGTGACTAACGATTTCCTTTGCTAGCATTTTTTTTTTGTTTCAGTAATAGTGGTCACCTACAGTACCAAACATAGCCAGTAAGAAAAACATTGTCCATGCATCGCTTTTATTCACATTTTCCCTGGGCAAGAAAACAGTCGATCTCATACTCTTTCTCGCCACCGCCGGTAAGGTAGAAAGAGTAAATCAGCCGTAGTACATTTTAGAGCCCTTACGTCATAGAAGATTTCACTGCATGGTCTGCATGGGCTCGGTCAAGTTAAAAGCTCAAGCTGTCTAAGCTGAGTTACAATTTGCATAGCATAGAGTAACTTATACTAGAGCGGTACTGTCATAGTAAATTTTGTAACCCCAGTAAATTCACTGCCATCTGTCGACACACTTTAGAACTAAAAATGAAGATTTATAAAAATACGATAGAATGTATTTAATTATAGATAAATGATTTTTTTTATTTGCATTAATTATTTTTATGATTTTGACCCATGTTCTTTCACTGATATGCGTTAAAATTGTTAAATAACAAACGAAACCGTCAACGCCATCTATACGACTGTAGGCCAAAACTAGTAGCGCCCTCTGAACGAGAATCAAATTTTCTTGATTTTCGAGGCACGTTTTTTCCTTAGACTGTATTCATATATTACGGAGTTATATCTATCTTTGCAATTTGTAAGAAGGCGTAGGTAGCTTTGACGGTTTTAGCGTTTAATGTTCGACCGACCCTAACTCAAAACACTAAGTTTTGCATTTGAATGCTTCACCTCAAGCGGCCGAGTGACGTCATGTTTTTTAAACTCATTTTAACTTTAGTTTTATTTATTCATTATATAGATCTATATTATAACGTTTCAACTCTAATGACACAGGACCTCGAGGGGTTTAATTAATTAAATATATGCTAATAAAATTCATAAAAAAATTGTTAGTTTTTCTTGTTGATAATTTAAATAAATATTTTCAAAAAACTTTACCGTGTCTGATTTTACTCTTCAACTTAAAACGTAATCTGTTCGTTTAAAAAATAAGTAAAAAGTGTTAGCTTTTCTCCATGTTTTGATATTTGTTTCTTCTTCAATTTAAAAATAAATATAATAATTACCATCTAAGGAAACAACCATATTATATACTTGATAGTGAGTAATGTCATGCGAGTCTCATTCATCTGTACGATGCATGTGGCCTAACGATACACATATTTATGTAGGTAATATAATAACGCTTGCGCATGTCTATTTCTAGAACAAGACAGCACGTGCTGGGTCATTCAAAGTCCATGTCATGAATTGTTGACGTTTTATTTGATGACTGATTTATTTGTAGAGTTTTTGTTTAAATGTTTACAATGCTTTGCCCTGATATTTTTAGTGACGTTTAATTAATTACAATTAGTAGTAGTTCTAGTAGTAAAACACATTATTGTACAAAAATCAAAACAATACAGGAAAAATAACATTCGTCATTAGTACAAAGGCGAACTTATCCCTTTAAGGGATCTCTTCCAGTTAACCTGTTTGTTTTGATTTAACTACTTATAAATGTGTGTACAAAATATTACTTCGCAATACATTTTTCTGATTTTCAAATGATAAATCCTGACTGACTGACTGACTCACTTAAATCAACGCCCAGCCCAAACCGCTGGACCTAGAGAGCTGAATTTTTCACAATAGGTAGTTTTTATAACGCTGGTATCCACTAAGAAGGGGTTTTTCAAAATTCATCCCCTAAGGTGATGAAAAAGGGGTTGAAAGTTTGTATGGAGATCATATTTTTTTTAAGTGCGGGACTTGAAACTTCGTATAAAGGCATATTATTAAAATACAAGAAAAGTTATTTCAGCGTTTTTAAAAATTCATCCCCTAAATGGGTTAAAAAGGGTTGAAAGTTTGAATCCATTACAAATACTTTGAAACTTCCTAGAAGGGCAAAATAGCCGATTACAAAAAAAAGTAATATTGACGTTTTTGGAAATTCAACCCCTAAGGGGGTTAAAAAGGGGATGAAAGTTTGTCTTGAGGTTCAAATTTTATAATATAAATGTTTATTAATTATAATAAAAAACAAGAAAACTCATTTCAGCGTTTTTTAAAATTCATCCCCCAAAGTGGTGAAAAAGGGGTTGAAATTTTGTATGGAGATCAAATATTTTTGGGAGTGTGGGAATTGAATCTTTGTATAAAGGCATATTATCCTAGTTCAGGAAACAGAGGCTCAATCCAAATGAAACTGTTACAAACCTAATATAAGTTTTATTTTGTAATTTAGTCTAAGGCTTACATAATGTATTAGGTTTCAAGTAAATAAAGATTTTTTATTTATTAGAATACAAGTAATTTCAGCGTTTTTAAAATTCATCCCCTAAAGTGGTGGTCAAAAGGGTTAAAAAGGGGTTGAAAGTTTGTATAGGGTCCAAATTATATTTTAAGCTAAGAGTTTGAAACTTCGTAAAAAGGTATTTCATTAAAAGAGAAGAAAGCTAATTCCAGCGTTTTTGAAATTTTTTCCCTTAAGGTGGTGAAAAAGGGGTAGAAAGTTTGTATGGTCAAACATTTTTTAAGTGCGCGACTTGAATCTTTGCATAAAGGCATGTTATTAGAATACAAGAATAGTAATTTCAGCGTTTTAAAAAATTCATCCCCTAAAGTGGTTAAAAAGGGGTTGAAAGTTTGTCGTGGTCCTAATTTTATTCTAAGCTAGGTACTCGAAACTTCATAGAAAGATATATAATTAAAAGAGAAAAAAACTTATTTCAGCATTATTGAAAATTCATCCCCCAAGGTGGTAAAAATGTGGTTGATAGCTTGTATGGAGATCAAATATTTTTTTGAGTGCGGGACTTGAATCTTTGTATAAAGGCATATTATTAGAATACGAGAAAAGTAATTTAGGCGTTTTTAAATGTTCATCCCCTAAAAGGGTTTAAAAGGGGTTGAAAGCTTGAATCTATTACAAATGCTTTGAAACTTCTTAGAAAGTTATTGTATAAGATTCCAAAAAAGTTATTTTAACGTTCTTAAAAATTCAATCCCTGAAGGGCTTAAAAAGGGGATGTAAGTTTATATGTGGTACACTTTTAAGCTAGGAACTTGAAACTTGGTAAAAAGGGCATTATATTAAAATAGACGAAAACTGATTACTTACACCGTTTTTGAAAAGTTTGTATTACGTTTCGGGAGCGAATATTTTTTTTTAATAGTGGCCTTGTAAATCTTCTAAGACGACACTCTTAGAAGATTTACAAGGATTAGGAAGATTTAGAGGGATTATATCGGGAACAATTTCTTTCAGTTAGGGTCTTGAAACTTCGTAGTTTGTGAAAGACCTATTTCATGCGTTGTATAATTATTAACACTGATATCTTTTGCTGCATAATGTTCTATATTATGGTCATGTAGAATATACAACCACCAACATACAAATCCACGCGTACGAAGTCGCGGGCAACAGCTAGTTATACATATAAACATTCCTCTTGAATCACTATCTATTAAAAAAAACCGCATCAAAATCCGTTGCGTAGTATTAAATATCTAAGCATACATAGAGACAGACATACAGACAGCGGAAAGCTACTTTGTTTTACACTAAGTGTGTAGTGATTTTCATAGAACTGCCAGCAATATATTTTCAATTCCATGTTTTGGGAGGATCGTTTCAAAAGTTGTTCCAACGTGCATAAAGCCGCACGGCGCGTTTCCGCCGGTAGCGTGCGGCAGACACGCCAACGAGTGGCCAGTATTTCACATTTTCATCGACTTCCGTACCAAGTATGAAGTTCCTTGCCAACACAATACCGAAATCTACGTACTATTTAAATGTAGGCATGTTTTAGATAAGTATACTAACAGTATACCTAGTTTGTACGGCGGCGTTAGATTAAAATAGCTATTTATGCAACAAGTGCGGAAATCATCTTTACGCACGTGCATCATACAATGTTTTACTATGCATTGTGCGAGTAAATAAAAAAACATATAATGGCAAATAAGTATAATTATTAAAAAATTGAAAACAAAAAGCACTAGTGCGGAAAAGTGCTCTTTTCCCTTGGTGCGGGTTCCCCGGTGTAATACCGGGAAAAGGCGGGGGGCATGGTGGAAGAATGAATGCGCGAGCCCATGATGCCCCGGCTTCCCCAGCCCGGGGGGTGAGATGCGTAAATGCATTTACCCCTGCGTAAAAAAATAAAAAAAGGTAACAACAGGCGGGCAGGTAAGGTAAAAAGCGATCTCTTCCAGACAACCTTTGGGTAGCAGGAAAGTTAAGTACTTATAATTAACATAGTACGTATACGTACGTATGTTAAACATAGTAGTAAAATTATGACCACCTTGGGCGTTAACACTTGAGTTCCTAAGGGCATTTATTTGTGTGATGAGCACAGATATTTGTTCCTGAGTCATGAATGTTTTCTATGTATGTATTTAAGTATTTGTATTATATCGTTGTCTGAGTACCCACAACACAAGCCTTCTTGAGCTTACCGTGGGACTTAGTCAATTTGTGTAAGAATGTCCCTATAATATTTATTTATTTATTATTTATAAAGTATAATACGCTCGTGACAGCTATATTAATTAAATACATTTGTGTCGCAGATTCGGTTAAAAATAATGAAAGTACTTTCACGAATGTTTTTTTCTGTCCAAATTTGTAAGAAACTTTTAAAACTTTGGAGCCCATCAATCTTTGTTTACTCACCTGCTTGATTTCGTCAACTTTGTGAAAGTTTAATGGAACTCACAATCTGTGGAGTATATACCTATATTTAAACAAATCCATTCACAATTTCCCGTTCGATTTCTGCTACTAGATGGAAGCAGGTACCGCAAATATCGCCTCGAGTGATGAAAATGAACATGGGTTTGCCCTCATCTCAGTAAATATCCCGTGGGGGAAACTTATTCCGCGCCTTCGAGCCCGATATCCGAGACGCAAAACAAATCAGCATCGGTGTACCAAGAGGATGGCATTTGCACATTATTTAGTTTTAAATAGTTTTAATATTACTTATGGAAATTATTTAAAACAATTACTTACCTACTTACACATAATTACTTAGTTATGATCTAAATAATTATGATTTATGTGGTAAGACTTATAAATTAGTATTATAATTTCGATGGCTGATCAAATTCGTCATCTTTTACCAGTTATCTAGAATAGTTAATCTGTAAATGATTACAATTAAAAAAACAAGTGTGAAGTTTGAGTCAATTTTTAATATCACTACATTGTTTATTAAATTTTTGCACAACGTTTATACGGATTGGTATCCATGCTAATATTATAAATGCGATTGCGATTTGTACCAATCCATACTAATATTATAAATGCGAGTCTGTTTGTCTGTCTGTCTGTCTGAGAGTCCCAGGGAAGGACATGGGGTAGTTTTTATCCCAGAAATCATCCTTTAAGGGGGTGAAAAGGGGGGTGGAAGTTTATATGGGAAATCGATAAAATGCAGATTAGATAATAAAATTACTAACTCCACGCAGACAAAGTCGCGGGCAAAAGCTAGTGCTTTGATAAACTATTTGGGCTGGTAGGTAACTTAATTTCCTTGCTCCAAATAGCCCCTTGACAGTAGGTATAATATGAATATGTTTTCAGGTCCTAAGGGCTGACAGGTGTCAAAACGGTATAGTTTACAACTTCAGCGTAAAATTGTACTTGCCAGAGTGACAGCTTTGACAAAAAACGCCTATAGGATTTTTGTGAGCAAATTGATATTAAAAAGGTTTTAAGATTTTATAAGTATATTATGATAATCATTTAACACTAATCGTCATAGTCCAACAGTGAAGTTAATAATAATAAGGTTGTATTGTGGATACTGGACGACGATTGGTGTATAAATACTTACTTAATTATGGAAAAAAACATCTCTAACTCATAAACCTTCTACCAACTGGGCCATGAGCCACAAGGCAAGCAAGAGCAAGTTGATGTCAAGCTAGTTTCATCTGTCCCACACTTGCTCGGTCGCCTGTCTATATATTATTTAAATGAAATAACGTTTAAATTATTTAAGCTTAATCAAGTTAAAATTATTTGGGCGAGCTTAGTCCCGACCCGACCGGCATTGCGTCCGTTTCATTGCGTTTCGATTCAATTGGTCTCACCAAGTAAATGCCGCTATATTGATTTTATTCCTTTTGTGATTTACACTATTTACAGCAGCTGTTTGCATTTTATGGGCCCCGTACCTTTTATGGATTCATGCTATGCTATGATTGGGAAACGGATTTTACAATTTGAACACTGTTTACTGTTTTACAATTTGAACAAGCATACTTAAAGTCAAAGACGAATTGGAAAAAAATCCCCATAACAATGCCATTTATTACGTTATTAGAAATAAGTTTTTGGCAAAAATTTCAATTCTGGTAAGTACAAGCTTTTATCGCTGACTATAATTTTCTTTTAACAGGCAACAAATACTCATCCAGACAATTTTGACAAACCCAAACGCAATTAGTTTGCTTTGTTTTATCAGTTTTATCACAAATGGCCACCTCCTCTCTCCATCATCAGATCAGCTCCATGTCATCATAATATTGCATCCGATTTACATACGTATGCAAAATTTCGACCTAATCGGACATCGAGAAGTGGGTCTACTTTAGCTCCCAAGATTTGACCCACACTAACTAACATAAGTGCAAGCGAGCTAACGTAAACCTTACTTGTAAGTGTGAAGGTTACTTTAAAACCGTCCGCCATAACACTTATAGGTCTCCCTTGCGCTGTGGACACGATTAGGTACGACGCCTTGGCGTTCAAAAGGTTAAATACATACTTACTTTATAAATACCTACATACACATACTACTATACTACATTACAAATTTCAAAAAGGATAAATTAAAATATATAGCGCTAATATGTATATAGTCACACGTTTTCACGTTTCAGATTTTACGTTTGGCGATATGTCTTCTTTGTTAACTTTTTTCGTCAAGTTGTGTTAAGCGACACTTTTGTCAAGGTCTAGTTCTGATAACGGTATCCAAGAGGAATTGAGGGAACTCCTGAAATTAAGCATTTTTTTTTATTTTCATCTAAAACCCAAGCATATGCATTTGAACAGTGCTATTTGATGAAAATGGAACACCTCTACAACAAGTATTTTAGGTCTTGGGGCTAATTGTTATTGTTATGAACTTGTTGAGTAGTAAATATTATAATGGAATTTCAAACTGTTTTGGAAGTCATTTTTAGGGTTCCGTACCTCAAAAGGGAAAAACGGAACCCTTATAGGATCACTCGTGCGTCTGTCTGTCTGTCTGTCTGTCCGTCTGTCACAGCCTATTTTCTCCGAAACTACTGGACCAATTAAGTTTAAATTTGGTACACATATGTAAGTTTGTAACCCAAAGACGGACATGTAACGTAAACAAATGAATTTTAAACACGGGGGCCACTTTTGGGGGGTAAATGAGAAAATTAAAAAATAAAGTTTTTCAAACTAAATCGTGTTACATATCAAATGAAAGAGCTCATTATGAGAATCTTAAATATGTTTATTTTATAATTTTACGATAAACAGTTTAGAAGTTATTCAAGAAATAGGCAAAAATGACCGTTCCTCCCCCCCCCCCCCCCCTTTATCTCCGAAACTACTGGGTCAAAAATTTCGAAAAAAATACACAAAATAGATCTTTACCTATAGATCACAGGAAAACCTATTAGAAATGTGCAGTCAAGCGTGAGTTGGACTTAATTACTTAGTTTTTGATCCGACCGCTACGGGTTTTTTAGACATTTCACTCACGTTTCACATAAAAAATACATTGTTTAAATTGTGTAATGTACGAAACCCTTGGAACGCGAGTCCGACTCGCACTTGGCCGGTTTTTTTATGTCAGAAGAACTTCAGGCTTATTCACAGATTTATCTACCGTACATTATTACACGTATCATATTTTTTAATTAATCTGAAATATCTTATTGTACCCACTAATCCAATCCATTAGTCCAATAATGAGAAGAAGTGGACGTCAAGGGTAAATGAAGTTATTAGACTATTAAAGTAAGCTGACACCGCTTCCGTGCTCGCCAAGAGGCGGCCATCTTAAGTGTTTCTTTGTTGCTGTCAGGGCTCTTGTTTAACACAGTTATTGAGTGCATCACCACCAGTCAACCAGTGCACGTTTGTCCTCCGGTAAGCAGAATTAAGTCTAATCTAGGGATCAAGTTATCTTAGGGAGAAGTTTGCGGTCGAGAATGAATTTCTGAATAAATACAGTTCAACCACATAAACGCCTCAAACAATAGATACTCATATGTAGCGTAAAACTTATATTTTACCTACTTGTATATTTATGGACTATATAGTAATGCTCTTTATCTAATTTATTTTAAAGCCTATCCGAATTTTTCTAAATGGTTTTATTTTGATCATTCCTCTTCTACCTAGCGTTATCCCGGCCTTTACCGGTCCGCTTTCTTACTTGCTTTCCTCCACTTTGCGCGATCCTGGGGGTTCTCTCGTGTGAGACCGTTTACGCTCATATCTGCTTTCACGACATCGAGCCATCGCTTTTTTGGTCTGCCGTGGGTTCATTTTGAAAGTTTGATCATTATAATAAAAGTCAAATCGGTCCAACTGCCTTCAAAAATTCTGAGATACCTTTATAAAAGCTAAAAAATAAAGATTATGACGAAAGAACTTCTTTTTGAAGTCGGTTAATATATGTGATTTGCAACGCAGTCTACGGCGAAAATAAAACGCTAGTGTACAGAACCTTTACATTTCCGGCACAATTTTGACGATGATATTTCATTGTTTAGGGAGCCCGGGCATCCTCCTTGTAACGTTTTATAATTGTTAGTTCACGTACTTATTGAAATCAAAGCTGAAAATATATAATAGTCGTAAAATTCATCGTTTTTTATTGTTTACCTAAAACATCTTCAAAGACAACTGTAGACAATAGACGGCCAAATCAGTAAGAAAAAAATCACCTTCCGCTCTTTCTTTGTATCTGGCTAACACCAAATTAATCTAATATACACACATTAAATACACGAATCTTTTGTTTTTGCGTTAACACCGTTTCTAACTCATCTTCTGTACCTTAAAGCTTAAACGTCACTTCATCATATCAGCCCTTTATCGCCCACTGCTGAGCATAGGCCTCTCTTCCAGTACGCCACTTATCCCGGTCCTGAGCTAATCTTATCCAGAAGTGACCCGCAAGCTTCCGGATGTCGTCCAGCCAACGTAACTTAATATCCTATAACTAGAAATAAGTTTCCACATGCACTGTATGTAAGTAATGTAAACCTGCAGTAGTAGCAGTATAATTTTACTATAAAATCGCTAGTGATATAGCTGTGACAAACAAAATTTTTATTAGAAGTAAGGTACTAGTTTTATATATATTTTCAGTAATTGAGATAGGTAAGAGTTAAAAGCATTCCTACGCAAGTTTCGCATGGCGCGCCATATCTTTTCTTTTTATTTCCTGGCTTTACGCTCTCTTAATTGTATTTTGCGGTTTCATCATTAGATGTGATGAAATTTCAATTATGTATCTATTAAATTGAGTAAATTGGCATAGTTGGTAGGTGGTAGGATAACGGATAACTCACAACACTTAAGATATGTTTGGAATCAAACGGCTTACCAATATTACACTCAACTTATACTTAATGTCTATAATATAGAGAAATTTACTTCTAAGCCAATTCAATTTATCCAAACATTTATCAGTGTGCAGAATTAATAGTAATTTCGTATTTCAAAATAAGCTTTATTGATACCGATTATCAGAGGTAGAAATGCCAGTAAACAATCTTGCGCCTTTGTCCGGTTTAAAGCAAATCTGAGACCTTTTTGCACGAGAGGGATTTCGTTAACATAGCATTTCATCCCACTAAGCCTCTAATGCTGCCGCCGGCTACAGCCAGATGTTACTGACTTAATATAAACTCAACTAAATGTCTCCACAAATATTTCCTGCTGCCATGTGTGCCGTGGAATTTTTCAATCTACGTAGATATTCCTAAAATTGCAATTGCAGTACCTAGTCCTGTTGGATGGAAAATAGCTGAGTTAGCGGTGGTGGTGCAGTGGCCAACGGTCGTGAGCGAGGGTGCAATGTGCCATGAGGACGTCAGCGATTTCGAGATAGGCACTTCGATTGAATCGTACGGTGAATGCTCACATTTACCCACGGATTCCTGATCTTATCGTTTTCTCCGGCAGAATAAGATAACTGAAATTGCTTTAATACACCCGGAGAATGGAATTTTATTTGTTTTACATGCATGTATGTTTGTCCAAATTGTTACGTACTTATCTTATACCTTTAAACCAGCAATTCTTGTATATATATCTATCTATCTATCTATAT
This sequence comes from Cydia strobilella, assembly GCF_947568885.1. Lineage (NCBI taxonomy): Eukaryota > Metazoa > Arthropoda > Insecta > Lepidoptera > Tortricidae > Cydia > Cydia strobilella. Next base: position 7,647,293 of record NC_086043.1, read on the forward strand.
ATATTTCGGAGATCTCGGAAACGGCTCTAACGATTTCGATAAAATTTGCTATATGGGGGTTTTCGAGGTGCGAAAAGTCGATCTAGCTAGGTCTTATCTCTAGGAAAACGCGCATTTTTTAGTTTTTATATGTTTTCCGAGCAAAGTTCGGTCTCCCAGATATTTGTTATTTATTTGGCATTCAACTTAAACGCTTCCGAAGTAGGTAAGGACAAATTTTATTGTAAGTACTTACCTACTTGAATTTTGGTTCTTTTATTTTTATGATGTGATTTATATCGTATTGCTTTATCTTGTTAAATAATAATATATTTACCTACTTTTAGGGTTCCGTACCCAAAGGGTAAAAACGGGACCCTATTACTAAGACTCCACTGTCCGTCTGTCCGTCTGTCTGTCACCAGGCTGTATCTCATGAACCGTGATAGCTAGACAGTTGAAATTTTCACAGATGATGTATTTCTGTTGCCGCTATAACAACAAATATTAAAAAGTACGGAACCCTCGGTGGGCGAGTCCGACTCGCACTTGGCCGGTTTTTTATTAAGTATAAATATTGTTATTCCATGTAATGTCATAACAATATGCTTTGAGTGGCGTGAACTAAATTTAATATTAGGCTGAGTATTTAATATAAAAGAACTTTGTCTAGTATAATAAACATATAATATAATAAACACTCTTAAAAATTAAATGGCATATTTGGAAGGCTGAAAAGTGATATAACTTTCTTGTTATTTTACTATAAACGCCATTACGGTAAGGTTGTCCAAATGTCTGTGAAATTCAAAAATAAATTATTCAAAGGAAAGACGAGAAACTTTCACTTAAAGACAAACGGTACGGTACGGTTTCAACTGTGGTTACTCATAGAGTACGTCTGAATGTCACAAAAACGCTATCTTTATGAGAATAGCTCCGGCCGCCAGATTCCTGAATACATTAGGTAGGCATACAAATAAATACTCCACTTCACAATATAGGTGCTTTCATTCCTGGAGGTGCGTACGTTTTTTCGTTCCTATTTTAATCCGGCTTGCGAATAACTTGATTCACTTACTGAACGAAAATGTGTATTTATATAAGACGCTACCTAAATGTGGTGTGACTTCTTAAGGAGTATTCTACGAAATTGGCTACTATGTGTACCTATCCCGTATAAATGCGATTTTTCTGTGATTGAATTAAAGGTTCAAGTTCATTTCCCAATATGTTTTACGGTTGTTTTGTGAGGTAAGGCAGATTTAGTCACATTCATGCTGCTATCATCTATCACTTCTTTATACTATTAGTCGGAATGAGTCCTAGACATTGGTTTTGTGAAAAGTATAACTATACCACGTTTAATATCAAATATCACCATTGACATGTCAGGTATTTTAAATTCAAAACACATATAAACGAGACATGTACAAGTAGATTACCGTTCCAATGCGTTTCGGAAGTCGAGGAACGTTTTTCCCCATTCGGACAACCGAATCACGCCTGACTGTGCCACTTCCCAATATAATCTCGAGCAAACGCTTTTCACCTTTTTCCTGTTCGAAAATTGCCTTCCACAAACATCCTTCCCTTCGAGTTCCATGCCAATCGAGTTTCCGAAAGTTAAAATGAAGTTTTCGGTGACATAATTATATCAATATGCTGAAACTTGCCCAGTCATTAACAGCTCGGTCGTGATAGAACTAATTTCTAGTATATATAGTACAATTAGGGTCTCGGCTGGACGGTCAGTGCCAAATGAAACAATTGCCTGAACTTTTAGGATAGTTAATTGTACGTTGTGGTGGTACGCAATTAAACTAGCTGCCATTAAGTACATATTTGAGCGTGTTAAACATTGTACAGTCGATGTCAAAGATATGTTCACATTTTCGCCGTATTATAAAGGAGGAAGGTTCAAAAGTGTAATTTTATATATTTGACATCTGTACCAATGTATAATATAAGGATAAGGATACCACCCTATTTTGATGACGGTTAGTTTAATTGTGGTAAATACCTATGCTGTCTGTACGCACACATATTACAAGCAACCAAGTAAAGCACAAAATAGGTTCATTTTTTTGATTATATGATCAATTTAGATAAATGTTTTTTACTACTAGGGAATAAACATAGATAAAATTTTATTTTAATTTTTACCATTCATTACAATTTTAATACTTACCTTATGACTTCAGTTTGTACAGCAGAATTCTCTAAATTTTATTCAAATACAAATCAGTTTCAGGTTAGGTTTCAGTTATTAATCTAGAGATACAATCTTGAACCAACGGAGCCGGTTCACTATTGTGCACTGGGTGGAACGCGGCTCCGATGAGGTATTGAAGTTTCATCTACGTGGCTGTTTGCTGCAAGTATTGTGCTGCGTTGTGGCCCAAGAAATGTGAGAAATTATTGTGGATTTTTTATAGGTGAAAATCATAACAAAACCTTGCTAAAATTATGATATGCATTACGAGTAAATGGTAAAATATTAAATATATCTTGCTTTGCATAATTTTAAGTTAGAGATAGGTTAAGTGACACATGAAATCCGATATGTATATTTACATTTCTTACTGTATTATGCAAATAACAAACAAATAATGCAGTAAAATATCCAACAAGAACATTTGTGAATTTCCACATGAAACCTAAAAACTTAAGACAGGAAACAGGACTTTGCACTAAGTATCAACATTTAGGTATATCTAACATCGGATAAAAATTCTACTATTCAAGGCCTTTTTATTACTTACTTGATGTGCGGTACGGTGCGAGCCGTATCTGATAAAGAATGTATGCAGTAAACATTTGTTGACATTTAACTTTCCAAGAAGCAATAAAAGAAATGCAACATTGTGCCTGACTCTCGGCTCGTTTTTCAAGTAAAACTCTAAATTATACGAGTCTACGAAGTTTGTATAAAATTAAGTTGTTATCTAATTGACAGTTTTCAATTAGGTACCTATAATATTAGGAAGGTACCTATTTTTGAAACGACTAACAATACAATTGTAAGCTATTTTTGCTTAGGATTTTTTCAAATTTATAATATCTTAATTATGAAAATACCTAATATATATTTAAGACGATATGTTAATGATAAAAACTGGTAACAATATGGGAAATTATAATAATTACAATTTTCTGTCGTGTTCTGCCAATTTAAGTTGAAGAACGTTTCATAAACGATCAATTTCTTACTTGACTACATATTTACTAAATATTTACAGTGTGAATATTTATAATGTGATTCATTTCACCTGCACCGTACGTAAAATGCACGTGAATCGGTTTTAATCTAGGGACGATAAGCTAGTAGCCGGACTGCATTTTGCGTCTTTTTTAACCGACTTCCAAATCTCAAAGGAGGCGGTTATCAATTCGGTTGTTTTTTTTTTTTCAATGTTTGTTACTCCATATCTCCGTCATTTCTGGACCGATTATGAAAATTCTTTTTTTGATTTCAGATTGGTCCCGTTTTAGTCAAAACGCAGTTCTGATGATGGATTCTGTGAGGAATCGAGGGAACTCTTCAAATATTAAAGGCATACATATAGTGATTTTTGTATTTCCATCAACAAATCATGCATTTACATTTAAAAAAGTGACATGTGATGAAGTAGAACTGCTGATGATGATCAGAATGGTACTCTTCAATGACGCATAGTTCACGTTTGGCGATTTGTCCTTTTCGTTATGTTTGTTAAGCAAGTTAGGTTTTTAAGACACATTTTTGTCAAGGTATGTTGAGATGGTTTGGACACGTGGAAAGAATGAGTGAAAGAAGGCTAACAAAGAGAGTGTATAAGGGAGAGGTAGAAACGGGAGTTGGAAGGGGCAGACCTCGGCGGACTTTCTCTGATCAGATCGGGGAAATCCTGAAGAAAGGCCAGGTCAAGAGCACCCTAAACTGGCGAGCGTGTATGAGGAATGTTATGAAAGTGAAGGAAGCGAAAGAGGTATGCCAGGATCGTAGCAAGTGGAAATCCGTGATCTCTGCCTACCCCTCCGGGAAATAGGCGTGATTATATGTATGTATGTATGTATTTTTGTCTAACTCGAGTTCTGATGATGGGATCCATAAGGAATCGAGGGAACTCCTCAAATATGAAAGGCATACATATAGTGATTTTTGTGTTTTCATTAACAGTTCCAGCATTAACATTTTAAAAAGTCACATTTGATAAAGTGGAACTGCTGGTGATGATCAGAATTGAACTCTTCAACGACACATAGTTCACGTTTGGCGATTTGTCCCCTTTGTTACGAACCCGGACCCAAACTTGGACCTGGAACCAGCCTCGGACCCGGACTCGGACTCAAATCTGGACCTGGACTAGGATCTGGACATGCTCCTCGACCAGAATCTGAACTTGGACCTGAACTAAGACCCGGACCCGAAACCAGACCCGGACCCGGACCCGGAAATGCAACTAGAAAAGTGGGTTAGGTTTGAACTGCGATCCTCACAGAACCGAACTGCTATCAGAAAAGTAGGTTAGGTTAGAACTGCGACCCTTACAGAAACGAAATGCTAGTAGAAAAGTGGGTTAAGTTAGAACTGCGATCCTCACAGAAACGAAATGCTACTAGAAAAGTGGGTGGTTTTACCTCCTTTTCTACATAATTAGGCAAAAGATGCCGTCTTTTTCATTTCATTGTCTGGAATCTAAGAGTGCACTATCATCAATAATCTTTCACCGGCATCCCCCATTAAAGTCCGTTTTTTTATTGTATGTATAGGCTGTGGATATAATAGTCTTAGTCTATGCCTCCCCTAGAATATTTCTGTACATACAGTGCCTTGTTAACTGTAATTGAATACTTTCGTAATGTGTATGTTCCATGTGTTCATCACAAATATTAAGTAGGTACCTACTGCTAATATCTTGATCTCAAATTGGAAATGGATAATTAATTAATTGGTAATATAGTAAAGGATTTTAAATCGTTTTTTATGGTTACTTTATAGATTAATAAAATTCAGAATAATAAGAACATGAAAAAATGTCCGAGTCCCAAAATGTTTATTCAAACTGCTCTCAAGTCATCATCATCATCATCATCATGTCAGCCGATAGACGTCCACTGCTGGACATAGGCCTCCCCCAAGGCTCGCCACTCCGACCGATCCTGTGCCGCTCGCAACCACCGAATTCCCGCGACTTTCACCAGGTCGTCGCTCCATCTCGTTGGAGGCCTACCGGCAGTTCGTCTTCCGGTACGCGGACGCCACTCCAGAACCTTCCGGCCCCACCGGCCATCAGTTCTGCGAGCAATGTGCCCCGCCCACTGCCACTTAAGGTTTGCAATTCTGCGAGCTATATCGGTGACCCTAGTTCTACTGCGGATATCATCATTTCTGACTCTATCACGCAGAGAAACCCCGAGCATAGCTCTCTCCATTGCCCTTTGCGTGACCTTGAGCCTTCTTATGAGGCCCATCGTTAGCGCCCACGTCTCAGATCCGTATGTCATCACTGGCAACACACACTGGTCAAAGACTTTTGACTTAAGACACTGCGGCAATTTGGACGAAAAGATACTGTGGAGCTTCCCGAACGCTGCCCAACCGAGTCGGATTCGACGAGTGACCTCTTTCTCGAAGTTGGACCTACCTAACTGGACTGTTTGTCCTAGGTATACATAATCGTCAACAACTTCGAGCGCAGAGCCTCCGATTAATACGGGAGTTGGCACAACATGGACGTTAGACATGATCTTCGTCTTGTCCATGTTCATTTTCAGACCAACTCGTTCAGATACTCTGCTGAGATCAGCGAGCATCGCACTGAGGTCCTCCATGGTCTCAGCCATGACTACGATATCATCGGCAAACCGAAGGTGAGTGATGTACTCGCCATTTACATTGATGCCTCGTCCTTTCCAGTCCAGAACCTTAAAGGCATCCTCCAATGCAGCGGTGAACAGCTTTGGGGAGATTACATCTCCTTGTCTGACTCCCCGCTGCAATGGAATAGGCTTCGAGCTCTGGCCCTGTAGTCGGACGGACATGGTGGCGTTTGCGTACAGACACTTCAGCACTTCGATATACCGGTAGTCGATTTGGCACCTTTGGAGAGACTGCAGCACAGCCCAAGTCTCGATCGAATCGAAGGCTTTCTCGTAGTCCACAAATGCAAGGCAAAGGGGGAGGTTATATTCCTCAGTCTTCTGTATAACCTGCCGCAACGCATGTATGTGGTCTACGGTACTATAGCCTTTACGGAAACCTGCTTGTTCGGGAGGCTGGAAGTCGTCAAACCTGCGTGCGAGACGGTTCGTGATGACTCTCGAAAACAGCTTGTAGACATGGCTCAGAAGTGAGATGGGTCTATAATTCTTCAGCAAGGTGTTATCACCTTTTTTGAAGAAGAGCACCACCACACTTCTGTTCCACGCTTGCGGCGTTTTTCCTTCGCGCATGACGGAACTAAACAGCGTCTGAAGGGCCTTAAGGACTGGTTTACCACCCGCCTTCAGGAGTTCGGCCGTAATTCCGTCATCACCTGGGGCTTTGCCATTCTTAAGTTGTTTGAGAGCCATACTAATCTCGTACAGGCTGACGTCCGGGATATCTTCGGTATAGTGTCGAGTTAGTCTAGCTCTAGGGTCTCTAGCTAGATCCACGACGGGTGCTCGGGTTGTTGTGTATAACTGTCCATAGAACTTCTCGACTTCTCCCAAGAGCTCAGGTTTGGATGAGATGATCCTGCCGTCGTCGGTCTTCAGTTTTGTCAGTTGGCTTTGGCCAATAGACAGATCTCTGGCAAACACCTTCGAGCCTCTGTTGCGCTTGATAGCCTCTTCAATACTGTTAGTATTGAATCGGCGTATATCTCGCTTCAGAGACTTCGAGATCCGTCTGTTGAGCTGCCTATAACGACAAACGTCACCTGACGACTGCAGAATCATCTCACGCCTCACCTCCATGAGCTTGAGAGTGGAGTCCGAGAGTTTCTTGGTTCTTGTACGACGAGTCTTGAAGAACTTGGGCCCGACCGTATGAACAGCTTCCACAAACCCGTCGTTGTAATCGTCCAGGTCGCTAGCTAGGCATTCGAACCGGTTTTGAAGTTCGAGTTGAAAGCTCTCGGGGTTTTGGAGCTGGGCCGGTGCCGGGCGGAGCGTAGACTTTATCAGTCGAGATCTCTCAAGCCTAAATTGAATATTCAGTGTGCCTCTTACCATACGGTGATCGCTCCCGGTTTTGACCGAATTGATCACAGAAACATCACTGAATATTTGCTTCTTCGTCGACATGATAAAGTCGATCTCATTCCTTGTTGCACCGTCAGGGCTCACCCAGGTCCACTTCCTGTGCTCACGTTTCCTGAAGAAGGAGTTCATCATATAGAGTCCTTCCTTCTCCATGAAACCAGCCAGTAGGTGGCCCCGGTGATTCCTACGCCCCACTCCAAATTGCCCCACTCTCAGCTCTTCACCGTCTCGTTTGCCCAGCTTAGCGTTGAAGTCCCCCATAACAACTGTGAAGTGAGTTTTGGAGCTATGCATGGCTCTGGAGATATCCTCATACATAGCCTCCACCTCATCGTCGGAGTGTGTCGAGGTCGGTGCGTAGACTTGTATGACCTTCAACGAATAACGTTGGGTCATTCTGAGTACAAGGCACGCTACCCTGTTCGACACACTCTCGATCTTCACCACGTTGTTTACGAGGGACTTGTGGACGATAAACCCGACACCTCCCTGGGACCGTTGTTCGCCCTCCCGGAAATAGAGCAAGTTGCCGGAATTCAGAGTTATCATGTCCTCCCCCTCTCTACGGACTTCCGATAACCCTATGATTCCCCAACGTAACCTGCTTAATTCTTCCTCCAGTTCTAATAACTTTTCGTCGGTCCGCAGCGTACGGCAGTTGTATGTTGCCAGGGCCAAGGGTCGTCGGTTATGGTAGCCGGGCCTCTGCCGGTGATTCACTGTAGCACCCCCTGCCCCGCCATTACCCTGGCCGCTACCGGAGCCAGGAATAGCGGGGCTGCCGGGGACTAGGGGTCTGGGTTTTATTTGTGTCTGCATTATTTTGTTTTTTGTTTTTATCCCTTGGGGGGGATTGCCGTAGTCGCCACGCTTGGCAGGCGGGTTGGCGACCGCAGTTTGATAGAGGTAGTTCTCGGAGGACGCTGCTGCCCATCCACCGGATTTCCTTCAGTCGCCTCTTACGACACCCACGGAAAGAGAGGGGGGGGTGGTGCTATTCTTACCCGGCACCACACGGTTCTGTTTAAAATTTTGCCCGTCAGTACCCTCGGCTATATCACTAACTATTATCACAGGGCGGACTCGCTATACATCAAAAATCACTTGCGTTTCTATGTGTGAACGGCACGTCTCTACACTCGTCATGCGTCATAGTGTGAATAAGTTGCTTAAAAATAGTACTGAGCGGCCGACAAACGGCCGTCAATCTGCTGTTGCGGGGCGTGGTAATAAGAGTCGGGGCAGGGCGGTGCGTGGCCGTTCTGTATGATAATAAATACTATTACTTATTCTGTGCTATTATCAACTAAAATTATACTGCTATGTTATGTAGGGTAACGATTATACTACTGAAAATAAATGAAAATTAGACATGTTTTCGAGATATTTTCTATCGAGTTGACTAACGCTTGAGTTTTAGGTTGTCAAAATTTTATATTATTACTACAATTTTGCGTCAGCCGCCTCTTAAAAGTTAAAAATGATTTGTTCGACCTACAGAAACATTGTAACTATGAATAGTCGTGTTGGCAAAGTGCCAGGGCCCTTATCACTCACTAGGGCTCTAAGGCTGCTGCCAGTATGTTTTAGATTTCACATAAAATAATATACATTCAAGCGTTTCAGAATGTCAGATTTGAGCCTCCTTCGTCTAATAATGTCTTGGTAGAATAATGGAATTAAATAGCCAATCAATCCAACCAATCCAATCAATTAATTCTTCAATGTAATTTTTTATTCTTTGTAATAGAATAACTTAAAATAATTACTCGTAACTTAACTACATAGATACCTACCTATACAATTAAAAAAAACCGGCCAAGTGCGAGTCGGACTCGCGCATCGAGGGTTCCGTACTTTTTAGTATTTGTTGTTATAGCGGCAACAGAAATACATCATCTGTGAAAATTTCAACTGCCTAGCTATCACGGTTCATGAGATACAGCCTGGTGACAGACAGACGTACAGACGGACGGACAGACGGACAGCGGAGTCTTAGTAATAGGTAATAGGGTCCCGTTTTTACCCTTTGGGTACGGAACCCTAATAACGAGTCAAAAAAATTGTATAAAGAACAAAGAAAGAACAAAGCAAATAAAAATGGCCAATAGGGTGTGAGATATGTGTAGAAGTATATTTACCTGAGCTGGTTGTCCCATAGAAAACATGTATCTATCAATTCACCTCTCAGAGTATGAATAAGTAGCTGTTGAAAAATCACCTGTATTTAACTTCCAAAACCTAAATAATATTCGATTGCATTTGGAAACTTAAATTAAATAATTATATTTAAGTAATTTACATGCAAAAAAAGTAATTTATATTTTTTTAAATGTAACCGAATTTTTACAGAATTCAATACAAAATGTTACTGTTAATGTGTTACAAACGTTAATATGGACACAGCGTAAGAATACAGTCCCTGTACTGAGTAAGGGATTGACGACGTTCATTCAGATGACACATCAGGACCGTAAATTGAGACCGGCACCTAAATGAGAATTCAACTCGGCACAACATTACAAACTGTGCGGGTAAATTACTCCTACCACAATTACACGTAACTACTTAACTCTTGGATAAAATAAACCAGAAGTAGAATGTCGACTCCGATTTGTACTAACGTAACGACGGTGCGGTGCGTCTACCTACATTGAAAGGGCATATTCAGTTTTTGTTACTGCTAATCTAACTCGGGACGTTATTGTTGTGTTTTTTTTAATATACATTTTCATATCAGTCTTTCTTCTGTTTACATTTGGCTTTATTAAATAATTAGTTTGACAAACACAATAATTACGTAAATATAAGTACCTACGTTGAAAACTCGTTAATTTTTACGTAGTTTAATATATATAGCCCTCCAACTTATAATATTGTTTGTTTAGTGTTTCTATATTGATTTTATCCCAATCATGTATTGAATTTGAAGCACTTTCCGGTATTAGACTGAAATTAAATTTGGTGTTTCCGTAACTTAAATGAAAATTGGTTTATCAAAAAGGTTTCGAGGAGTGCAGTAGCATTAAAACGTGTATGAAAAAATAAATTGAGTCAAAAGAAATAAACTTGTTATGTCATTGGGTATTCTATATGATTTAAGTAGTTAGCCTAGTAATTTACTATACCTAGTAATTTTCAAAGAAACCAACAATGATTGTATATAGGTATCCCGCTTTTCTTATTTGAGTCTCAAGTACTGAAATACGTAAAAATTAGCTTTAGATTCCCTTAACTGCGATGTCTACAGGAAAGACGCGAACGAGTTAAGCATACTATAAAATAAGTACCTATAACCCAAATGCTGAACACGCCGAAAATCCCCGAAAATTGGCCTCGTAGTACATATGAACTTTTCCAACTGTTTCTGATTTTCCCTCACTCCTCTTAGTAACCCTTGTCTTGTCTTGGTATATATTGCTTGGTTGTTATTATCAAGCCTTCGCTTACATGCGAATTGTTTCAAGGCTGTCACTTTTAAGTGATCAATAGTGATCCCCAGGAACATTAACATCATTTATCAGAATAAGGCACTGCCATGGCACAGTGCTCAGCTCATCCCAGTTAGCGTGTGCGTCGTTGTAGCATTCTCATCTGTTGCTTTTCTGGAGCGTTAAATATTTTTCCCGTGGTAGAAAAAAGGAATCAGTGGAAAGTGAAGACACAGTTATTTCCGGCTGCGAAGCGGACGTTCGCACCCTTTCTGTTTGTGGACTGAGCTGGATTTTATATTTTGTCGTCGCAAACGAATACATCTTTGTTTTGTTACCGGTGAATAATAAAATATTAAAAAGTAAAAGTTACTGGAAACCCGTTTCTAACATAGAAAAAAATCTAAATTTGGGTTAGTTGCTTAATAACTTACTCATCTTTCAGCTACACTATCAAGTAAATAGAAATGTGATGGATTTTTTAAACATTTCTATTCCACAAAATTGTAGACAAGCGATAGGCAGTCAATGCAAAGCTTGTCGCCTGTCGCCGGCCGTCTCTTGTGGAATGGCAACTTAATTGTTATGGCCGCGTAATTAATTCCCTTTGGTTTAATTAATGTGGTTTCAATGGTCGAGTGCTTGTCCCACCGTGTACGAGTAGTTGTCGGTATTTCAATTAGTTGTCAACTCAGTCACACAGAATCCGCTCGCTGTCTGTGGTAACATCCGTCTGGTTGAAGAAATGCACTGTTGATATCTGACAGATTATATCCCTTGCAGGAAGGAGAACTATGGAGAAGACAAGGGGAGAGGGAGGAGATGAGGAGATGATCGAACGGGATGGTCTTATGGAACTTTCAGTAGGAGGAGCAAAGAAGTCTTTATAAGTGCCAAGTCAAAAGTTCAAAATGGTTCTAGACATCTTGTTGTTCCCCAAAAAACCTTGGTGGGTAACAATGAACCCGACTAAATTACATAGGTATGTATGTTGTCAGAAATATTAAAACAAGTTTTAATTTTATAGCATGACGTATATATGTACTGTTCCCATAGACATAGCATATACAAGTAGTTATAGACATGAAACCGAGCGACCAGGGGTAAAAAAAGACATATTCATGTATTGACAGTTTCATGTATGGCATAATCCTTTTTCTCTTTCACTCTTATGAATTTCGGTATTTCGCCATCGCGTCCTTGCTATGATGCCATAACCCGACCATGAAAAAATGCCCGGTCGGTGATAAAGACAAAGCATGGCACTGTTTTAAAGAGTGTCAGGCCCTTGACTGTTCCTCACGGGCGAACGTGTATGGCAACTCTATAGTGTACTTGCTTTTTCTCATCACCTATTTGAAAAAAAAGGCTTTTTCACTTCTCATGCTCTAAAAGTGCTTCATATTAGACCTACAAAGCGGGGCAAAAATCGTACAGGGGAAGTACCCTAGGGAAAATATGTATTTTTGATTTCGCCTACATTTACCTCCGAATCGAATCAGAATTCAATAAATCTGCCCGGAATACCTCTTTCGCCTCCCCAATTGACTCAGAATACAATTAGTCTACCCGGGAAAAACATAGCTCTACATATTAAAAATTGAACCAATTGTATAAAATATTGTCTTCGGTTACCGCGATAGTTACTCCCGTTCACCACGGGAGTCACCCGTTGACCACGAACGCTTTAAAGAGTTCGAAACGTCGGGATGTATTATAAATTCAATATACGCGATATAATCCGTTTTCATAGTTTTATTTCATGTACCAATTGTACTTTTAATATTTCATAAAATATAAAATAAGTACCTACCTGTTGTTTTTTTTATTCAAAGTTAAAAGTAGAGTGTATAACTCGGTAATAAAACCCATTTTGAACAATAAATGTTTCTGATTTCTGATTTATCTCGGCTCGGCTCGGGTAGCTATATGTACACCTCGCCTAAAATGGATCGTTTTATTCCCTAGTCATACAATCTACTATTTCTTCCCCGCTAGGAGGGATCAGTGGCATTTTTCTTCCCTGCAAGGAGGGATCAAACTTTTCTGTTCTAGAACACGATTTTTTTTCTTTTTTGCATCCTATTTTTTTGGTTAAGTAATATTTAGGAACATAATAATTGCCTCATAGGTGATGTGAGAAGCAGTATGTGTCATATGGTAGCAAAAATATTTCAACCTTGGGCGTTAACAGTGTTAACACTTGAATCCCTCACTACGCTACGGATTCTATTTTAGAATCCTTCGCTTCATTCAGGATTCAATGTACGCCCTCGCCGTAAATATGTCATTTTGCTCCCTTGTGACACAATCTACTATTAGTCATATCCATGATAAATCCAGATCAAATTCATAACCAGTTATTACAATCATAATAAGCCTCCAGATTAATTTCCAAATTGATCTGCTATTTATCTTTGTTTCATTTTTTTAAATATCTTATCCTACGTGTAAAACAAAGACAGCTATATCCATCATCCGGGGATTGTTATCTATGCATGAGAACAGCAGTGGTGGCCTTGCTCATTTGAATAGGCATACGGGGCATACCGGTGCGGTTTGTGAGCAAAGGCATTGCTGCCCGTGAAACCTAGTCTTTTACATACGACTCGAGGCCTGCAATGTTTTAACTAGCTAGTGATGTTGGTTAATAAATTATAAAATTCGAGCTAATCGATAGACACATTTTTATTCTAAAATAAGTTTCCAAATGATTTTCAATATTTAAAGTGGTAAGAGTGATTCGCGATAATTTAAATAATTTTACTTGATTTTTAAATGTCTACTTAAAAGTAGTAAGAGTAAATGTAGGCAAAATCTAAAATTTGTATACATATTTTCCCTAGGGACTAAAATACGATTTTTGCCCCGCTTTGCAGGTCTAATATAAAGCACTTTTAGAGCATGAGAAGTAAAAAATTTCTTTGTTTTTCAGAGATGTTCGAAATTTGAATGAAATTATATTTTCGAAATTTAGCAATACTAACATTATCACAGATAAAAAAATTGCTGTAACAAAACAGTTTATCTTAATGTTGGTCATTATTTACGGATTTTGAAGGCATCATAGAGGGTTTATGATATGTGTGTAAATAAACACAAAAAACATCCATGCTTCTTTGTAAGTTCGTAAATCATAAATGAGTGTTCCGTCCAGTAATTTAAATATATAAATAATAAAAACTTACATAACTAAATAGTTTTAACTAGCTTCATCAACCTCTAAGAATAACATAATTTTTAGTGATTGTTCTAATCTCGCATATTTCGCATCGATAAATAATGTACAAAGTTACAACCCTACCGCACCCCATTGTGTTTATAGGATGTTGGAAGACATTGCCGTCCGAGGGCGCCGGCTATGCATTTATCTAGCATCCCTACAGCTTACCAGAGCCTAACGTACGTAGGTACAGGCCTGAAACAACGGCTGGAAACTACCTACGCGTCACTCGCCTGTTTCATTTAGCCGCCCACTGAAAACTACGAGTATATTTCAAACAGACAAAATTCTAGCGAAAACTCGCAGCATTTCATACGAGTGCTCTTGTTACTTCACTCGTAATCAAATTCTTTAATAATTTGGCTAGTGCCAACTAACACATTGAAATATAGCAGCAATTGGATCCTGAAAAGCAATAATGTCTCAACCCACAAAAACTTACAAAAATGAGATTTTAATGCCATATTGTCACTGGTCCGCTCGACTTCATTCTGCAAAAATGATCTAAGTGATTTGCAATCTATAAATACCTATTCCAGAGGAGGCAAAAAAGGTTAACACAAATCCGTTAACACGTGTTGTCTGTTATGCATTAATGCGTTTCGTACCTTAAGTAACTTATTGCAATAATGGGCAGAACGCATACTAAATAACAAATTTATAATTAGTAGTTTATTGTAAAATCAACCATATCTTACATACTTAAGTAAAAAAACGGGGCACAAAAGAGGAGAAAATCACTGTACGACTGGTTTCCGCTTATTTATTTTTTTGTCCCTGTGAAAGCTGCTATTACCTGCATATGAAGTTGCGTAATAGTATAGGTACATTTCGATGCTAGTGCGGAAAGTATGTCATTGCTTCACGAGTACCGAGATATCTTGTCACAAGCCGTAGGCGAGTGGCAAGACTCGGGACGAGTGAAGAATGACATTTCCGCACGTGTATCGAACGACGTTTTTTAATACAGTTGCGAAAAAATAAGAAAAGCAACAAGTAAGGAACGGAATTCGAAACTTTTATATTATTAATTCTGTGACATCATTGACATTGACATTATGAAGAAGTGTTTTTCTAGCTTTAATTCGACTAGAATAGATTTTGTTATTATTATTGAACCCACTTCAATGAGTTTTTTTTTTCAAATGCATGTTCTATAAGACAGAAAAAAATTGTAAATATTAAAACATTGTACTATTATTACCAAAATATCGTTATTTATGATTATTTGTGTATCGTATATTTATAAAAACAATATCGAATGTTGCCTTTGGAAACTTAAAACATTCTTGCAGTAAGAAAATACGTCTCTTCTTTGACAGGCGTTCCGTTCCATTCAGACAACTTATTAAAAACGGTTTTTCAACATTAAAAAATAGACGTGTTATAATACTTATAATGATGAAGAGGTAAGTAATAAAATATGAAATATGCATAATTTTCGTATTCTTACATTAACAGTAGGTTTTTATGTTGATTACGTTTAAATAAAACTAATATTAACACTCATCAATAAGTAGTCATGAATTAAGTAACAAGTAAAAATTTAAAAAAAATTGGAAAAGTAAAAAGCACTAGTTCGCGAAAACCAACTTTCCGCACGCTAAACAGCCACGAAAAGTAGCATTTTTTGAGCAACTGTATTAAAAAATATATTTAACACTGATAGGAAGAGCGTCCTAGTTCTATCTTCCTATCTTCACATACAAGGAAG
This sequence comes from Cydia strobilella, assembly GCF_947568885.1. Taxonomy (NCBI): domain Eukaryota; kingdom Metazoa; phylum Arthropoda; class Insecta; order Lepidoptera; family Tortricidae; genus Cydia; species Cydia strobilella. The sequence continues at coordinate 7,662,873 of NC_086043.1, forward strand.
GATAACTACTACATCCTAGTTCACCCTTGACTTAACTTTTATAATCATCCGGGAAGTCGCGAAACTAAACCAAAAGAATTTAAAGTGGAATCTTAACATTATTACTAGCTTGAGCCTCTTACGAAAGGAGCTTAATTTAAATTGGATAGATAATTGTAATCTTGGGTGCTTTTTCTTCAACAAAAGACTTCCTTAATTAAATATTCTTATCACGTTGTATTTATAACGTGCTAAATTGTTGATCATATTGAAATTCTTTGTCCGTATTTTTCCACAAATCCGTTCAGATTTGTACTTATTTTCATGCCTTTTTATCAGGTTTACTTTCTAAACCTGATAAAAAGGCGTAGATACCAATAAGATTAGGTACAATATTTGGGAAATATGACATAAATGATAATATGAAAATAGAATTTCGTATTTTTAAAATTGAAACACGCTAGCTGATTTCGGCTCAATTGAATCTGCTAGGGCAATATTTGTGTTGTGCATCCTACCGAATAAAGCCACAGATTAATAAATAGTTACTACGTAGAACGGAACGGAGACGATGTGTTCTGTATACAAATATATCTACTGCCCCACTACACTACGCATATCAGACATTAGAATACCATTTAATTTTTTTTATCGAAAATACGGTAAACAATTGTATGCGTTATAAACTGTAATAGATGTCATATATTAAAGAAAAACCGGGATAGCTTAAGGATGTTACGCATGTTGTGTTTTAGAAAATATGTACGTTAGGTACTAACGTTATTATTAACACGTTATCGTTATCAACAATCGTTAAACACATAGTGAACAATTAACCATAACCAATTACACTATGTATTTACATGTGTTTACATGTGTTCACATCGCCACAATATCGCTACATTACATACATATGATACATACATAAGTCGCAAAATAATAATCAGACCGGTACTAATTCAGATTTTAAAATCTGTAATTATAGTCTGTCCGGAAAGAGAATAGTCGTGGAATGTAATGGGCCCCATAGATTCCTGGACATTCCACTATAGTTTTGATTTGATATTTTTATTGGCATACATATTACACATACATATATAAGACGGGTAGGTAAATATATTACCTTAAGTGCTTGTTGAGACTATGAGAGGATTTTAATAAACAAGTAGTTAAATGTAGATTAAATTAACATACCATTCGAATCTTTATATTGTGTCAGTTCATATGAATAAATAAATATAGCCCACACACTGCATTCGTCTATTTAGTTCGTTCATCCGAACAAATTAAATGAATTAATATTTGTGTAATAATTAAACAAAGAAGCTTTAGCTTGGTTCATTATTTGTTAAGTGATTTCCTTACTGTATTCTGTTGTGGCATTGTACACTTATTTCTTGTTGCTTATTTGACTTTCATTGCCCTTTAATTTAGGTTTCCGGTCAAGTTCCCTATCCTACCCTACCCTCGTTCGAAACAAATGTGGCTAATAAAGTTAGCCGTCGTATAAAGTAGTCGACGTGAAATAGGTTCATTATATCTATATTAACCAAATGTGGCTAATAAAGTTAGCCGTCGTATAAAGTAGTCGACGTGAAACAGGTTCATTATATCTATATTAACCAAATGAAATGTGCTTCTTTACGAACCTAAACCTTTTTTTTTGCATCTAATTTATTTAGCATTTATTAATGTTTAGTCAGGGTTCTTAGTTTGTAACTTATAGGTACGTGCAGGTACAAATAATTGGCCAAGCCCGAGTCAAAGCTCGAGGCATTTAGTGTTCCGTGCGCATCGTTATACTTTACAGAGGTTGTTTGCCTGTTTTTAGTTTGGGTTCCGTAGTCACCTAGGAACGTTAAAACCAGACGTAGTTTCGCCATATCTAACTCTGCCTGTCCGAGGCTTTGCTCTTTATGAAGATATGTTCATGTTCAATTTTTTTTTATCTAAACGAGACCTTGTGTCTTGGTAATAGCGGTCACATTATGCATTGGGATTAATATAGGTGCAAAGAAAAAAATATCATAATGTTTCGGTAGATGGCTCTGACATACATATTTTTAAAATTACCGCTTTTTTGCTGTCAACTGGGTTGACACCCGTACTGCAGCAGCGCAAATAATTGAACTCAATATGGCCGTCCTAGTGTTGTTTTATATTTCATCGACTTGTTGTAGGAGTGATACGTGTGGGTGTTTTGAATGTTATTTTTAGTTTTTTGAATTTTCTTTGTCCAAAAAGTTACAAAATTGGAAAATAATATTTTTTTTACTAAAAGCATAACTTGCTGAGCTTCTATCCCGTACTTACAGAAATATCGGCAGTTGTATCGATATGCGTACATCACTATTTTTCGTCAGTAGCAGAGATTGGTTTCTATGCAACATTTCAAGTAATTGATTTTTTGCAATATTTCAATAATTATCATCATTTAAGTATTTAGTTGTGTTACATATATTATAAACTAATCATTTATAACTTAATCTTGAGAAATTCGCTAATAGTAACTTAAAATTCTTCAATTTCTTAGTGATTAATATTAAGCGTGAAATAAGAAATATTAGTGAATATAAATACACGGAGTGATTAGTTATTAATTAAACATATTATACTTAATGTGTGTGTGAAATTTCAAGTACGTAGCTGCAGTACTTCAAAAGTTACAAGTAAGTGAAATTATGTCCAACCGCTGACACTCGCCAATACATGCCTGTATTGAGCGGTGACTGGGTGTTCAAAGTCCCCGTAGGTAAAGGGTTAATGCTAGAATGCTGCAATTTGGCATGGATATATAAATATATAGATTAGATTAGATTAGATATATTTATTTCACAACATATGATTACAGTACAAATTACATTAATGTCAATTTATAAGAATCTACATTGTGATCGTCAGAAATAAATTTATATAATAGCAAAACAATCCAATATTAATTTCATTAATTATACATTATATGGAAAATTTCCCCTGAGAAGGATCGTCAAATAGTAACAATAATAAACAAGGAAAATGTCAAAAATGGTATGCGATTATAAATTATACAGTTATGTCAAAAAATTCACTTATTGAATATAATGGGTTGTCTAGTAAAAAGTTTCAATATACGCGATATAATCCGTTTTCATAGTTTTATTTCATGAGTAACTATCGCGGTAACCGAAGACAATATTAGTAAAAAGTTTCTCAATCGACGCTTGAATGTTGTATCGGATGGTTCCGTCCTTATTTCTGCAGGTAATCGCTCATAATAAGTCGGACCGATGACACGCGGGTTCTTTGCTGCAAGTGCCATGCGACGTGGAACTGTTCGTAATCGACCTGTAGTTCTAATGTTTATGCCAGATACCTCGACGCGTTTAAACAAAGCGCGTATAAAAAACAGATTTAAAAAAAAATTGGGTAGGTACCTGTAAACGTAAAGTGGGCATGATTTTTTTGTTCACGTCAACCCTATGGTAGGGGGGTGCCGTTGGATATAGGTCTTTCAAAAGGAATAGGGGTCTTCAACAAGCATTTTTTTGACTAAGTAAATATTTTTGGGAATTATCTAGGTAGGTAGGTGTATGATTAATACCGAATAAAAATCTATCTATCTATCTATCGGAATATTTAATATTAAATTTTCTTTCGTTTATTTTCCAAAAAATAAACATAATTTACATTCAAATATAGTGAAATATACTTTATTAGTTTATTATCTTTCAGGATGACAGCAATTCGTTATATATTTTTAATGGTGTCAAATACCCTATTTTCTACAATTTCTTGTCAGACTCTACAACCAACGAAGGCGGCACTTTTGCTGTTTATGTGCTATGTCACGAACACTAAAGCTGCCGCAAATACCAGATAATAAGATTTGAATGAATATCTACACTATACGGAGTATAGCTAAGTTAATAAGTAAAAAACTAGTAAAATACAAATAGAGTTAAAGACACGACCGACTTTATTAAAATGCGTCTAGACGTTAACTCACTAAAATTGTTTGGCTATATAGAGAAGGTAGTGAAATAAATCTGCCGCGCGGAATTTCCCGTGGGCCACGCAAGTATCCTGAGGATCCGGTCACCGCAATAAATCACTACTTAAATTAATTTGGTACGAGTCTATAATAAGGCCAAACATATACAGGAAAGTACGGGTAAGTACGTAATATTTTGGAGCGACTGAATACGCACCACCGCGGCGCCGCCGTAGCGTAGCATAGCATACGGCACAGTGTGCGTCGCCTAACACCAATATTTATTTTAATCGTACATATTTTCTTACTAACTAAGTATTTATGTACTCATTATGTTATATCGTTATGATATCTTGCACCTTCATTTTAAAATTTGATATTTCATAGTTGTAATTTCTCTTTAAACCAATCGGTAATAGACCATATCACCATAGAATTGTCACTTTTGACACTGACAGATCATATTATCATATCATTTATTTCATATCCATCATATCCAGATTCAATTAGAAACCAGGCCACGTAGCCAACATGCCAATCGCTTACGCATCGTAGCGATTGAAACGCAACTAACTGTCACTGTCGCACTAATATGGAAGAGTGATAGAAAGACACAAAGCGTTTCGTTGTCGTAGCGATAGCGATTGTCACCTTGGCTACGCCGGCAGTTATTACAATCAGAATCTGTATCTACCTATCTATGGTACCACCTTTTAAACACTGGATAAGTTTTAAGCATGGATGTAAGTTTTACCTACATCTATGGTTTTAAGTAACAATCCAAAGTATTATTCTTATTCGCCACTCGAAATAATAAAGTATATAGGTACTTCACTGTAGGTACTGTAGGCTGAATTGACTGTATGTTAGCCGGGGATACCTTAGACTATGACATTCTGCTCGTTCGACTCAAGAAGTAATGAATAAGTAAGTACAAAAGATGGGTTTTATTATTTTTATTATAAAGAAAGTTGTCAGAATTTTAAACTTGATTCAGTTTTGACTTTGAAATTAGAGTAGGTAAAATTTCACGTAAATTACCACAGACGGGGAATCTCAGAAGAGAAAGTTAAGCCAGTCACAGGCAGCAGAGCTTCTTATAAACTATGCACATAAAAAATGATTACTTACCAATTTACGTAACATAGCATCCCACTTCACCAAACTACTATTGAAATCCATGTAAGCGAATCTGCTAAAGTAAATCCTAGCTTTCAAGAGCAGCCCGGGCAAGTTGTCACAGTACTCGCGAAAGTCGCAAATAATTGAATAAGTTTCAATACATGACTCACGGCAGTTGCTCCGGTACGGCCAGCTGACGTCAGTGACATCACCTAGAAATAATATCCTATTTTAACATCTCCATATTTATATTCAATAATATTAAAATATGGTTGGCAAACGTAAGCATTAAATTATATCTCCGGTTTTAAGCTTTACTACTGCCACGTTAGCCACGTAAACTGTAAAGTAATTTCTTTATTGGAACAAATTAAATATACTATATTTATAGTAACAAAACTTATAAACTAAACGTAACTAAAATATGCTACCTATCCTAAACCTTAACTAAAATAAAAAATCACCCCTCGGCAAGGTGCCGTAGATGCTGGCAGCATTACCCCGCTGAACTGCAATACTAATGCGCTGTGCGAGGAAGCTGCCAGCCCTACGGTCCCCAGTCGCAGCCACGCTTGTAATGTTGTACCTACATAAACGTCCAAACATTATTTGATTCTATTCCAAAATACCTATATTCAAAGGTTTACCGAAAATTGTATATTGTCGATGTCGAATAACCGTGTATGTATTTGCAACATAAGTAACATAACATCTGCAGTTTTCAAGTAGAAATAAATCCAGGATGTAACTTATCTTCAACTCTTAAGCTTAACCTAACCACGTCAGGTACGGCACACATTTAGCAAGAATTTTTACTTATTCTCCTCACCAACCAAAGCACGTAACATGCATCAGGCACGTAGCATCTTCTGCGCAGTTTCAAAATTGAAATGTAATTTTACCACTTGCATTTTTATATTGCATATTATTCAAGAAGTGCCTTCTCATCAGCTCATCACGTCAGTTTAATTAAATTTTATTCGGTCGATATAAATTTACGTTCTAGAAGATTGTTTGAATTCGTGGCATTTTATTGCACCATAGAGAAGTTTTCTCATTCTAGAAAGTCGTGATTAGACCAAGCCATTAATACTCGTAAGTAGCAAGTAAAAGTTTAAAAACTTTAACCGGGCTTTGGTATTTTCAGGCCCTTCCTCTTTTTATGGAGTCGATTTGATAAAGCGAATAGGCTAATTACTTACTTACATACATACTTACTTAGGCTACCCGGGTGATACAAACGAATTGTTTGGCAATCCATTCATCAAAATCGGCTTATATTACATAATAAGCGCACAAAAACGGATGTCACAAAATAAAAAGTATATAATATGTATGTAGGTAATTCACTATAGTGTAGGCTGGATTAAATAGGTAACTGTTTGTTAGACCGCGGGTTAGACAGCTGACGGGCGGGGCGGGGCGTGCATTTTATTGGTGTTTCCCTATATTCTGTTTTTTTTTATTCCGTAGACTAAAATGACATTTCATGTGGTACTAAGAAATGTCATGTCTTACATATGAAACGTCATTTTAGTCTACGGAATAAAAAAACAGCTTAGTTAAAACTAATTTTCCGTATCGCCTCAGTGAAAACGAGTTTTCATTAGTTAAAACTAGTCTTCCGTTAGGCCTCTGTGAAAACTAGTTTTAACTGGATTTTTTTCAGTTAAAACTAGTATTTGCAAAGTACCTTGCTGAAAACTAGTTAGGGTTCCGTACCCAAAGGGTAAAAACGGGACCCTATTACTAAGACTCCGCTGTCCGTCTGTCCGTCTGTCACCAGGCTGTATCTCATGAACCGTGATAGCTAGACAGTTGAAATTTTCACAGATGATGTATTTCTGTTGCCGCTATAACAACAAATACTAAAAACAGAATAATATAAATATTTAAATGGGGCTCCCATACAACAAACGTGATTTTTTTGCTGTTTTTTTTTCGTAATGGTACGGAACCCTTTGTGCGCGAGTCCGACTCGCACTTGGCCGGTTTTTTTTTCAATAATTTATTTCAGTGAAACTAGTTTTCACTAGGGAAAACTTGTTTTTACTTATTGTGGCGATAAAAGAAATATAACAAATTTTGGAGTTATAACGTGGCAGATAAGTTATAGAGAGAATGAATAACAACACTTAAATAATATCAATCAATTTATTTCTCACTTTTTACACTTACAATGCAATAACATATTATCGTAACTTTCTTAATACTTAATATTTACACTTTCGTTTTTATTTATCTTATTTGGCAACAACCTTGAGCATACACTAGTTTTTATAATATTTTATTTCAACAACTAACATCAATTTCTAAACTGTTTCCATTGATAATCAATATAGGTAATCTTAAAATGAAAACTAAGTAATTTGAACAATTATGAGATAAGTAGGTAATGTCAGTGCTTGCCATCTTTGTGTACTTTGTTGTTTGTTAATTACCTATGTTATGTGATATATCTGTTAAGTGTATTTACAAGTTAATAAAATAGCGAAGATTAAATATAAAATAAATCAAAATATAAACAATAGCTATATTCTGTTTTTTTATTCCGTAGACTAAAATGACATTTCATGTAGTACTAAGAAATGTCATGTCTTACACATGAAACCTCATTTTAGTCTACGGAATAAAAAAACAGACCTTAGCTATAATGCCATCGTCTATAAACTACAAATGTTACACCATTCAACTTAACGAACAGTATTTCAAATATTTAGTTACCTAAATAATTGACATTTTATACTCGTAATATTGGCACAACTTATTTTAAGGAAAATAAAAAGATAAACATTTTTTACACATTATTTTAACAAACCGTGTACATGTACATTCTGTACTATCATATCATTAATATTTTTTGTCATCAGGGCAAATAAATCTTAGGGCAATTAAATTTAATCTCGTTATAAGGTGCCCGGTAATTAATAAATAACCTTCTAACTACCGACAGTGGTAAAAGTTTCGTAGTTTTCGAGATAATCGACCTTCCTCGGTGCTGGCTATTAAAAAAGAAAGAAAAGTTCGATTATCTCGCAAACCACGAAACTTGTACTAGAATATACAGGGTGCCTAAAAATAAGTGCATCCAAACACGAATTCGCGAAAAAAAATTACCCTCCCATAGAAAATGGACCAGCCAAATGTATAAAACAGCCAAATTTTTTTTTCGCTCCCTAGCAACGGGAATGAACTTATTTTTAGCCACCGTGTATAAATCCATTTTCTGGACCAGCCTGAGGGCACCTGTCGGTGTGGCGGTGGTTAGAAGGTTATCCATTAATTACCGGATATCCAGAATAAGTTTATCATAATTTGGCCGACGTTATACCTATACCTACTAAAAGTTTAAAACTTTAAGTTGAATCGAGTATTCACTTACTCGAATAAGTTATGAAATTAATATTTAATTGGCACAACTTTGACAATAGTACATTAATTATTCGTTGGCACAAAAGTTTGTTTCCGACGTTTCCGTGATATTTGAGGTCGGTTTTAAGTAGGTGGTTTCAAGGGCGTGTTTCCGACGTGCAGGTTGGTAAGCTGGGGCAGGAGGATGGCCGCCGTGGAGATGGCAGTGACCAGCACGAACACCGCCAGCAGCGCCCGGTCCGCCACTACTGCCACCTGCGAACAGCCGTAATCTTACCATTATATTCTCTATAAAGGTGTAACTAAGATAAACTGTTCTAATAACAGCCGAAGTCCAAACACTACAATGTTTTGTTGACTGAACTAAATGCTTCTGTGAGCCACCAATCCAATATAAGTGCAGTAGGTATAGCTACTATATTATACTCGTGATTATGTATATTTGGTTGACAAAGCGGTTGCGTTTTCCAAATTGTTGATGGTGTTCTTAGGGTTCCGTACCCAAAGGGTAAAAACGGGACCCTATTAGTTACGCTGCGGCTGCGTCTTACGTAAGCGAACAACTCGACAACGCGAAGCGAAGCGGCTCGGCGCGGCATTCACGTTCGCAACGAGATCGCCAACGTAGGACACTTCTATAGGTATCAAAGGATTGATTCACCCCGCGCCGCATCGCTTCGCTTCGCGTTCGCGTGTCGTTCGCCTACGTAGTATGCTGCGTAAGACAGTATTTATTAATCTGTGGTAATAAGTGGAACTGTCTGTCCGTCGGTCTATCTGTCTGTCACCAGGCTGTATCTCATGAACCATGATAACTAGACAGTTGAAATTGTCACAGGTGATGTATTTCTGTTGCCGCTATAACAACGAATACTAAAAAGTACGGAACCCTCGGTTGGCGAGTCCGACTCGCACTTGTCCGGTTTTTTATTATTCCAAACATAAAATCTACAACTTGACGATGGTAAGTTGCTATTGACTCAAAGTCAGTAGTATTATATCTTGCACCTACCTAATCGAATATCTGCCCCACAGATCTGTTACTATACAGTTCTAATGAATATCTAATCATATTAACATAATAACATATTAATCATATTAACATAATAGGTATAGAAGGCGATTGATATGTCACTGTCGAATTATTTAAGGGCACAAAAAAAAACATTGTCGAGAGCATGACTGTGTTACTTTCTGGTTGTCACAGTCGAGTAAAATGTTGATATTGGCGTAGATCATGGACATAAGTGGAATTCCTATCGATCCAAGTTTCATATCAAGAGAATGTCCCCTAGAAAAGTATAAGCGGTCAATCTAGATTCAGCAAGTATTTTCTATAAGATTTCATTTTTCCGCAAAGGTATGTAGGACTTTTTTGTGTAGAATTTAATAAGCTTTAATGTTGCCTTACACCATATTTCCATTGAATACGTATATTCAGAGTAAAATGCGAATTTTTCCAGGAAGGCACACATTTTCCAAGATGACTGCGGTTCCTCAAGGTCCCCAAATGTCAAATGGTATGGACATGACACAAATTATGATAAACATATATACCAAATTTCAACACTGTCCAAGAGATTTCGCAATTTGTCCTAAAATGTTGATATTGGCGTAGATCATGGACATAAGTGGAATTCCTATCGATCCAAGTTTCATATCAAGAGAATGTCCCCTAGAAAAGTATAAGCGGTCAATCTAGATTCAGCAAGTATTTTCTATAAGATTTCATTTTTCCGCAAAGGTATGTAGGACTTTTTTGTGTAGAATTTAATAAGCTTTAATGTTGCCTTACACCATATTTCCATTGAATACGTATATTCAGAGTAAAATGCGAATTTTTCCAGGAAGGCACACATTTTCCAAGATGACTGCGGTTCCTCAAGGTCCCCAAATGTCAAATGGTATGGACATGACACAAATTATGATAAACATACATACCAAATTTCAACACTGTCCAAGAGATTTCGCAATTTGTCCTAAAATGTTGATATTGGCGTAGATCATGGACATAAGTGGAATTCCTATCGATCCAAGTTTCATATCAAGAGAATGTCCCCTAGAAAAGTATAAGCGGTCAATCTAGATTCAGCAAGTATTTTCTATAAGATTTCATTTTTCCGCAAAGGTATGTAGGACTTTTTTGTGTAGAATTTAATAAGCTTTAATGTTGCCTTACACCATATTTCCATTGAATACGTATATTCAGAGTAAAATGCGAATTTTTCCAGGAAGGCACACATTTTCCAAGATGACTGCGGTTCCTCAAGGTCCCCAAATGTCAAATGGTATGGACATGACACAAATTATGATAAACATACATACCAAATTTCAACACTGTCCAAGAGATTTCGCAATTTGTCCTAAAATGTTGATATTGGCGTAGATCATGGACATAAGTGGAATTCCTATCGATCCAAGTTTCATATCAAGAGAATGTCCCCTAGAAAAGTATAAGCGGTCAATCTAGATTCAGCAAGTATTTTCTATAAGATTTCATTTTTCCGCAAAGGTATGTAGGACTTTTTTGTGTAGAATTTAATAAGCTTTAATGTTGCCTTACACCATATTTCCATTGAATACGTATATTCAGAGTAAAATGCGAATTTTTCCAGGAAGGCACACATTTTCCAAGATGACTGCGGTTCCTCAAGGTCCCCAAATGTCAAATGGTATGGACATGACACAAATTATGATAAACATATATACCAAATTTCAACACTGTCCAAGAGATTTCGCAATTTGTCCTAATCCGATTGTGATATATTGGCTTAATTATACATATACAAAGTTCTATATTTTCATACTTCTAAGGTGATCTACGTAACGCTACTAAAATGGCAGGCGATAATAATTAAAAATTATCGACTGCCCAATATAAAGCTCTATAAAGACTTACCTATTCGATTCATAATAAAGATAGCATGATGAAATTTTGTTTATTAAACAGGCTTATGCGAACACGATAATTTGCGCAGGTTTAAATATTCCTTAATGGTTCTGGGAACACGAATAAATAGATGGCAATTATTGAATCGGGATTTCCTTCCTAATGCCAAATAGCCCCTTAAAGACGACAAGGACAGTTGGGTGTTATTTGCTAGGCTCATCAATTATTGAACGCTTCCCCGGATTCAAATACTGTCGTGTTCCAATTTAGCAGATTTACTTCACAGCTTGAAATAAAACAGTTACGTGTAACGCTGCCTCTTACGAGTCTTGCGTAAGCGAACAACTCGTGAACACGAAGCGAAGCGGCGAAGGATTGATTCACCCCGCGCCGCGTCGCTTCGCTTCGCGTTCGCGTGTTGTTCGCCTACATTGTACGCTGCGTAAAACGACTGGTTTCAATTTAGTAAACTTTTATTGAGAAGTTGTGCGAGTTTCAAACGTTTTGCAGTACCCAAACTCCGTGGGGTGTTCCGATTAATCAAAATGTCGAGGATAGATTTTCAGGCGAGGGCGTCAAACGTCAATTACTTCTGAGTCACGCGGCGGTACGTATCTATATTTACTAGTAGGTAGGAATCCTAAATCACGCATCGTGCTGACATCTATCCTGTTGGTTAATGTAGTCACTTTGATACGTGGAACGACTTTACAACATTATACCTATATTTCGTAAAGACCGGCCTTACGAGCACTACGAATGGGGCCGATACATTAGAGTCAAAATCGCATTTAGTTAGAATTGCGCAGTGGAAAGGCGTCACCATTGGTGTAAACAAAGTATAAGCATATGCATACAATTCCGACCGAACACCGACGCCATCCCACTGCGCAGTTCACCACACGACTGAGCGCGCTGGTGTAACTAAATGCGATTTTGACTCCAATGTATCGGCCCCATTCGTAATGCTCGTAAGAGTCGAAGAGGCCGGTCTTTACGAAGTAATATATATGTCTATGCTTTAGAATCTACATAAATGTAGCTACGGCTTTAGGGAGCCTATAGATATAATGAAAGACAAAGAAATATAAGTAGTTAGGTTAGGTACTTGCACTCTTGCGTAGCCAACTCGAAATTTAAATCTTCTTCCTGTAGGTACCATCTCCTAGAGGTGGACTTAGGAACCTATTCTGTGAAATTTATGAAATGTAAACCAGTTTAAATAATTATATATATTTTTGCTAATGTTTCTCTTTCCCAAAATTTTACGAGTAACGTACGATTTTCCCCGGATGTATGATGATTATAAAACTTAAAAGCCATATTATGGTTTATTAACTACTTAATCAAATACTAACGCTGCAGCGAAATCTACAAATTCATGTTTTTCGAGTACAAATCGAACAATTTTTTTTTTTGCAAAACCAAACCTACGGTCCAGAGAATAGGGTTTACTTTCCTAAATAGCGTAATATTAGATACGGTTTCAAGAGTATAATGAGTAAATGTACAGCTGTCGTGAGTAGCGTGGCGTGCCGGCAATATCCGACGACGGTGTTCATTAATTAAGTGCGACATGCATAACCGTCAATTCCTGCTGAAAATGTCGTGTAATTGATAAAGCAGATTCAGGGCTGCAAAATACTCAAGCTGATTGACTTGAATCGCGTTTAAGTTATTAAATAAAATAAGGGTGAAATCAGAGGTGTATTCATAAGTATATCACCCTGTCTAACTTTATTACTGCATCGCGAAATTATATTTATTAGTCACTTATGAATTTTGAATTATTGTGTATATGTGACGCCATTAAAGTGTAGCTACAGAAAAGGTACCTAAATATTGTAAAAAAAAAAGTACGTGAACGTCGAAACTTTATTCATTCGTTTATTCGTCATTCGTTAGTTATTCGTTATTCATTCGTATAAAAGTAAAACAACTTTAAAGAGAACGTTATGCAAAAAACTGTTAACAAGAGAACGTTATGCAAAAAAATATTTTAACATTTCGTTACTTTGGCAACATTTATTTTACCAAATTTTAATTCCTCGAAATGATTAGTTGCCAAAGAATACAAAAACCATAACAAAACATGACAAATGTAAGTTAATATTTTTTTTTTGAACATTTGAATTACTCGAAATGAGTACTTACCAAAGAATACAAAAACCAAAACAAAACGTGACAAACTATTGTATTTTGGCAATTACTTATTCAAAAGTATGACTTAATTGATAAAATAAAAAAAACTGGCCAAGTGCGAGTCGGACTCGCGCACCGAGGGTTCCGTACTTTTTAGTATTTGTTGTTATAGCGGCAACAGAAATACATCATCTGTGAAAATTTCAACTATCACGGTTCATGAGATACAGTCTGGTGACAGACAGACGGACAGACGGACAGCGGAGTCTTAGTAATAGGGTCCCGTTTTTACTCTTTGGGTACGGAACCCTAAAAACAATTGTGGCAGACAATAATCCCTTTTTCTAAAGCGAGTGAGACCCAGCAACTGGTCGACGACGCGCCGCTTCGCGGGGCTCCTATTTTCTGCTCTGAGGAACTAACAAACCCATCTAGGTAATACTGTGGTTTTTTTTTCAATGCGGGGGGCGGAGCCCCCCTTGTGGGCTCCGCTTGGTAGCTTTCGTGTTGCTAAGACTAACACAACATATTCAAAAGTATGTCTTAATTGATAAAAAAACAATTGTGGCTGATGATAATCCCTTTTTTTAAAGCAAGTGAGACCCGTCAACCGCTCTAAGAAACACAAGGTACCTAACTAACGAACCTGCCTAGATAAAAATATAGGTAATTACTGTAGCGTTTTTTTTAATGCGGACTGTTTGATTTGCATTTATATTAACACAATATTTTGAATAGACATAATTTGTCAAGTAGTGGTTTTGCAATACATATATTTGAACAAACATTTTTTTAATTAAGGATATTTTTCGACAAAATAATTTTGTCCAGTGATTTATTTGACTGAGCGAACATTTATAGTCCAAGTAAAACATTTGGGATAAAACAGTTGGTCTTATAAAAGTTGCAAGTAACAGTTTGGGAAATGATCATTTGTCGGATTGTAAGTTTGTCAAATGTTTATATGGGAAAGATTGACTTGACAAACGTGCAGTTGGTAAACTGGTTGGGAAACGAAATTTGGTCAAAAAAAATTCGGTAAATTAAAAGGATCCCGGCCTCGGTACTACGTCCTGACCTGTTTCCACTCAAGATTGGCACGTTCGAGGCGCTCGTTAGCGGCGACCCGCTGTTCGTGGCGCGCGGCGGCCTCGCGCAGCGTGCAGCCGCAGCATGCGCAACGGACGCACGCTGTCGGACAGGCCTCGGTGGTGCTCACGTCACCCTGTGCAGCCATCGCTCCTGCTGTTAAGCACATTGTTAGAAAATGTGGGCAAATAGTGTAGATAAAGGTGCATTAAGATTGACCGTAAATATTGACTTCGCCCGTGCCGAATAAGTCATTAAACTGGTCAATTTTACCCCCATACACAATATACCCGGGATATATAATACCATAGGTGAGTTCGGCTAAGTTTCGGACGATTTTAGGTGGGTTGAGATGATGTTGTTTTTTATTTTTTTTCTCAGCTTTTGGATAGGATACGGACAAGATTTAAGTACAGAATTGATAATAATGAAATGCTCTATATAATTGAATTTTATTATCTTTCTAAACGTCATAGTGAGCGTGTAATGAGTGTTTAAATATAGGAAACAAAATAATATGACAGCATTCTTTTTTTACCTGGTGGTGTAAGAACGGACGGGCCTATAAGTTCGGCCCTATTGCCGGTACCATAAAGTTTACCATTGCAAAATAACCGGTTTTACTCACCGATTCATATATAGAAGAATTGGCCTAGCAGTAATTCGGGCTATCATATCCGACCCATTTTATTTTTTTTTGCATTTTTTCCGTCCGATCTTACACCATGCGCTCAATTTTCAAGAAATTATGGTTGTCAAACTTTTAGGTGTGGGGTCAATGAACCCATGTGGGTCAATGAACCACGTAGGTTCATTGACACCTTAAGCGCGGTAGGTTGAAAGAGGGTGATAAAATAGGACATAAGGATAAAATAATATGAAAGTGGAGGAATTAATACGACCAAAACTTAATCAATTGCAGTCATATCAGTCTATAGGTACTTAATAAACTTTCCAACGCCATCTCACATAACTACGAGTATGATTTCGTGTGAGAAAACATCTCTCGATCTTACAAACAGGCCAATTCGCTTTGATAAGCACACATTTTAAACCAAGTAAGAATTGATTAATCAACACAACAATAATATTTCAAGAAACCATTATATTTCTTTAACATTATTAAAATAATAATAATAATCAACAAACAAATAAACCTACCTCTTCATAATTACAGCAGATAGGTAAATAAAAATATTTATAATTATTTATTCATAAAGAGATCAGTTACCTACTTAAGTGTGCAATATTAGACACTTAGATTGTAATTTGCGGTTATGTAAAAAAAAACACCACTATATATGTCTGTTAGAGAAATTTAATCAAGCATCGTGGTGACACGTATAAAGTTTGAGCATTCCTGAGAATTCAAGATCGGATGATTTGCATCCGATCTTTTACCACTTCGGGTAAGACCGGATCTTGGCCTACAGGCATCGTATCAGAATTCCAAATATACAGATTTGTCACAAATTTAATAAAAATAACATGCAATCTGTAAAAGAAACAAATAACGCTTAAACTTACCAGTTATTCCAAAAAAACTAGCGGAGGGTATATCCGGATGGAAAATAAAATCAAATTTTTTGAACTTTTCTACTTAACGGCACAAAACACGCGTCTAGTCTGTCAGAGCAACAAGTGCGGACTGAAGAGGGGTGCGGAACAAAATGGCGCATCGCATCACCTTGCCAGCATTAAAAAAATACCCCACAATAGGCGGAAATTTGAATCATACGATCTTACCCGATGTCCGTAACTTTGCCGAACTCACCTTTACATACATAAATAATAAAATTTTCACTTAAATATTTAAGACTGTTTTTCGTATTTAAGTAGGGGTAGATAGGCATGTATACACGGGGTAGCTTTATACAGCCAATCTAAACAAATATCAGAACAGCGTATTTATTACAACTTTGCGTGTATAAGTAGCCATTGGCAATAGTCAGGTGTCCACGAAGTTTGCCGCCAACGCAGCCGTCGCAAGCGACATGAGAGGGAGTAATGTGTTTTTGCACTCTCAAAGTAAATAGGTAAATATTTGGACCATATTCTCAGATGACTCGTGCTGAAGTAGAGTGTTAATTTCTATGGAACTATTGCTCAACGGTAAGTAACTATGATCACGAGGACAGTAATGTATATTTTGTAGGTTTTTTTACATGATTTATGGACGTCCTTGGGATAGATTCGTACATTCGAAAGCTTCTACTAATATTCAATTCATTCATTTATTTTAAGTTATCGACTTCAAACTTTTTGAGTAGGCAGCGGAATATACGCAGAATGTTATAATAACAAATTAAGCAATCTACCTTTGAAGACTAATTTTTGGAAAATCGAAATCTAAAAAGCGTCCGAATGGTGCCTATCTTCCCGTAAGTGGTAAAAATCCAAACGTTCAACGTTTAGTACAAGTAATTTATTTATTTGTGTAGGTACTGATTAATAATATTGTTTGATCAAATTTATTATACCATTTCAACTATATATACAAAAAAAAACATTACAACTTAACTATACTAAGAACATACACAATTTATGCGAAAATAACAATAGCCTAGAACATTGCGATTACATCCGTGTTTCAGCATGTTACGTCACGTCAATACGAGTATTGGAGTGGGAAGAGAGCTGTTTACACAGGCTGAGCACATAATTTCCCTGTCTATTAAAAAAACACAAGTCTTTTCATAAGCGAGCTCGCAATCAATCAAGAACAAGATACGCTGGTATTAGATATCAAAAAATGCTTACAATATAAGAGAGGAAATGAATGATATTTTAGTCAAGGATTATTAGTCTTAGATATTATTTCTAGTCTAAATTCTTCTTTTAATTCATACGAACTACCGAACATACACTCAGTTTGTGTGGAAAGTAGTCCATCACGACCGAGACAAGTATTGGCCGTGACACTGCCATTAATCAAAATAGTAAGCGAATATTGGTAGCCACTAGCCACGTCAAATGTTTTTTGTCGAGTTAAATTCCCGAACTTGTTAAATTAGACACCCTTTTTTTTGGGAAGGGTAAAAAGTCTACACGTGTAAAGATCGCCTAATCCTCAAATTCTCTAAATTCCTCCTGCGTGCGTCTGGCTTCCGGTTAGAATCGAAGTTTAACAAATAGTTACACAAATTCTTTGTCATATCTCATGCTCTGAAAGTGGGTCGTTGTTGTTCTAAAAAGTGGGCAGATCACATTCTTCTGAACTGATGCTCTGCGTGCAGAAAAGTGGTGTACCCCTCTGCGTCCCCATCCCACGAGCAACTAGGTGGAACAAAATGGAAAAATTGTGTCTTTATTTCCCCGCCTGGAACAATTTGGTAGATAATTGTTCTAATTTTACTAATCCCGCATTGTTTTTTTATCAAAAATGATGTAAGTAAATTGTTCAAAACAAATTATTCTTGATTTCTTTTGTTGAATTGTATTTAGTCGATTTCATAAAGTTTGAACCAAAAGGAATACACCAAATAGTATTTTATACAATCGTGATATAATAGAGCTTTTCAGTCGAGTACCGTGTTTAAGCAACGAAGCTTGCTAAGGTACGAGATTGAAAAGCTTGATTATATCACTACTGTATACAATACTTTTTCTGCGACAAAATAAAAAAACTTTACAGCTGGTGAGAAGCCAAGAAAGCGTCTGATCCATGATGATACCCAAATTTCGGACCGTAAACATGAACGCAAGACTTGTGCTGCCAGAGGGCCTACCGCCTTCGACGTGTTGGATCCCTGTCACACTTATGTACGAATTTACAAGTGCGACGGAGAGTCAACACGTCGAACGTGGTTCGCGATCGGCCCTCAGGAACGAGGCGACCGAAACGAGCCCCGTAGCCAACACGCCAATCGCTAAAGCTCCGTAGCGATCGAAACGCAACTGTCGCACTAATATGGAAGAGTGATAGAGAGACACAAAGCGTTTCGTTGTCGAAGCGATAGCGATTGTCACCTTGGCTAGGCCGGCAGTTCCGATTGCACCCGAACTTTGCCGAAACCAATGATCGGCCAAGCCGACTAGTCGGCCATCTGAGCGCCGACTAGTCGGCTAGTCGGCTAGTCGGCCAAATCCATAGTCGGTACATCACTAATAGTAATCCTATTATTCCTATCAAACAAAATGTCAGGTACCACCATGTCTGAGAGCTTGTTTACATAGTAGTACCAGTGCAAAGAGCCGCATTTGGCTCACAAGCCGCGGTTTGCCAACCCCTGCACTAGGCAGTAAGTAGGTTTAACCATTTTGTTACCTTTTCAACAACTTTTACCGAATCCTCTGACATGGTTTATTTGGTTATCAATGCAACTTACCCATGTGGTTGTGGTTGTGCCGGGCGAAGCGTGGCGAGGGCGGCGGCAAGGGCGCGCCGTCGCAGCTCAGCTCCGCCTTCAGGCGCGAGCCGGTGCGAGGGTTCACCTGCACTCCCACCGCTACTGGCGTGCTGTCACCCTAGTAAAAACATCGAATTTTAGATATCTGTAAAAATGTAGCCTTATTTTAATATTGTAAATGAAAGGTAGACGTTAAAACTTCTTAAGGTTTAAAGCCATATAAATATTATTAGTATTAACCTTTCATTAGATAATATATGTATATCAAGACCTATTAATATCTTGTAACTCCAGAGCAAATTCAAAAACCCTACCCAATCCGACGGCCCCATTTTTATTCAATTACGAATTGCTGAAAAGTTGGGCGGTATATTTCCATTTCCAATAAGACTGAATTTATTTTTCAATTCAGACCCAAAAACATACCTACCTATTGTATGATTCAAATTTTATTTCAACAAAAAAATATTTGGTGACAATACACAGTTATTGAATCAAGTTAAAGACATATTTAGATCCTGCCTATAGACTTATCCGGATTTCGAAGGGATAATAGAAAGGGATTGAACAAACTAAAAAGTTAAAGGAAAGGGTATACCTACTAAGAAAAGGTTGTTTGGCAAAAAGGAAAAGCACTTACCTACTGCTTGGCCCAACCTCAACGCATTAGCCAAAGCGTTTGCTTCGAATTAAATGTCCCCCCTTTTAATGTCCTAAATGTTTGCATACCAACCAAGTATTTTATGTTTTGGCACAAATAAGGCACCATTGTATTTGTTTAGTAACCTAAGGAAACATAAAATAATGCCTCACTTTCACCGTTTTAATTTTTTGTGGTATCAAACCATAAACAGTATTTACAGCACGTGGCTCCATACTCTAGGCGTAATCCCAGTAAATGAGTTATAATAACTCACAAATGAAATATACTTTAGTGTTCCATATTACGCACTTACCTACGGAATAGGTACTCGAGATAGTGGAGATAGAATATGTATGAAAGATAAGCAAACGTAATTGTATTCGTCCACAACCACATCAAGTAAGTAGGTACAGTCGGCAACCAAAATTGTTGCATTAAGTAAAGGAGAGGGTTGTGTCTCTAGTTAACTATATGAATAAAATAATCATCATCATCATTATATGAATTCTTGTAGATTGACATGCCTGCAATTTATAATGTAATCTGTATTATGAAATAAATGAATCTAAATCTAATTTGCAATCATGAATATGCATTTTTAATAAAGAACATAATTATTGACATCTCAGCGCACTTTACCTGGCATCGAACCTATATACCTATACTACATCAGAATCATGTGTAGGTAAGCGAAGGTCTAAAAGATAAACTAGCTTTCAGCTAAGGCAGGGCTGGACAGTTTCTTAAATTTTTTGGTAGAATGAAATAAAAAATTAGTTTTTTTCATTTTTAATACTTTTTAAGGTTCCATAGTCAACTAGGAAATCTTATAGTTTCACCATATCCTTCTGTCTGTCTGTCTATCACATATAACTTGATATGGGTATGTATGTAGAAACGCAAACAAAGGAGTGAAAAAACTTTTAAAAAAATTGGGTCCTCTACACGGAGATGAATTTTAACATTTTTTTAAATTTTTGAACTTCATTAAGGATGACTCACGCTAGACCGGGCCGGGCCCGGGCCGAGGCGCCCTACATGTCATTTTCTATGACGGCTGATCGGTGATCACGTTGTGCTTTCCATAGAAAACGAAGCGCCGGAAGCTCCGGCCCGGCCCCGGCCCGGTCTAGCGTGAGTCATTCTTTATGCAGCTTAGCAAAGACTTTCAACTAGAACAGAACCATAATGAACGTGATTGGTTAAGCTCATATTTCAGTTTTCACAAATATATCAGGAGACATTTTACACAGATCAACCAAGCCCCAAACTGAGCAAAGCTATGGCGCTATATAGGCGACGATATACATACTTATACAGAAAAATATACATACTTATATACAAAGACAAAAATTATGTGCTGCAAAGGGACCTACTCCTTTGGCTTGTTAGTAAGTACATGATACCAACTAATAACTCCCTAATATTGTCTTCGGTTACCGCGATAGATACTCATGAAATAAAACTATGAAAACGGATTATATAGCGTATATTGAATTTATAATACATCCCGACGTTTCGAATTCTTTACAGCGTTCGTGGTCAACGGGTGACTGAGAAAAAACTACAAAGTGCAAAAAAAAACCATCATAAGCTATAAACTTTAAGGCTGGATAAACTGGCTGGGCTTTTCAATATACGCGTCATAATCCGTTTTCATAGTTTTATTTCATAATAACTCCCTTTCAAGGCAGCCTATTTTGACGGACGCGTAACCAGGCCCGACTTATAATGCGGGTGTGGGCACCTATGCTCACTTTTCAGGAAATCTGTAATTAGCTCCATGCATGAATTTATTTTTATTTTTGGATTCATAATTTATATCGTTGGAACACCGGAAATGATAAAAATACTTTTGTAAACCTTAACATTATTTTATTAAAAAATATTAAAATTGTTGAAAATTTTTGAGCGGTTGAAACGCTCATAATTTTTGGCGCGAATTCGACAGAGCGTGATGACGTCACACGTTGGGCGGCCCAACTGACGTTTGCTACTAATGACACTAATCTGTCTAACGCGTGACGTCACGTGGCGTTTCGAGCGTTTCGCTCACTAGCTTTTCGCGGGCAAATTTTTGTACTTTTTATTTATAATTTTAAGTAATTAAATGGTAATTTAAAAACGAAAATGCATTTGTAACATGATATAACGGTAACAAACATCCGAATAAAACATATTTTGTTCAAATAGAAACTTCATGCATGAGGCTAATTGGGTAATTTTAAAAACAGTTATGGTAACTATGTAAAAAAAAGATTATTTTAGAGTATAGTAAAGCCAAAAAAAAGACACTAAACCGTTTTTTGACTGTACCTACATCCTCAAAGTGACTATTCTCATAAGGTACCAACTTCGTAAAAAAATTATGGCGAACTACAGGAAGGGTCTAGGCCGCAGGGGAGCCCTCTGAAAATTGTCATAAAGCATGCCTCCACTAAATAGGAGTGTTCTCTTTTGTATCTTTTGTGAGAAGTACGAGTATGTTCCGTGTAATATTTCTCTGCTCTTGTAATAATATTGTGTATATGGATGTGATATTAAGATATATAAGTATACGTACGTATCTGTAAACACCTACAGTATCATAGTGTACCTAGTTGTATGTATTTAGGAAGGCACAAGTCGAAATTTAATTAGTCACTCCTCGTGCGTGTGAAGCTTAGTCAGACGAAATCAATTAAGGATAAGGACTTAATTGAGCATTATTAGCAAACCCTTAAAAAGTCGATTAAGAATTTACCTACGTTGTTGTGTATACGGAAGCTTGTAAAGTATGAACGTAGGAACGTTTAGGTACGCTACCATAAAACGCAGATTTCCATGAAAATCTTGTTTCTTAATTCATGTTGCTGATCAGCAGAACTACGAAATACCTTGACGCTAAATTCAAAATTAATTAATGTATTATATAGGTTCAAAAAAGAAGCAGAGAAAATAGATCAAGGAAAATAATATATTATGTAAATAAAATAGGGAAATTAGAATTATTCGGCTACGTTTGCCGCGGCTACTACAGGGGGGGGGGCTACCACGAACATCTATCTCGCTTAATGCTACTTTGCGGTTAAGTAGGGATCCTGGATAGCATCGCATGCGCCGATTCCCGTGCAGTAATTAAGGGGCAAATCGCTGAACTCGTCATCAGAGATGGTGAGTAAAAGTGCCACAAGGTGTTATCATTGCATGAAGTTCTAATTTTAAATATGTCTCTTGTTGCGTAAAATACATAGTTTGTTAGAATAGAATATAAAATATTTATTTGCTTGAATACGTAACAATCAGATCTTATAAAATTGTTAGACACAGTATTTAGTCGACACAACATCAACATGCAAAATATTTACAAAATTGTACATTACCTAATGTACTAATTTACTAGGTTAATATTGTTATGCTTAAACCTTACCTTGGCGTCAACATCGAAGTTGATGCAGAGTAGCCGCGCCAGTCGCTGCAGCACGAGCTCGCGCAGCGCGGCCGGCACCGGCTGCCCTCTCACTCCTCTACGAATAACACACGAATTTACACACCAAGGACAACTCAACTATTTATACTACTTATAGGTAGGTACTTAATCCTGGTAACCGACTTCATTCAACTCTATCATACTATCAAATTAATATAATCAAATTAATGTTCTAATGTGGCATAGCGCTGGTGGCCTAGCGGTAAGAGCGTGCACTTTCAATCCGGAGGTCGCGAGTTCGAACCCCGGCTCGTACCAATGAGTATTTCGAAATTTATGTACGAAATATCATGTGCTATTTACTAGCCGCTTTTAAACATTGTGAGTAAACCGGACTAATCCCAACAAGGTCTAGTTTACCCTCTGGGTTGGAAGGTCAGATGGCAGTCGCTTTCGTAAAAACTAGTGCCTATTACGCCAATTCTCGGGATTCGTTGCCAAGCAGACCCATGGCTCCCATAAGCCGTGGCAAAAGCCGGGACAACGCAAAGAGGATGATGATGATTTAAGGATAAGTGGCATCAGCTTGCCACACATGTTGGTAAGAAGGATGCATTAGGCTAACTTAATATTAGGTAATACGTGACGTGACATAAAAGAGCTCAGCATTATTTTCGGCCGACCGTATACTAAAGTACCTAAGTTATCATTATCATAACAATAAGGCCTTATATAAGGTGCTTCTCCGCTTATCGATTTACTTCATATCTTTCGAAGCCCGTTGTCGTATTTAATTGTACAACAAGACGCGGTCTGATAAAGATATGTGGCGCGTAACCCTTACAACATCTACAGCACATCTTCAACCATTCTACCTAGTGTTAAGATGAACAGCCAGAGTTATTCTGGATTATCTCCTTGGCTCCCTGTTGTTTACACTACATTTATGCTTCAAAGGGCAGTGAGCCCTTAAACGGCACTCTCTCACTAAAGGCAGAGATCCGGAACTAATAATGATATACATACGCATCAACGCTCTGTAGGACAATATAATTTACTTAATGCCGATATTTGGGGACCGATATTACGTGTGTGCTGAGTAAGATAAACATTCATGCTTATTTTTACCAGTTATTGTAGGTTGTTATCTTTATTACATAGCCATTGGACCGAGTAAAAGTAAAATTCTTTGAAATATACTAACGTTACCAGGCCCTTACAGGTTTACACCTGTGTTAACAACATTAAAAAGTTTTGTTATAAATTTACGATGTTAACTATGGAAAATCTCTTCTGAACCAACCACCGCTACAAATGATATCGTGTTCTGTAGGGCTAAGATGGTCGGCTCTTTATCATTTGTCACCATGCCTGTCACGTTCTAACAAATATGTAAGTGCGAAACTGACGCATGGCATGACAGGTGTTAAAAATGCGACCATGATACCGCTGCTGGTATTATTTTTCCATCGAGATCTTTTCTTTTATATACAGTCCGCGGTGCTGCCAACCCGGAACCAAATTCAGATTTAACAACTTGTTACGGTCTTCAACAGGTTTTGATACGACCTTCCGACTTCATTTCGCATGCACCAATCAGCGTGAGCGATCTTCAAGGTCGTATTAATATAAGATCAAAACCGTAACAAGTTCCTAAATATGAATCAGACTCCCGATTTCGTGTTCCAATGTTCAACCAATAAATAATATAAATATAGCTTCCGAATTTCAGTTCATAAGTATACAGGTGTGTCGAATGACAAAGCATTTTTTATCATATCCGATGAAAATAAATCATTAGTGACATAGAAAATCCCTCAAGTGATAAAGACGTGACAGCAAAAGAGATAAATGATCCGCTTTTAGGCCGCATCCTATCTACTCGTAATGTTGGGAATAATGTTATGCAATTCCTTTTTAGTGATTAGACCTTTTAGGAGCCTTGTCTTGAAGTACGACAAAAGAGGTCATAAACTTTCAGCGGTATCTATTCTGCTTACATAGCTTACTTGATCTTAGTATCTAATCCAAATATTTCTTGAGTTAATAAAATTTACTTTATATTATATTATAGCCATTTATTTCCGATCCTTGGGTACAAGTTACAACGGTTATTAAATTGATAGTATCATTTATTTGTAAACTACAAAATGTCCCGCAGTTCGGTGTGCCTTTTGGCATAGGACTTCTCCCATCTTCTTCACTGTACTCTGTCCTCTGCAACTCTGGACCAGTAAGGCCCCAAGGTTAAGTGGATATTTTTGGTGCTTGACTTTGTGTAATCACAAAGTCAAGCACCGTATACAATTCACAGTCAGTAGGTTGAATAATTGAAAGTTTATCAAATTAATTTCAATGATATGCTTATTACTTGAGCGTGACAAATATAAGATGGGTAATGAGATAGTGTACTTGTTTTTGTTTTTAGGCAACAATATCGAATCGAATTCGTATAAATATGTGACACGAGAGTTAAGTATAAATTTAAGTACCTACTTAACTACTTATTTCCGAAAACTTCGATATGTAAGTTCTATGAAAAGAGAAATCGTGAAATACTCTGGTCAAAATAATTTTGGATCCTAGTACCTAGTATTTGAGAACTTCATAAATATTGATTTTATTCTATTCTCAGTATGTAGTATAAGCAGCAAAAGTGCATACCCAATTTATGAATGGAATTCATTGCTCGCAAGAGACGCAAGTAGTTAAATATAAAATCAATATGTCCATATTATATTATCGTTGTCTAAGTAAGCCCCCCTATTATAAAATAAACTAAGGTCAACTTGTGTAAGAATGTCCTATACCTATAATAATTATTTATTTACTTAAACACCAACTCAAAGCTTTTATTCGTTATATAATAATGTGTTAAACATCACATCACACAACTCCTAATATTTTTTCTAATTCATAGGACATTAAAAAAATTTAACAATATTTAATACGAGTGGGGACTTAAAATAGGAGTAACATAGATAAATTCAACTCGCCTGTAGGATATATTTAGAGTGACCACGGAGAGAGACGCTGAGAACGATACTAGACACGTACTAACTCCGTAATACAGACCTGAGAACAAATAAAGTCCATTAGAACTTGTGACTTTTTTATTGACATCAAGTGTTTGTGGATTCCGTTAGATCCACTGTATCACGAGTTGCAAGTTTATTTTAGTACAAAAGTATACTACATACTTAGTTCAGTACATATTAGTTTAGTTACTGACTTACCTCAAGCTTATTAAAAGTTTTAACTACTTCAGACTTACAAGTATATTTGCATTGATTTTATTACGCAAATATTTATAGAAAAAGTAAATGTCGAAAAGTCATTTTCTTTCGAATTAATCTTCAAGGGTCCTAGCCAAGATGACAAACGCCAACCTAAACGTACATTATTTAAGAGGAAAGGGGACGGCCGGTACTCCATACAAACGTAGTCCCCATTTTCCTCTTCTTTCTGGTTTGACTGTTTTCGATTTTTTGATGATTGTAGAAATTAGGAGCGAAAAACAGATTTCCTAATTTTTTTTAGATGCTCCTAACTTTTACAATAATTAGAAAAAAATCAACGTAGGGCCATAGCTCTGGTTAATATACAACAACTTGTGTTAAAATATTTTCAATAATGTTAATATCCAGAGAAAAATGAGGAGTACGTTTGTATGAAAAGGCGATTTCGCAACGATTTGCCACTTGGTTAGGCCTCCATTACTTACTAATAAGTGGAGTCTTCTCTGTTGGTGGCAAGGTGTCCCTGATGGTCATAAGAAACACCGTCATGGAAAGTAGTGCACTGATCCCCAAGGTCACCTTCTCGCCAGACTCCGACGGCACGTAGAACACCAGAAGAGCTGCCAGTAAATAAACTAGTTAGTTTTATTAAGGCTAAAAGATCTTATGCTAGTTTAATGATCGCCACTGTTTGTCAATTAACACTTATTTATACCTTTAAAGCGTAGAACCATCACGTTGCTCCGTCTCTCTAAAGCACTTTCAAACTGACACAAAACATCGAAGCTAACACAATATAAATGTGTCATAAATACGTTGCATAATAAGCCTGATGTTTGAAAGTAACTTGGGTGCATCGGTCGAAACTACCCCGGGTACAGAAAATTGTTTATAAAAAATGCAAATCGACACAAATCATCTACGGAAATGATAATGTGACTTTTCGTCGATCAGTCGTCTCGGTAAATATTTTTCAATTGGCTTTTGTCCGAGGATTGTACTGAAGCAAAATGCGTAGATATACATACAACATACGATATGCTTCTTTCTGGCACGAACTGACAGATGTGACACGCATCTCGGTTTAGTGAAAATTCTGTAGTAATAGTATCAAAATTGTGGGTATATGTTACAACAATATTCATAACATTCGGAAACGGAAAAGGCGAATCCAAACGTAAGTAACTTCTGTACAGAAAATAGAACATTTTATTTAGCAGGTGCAAAACAAAAACTATTGAACCAATATAATATAATTTATTCATAACAGAAAGTTTTCAAGATATGTAAGTACCTTCACAGATTGACAGGATACCTTTGCCCGCTTCACCTCACCCCAGCCAATACACCAAAACTTTTGTTTACCGAACGATTTGTTTCAATGCCACTCGTATACCTTTCCGGTAAATTCCACTTTCGCAAAAGTAAATTGTAGCAATCCAAGTATGAATACGTTTGAATTATGGATCGGGATCTTGTAAACTGACTCAATTTGAAGTCATAAATCGGCGGATGATTTTACCAACGTTAGCTTGGATCGGGTTTAAAATATACCTTTACCTATTATGGAAGCAAGTTTAAAAGGCTTACGATTCAGACTAGACGGATTAGTTATTCTTTGACTGTACTACGGTAATAAGTTAGCAAGTTCTTTAACGTAAGGGATTTTATCTTTAAGTATTTATTTAAAATTTGTACTTGCGAATTTTATTTAACCTCTGTAGGTACAAACTTATGCTCTCATAATACATAACGTTCGATTTGTCTGCATAGAAAAACCTGCAAAGACGTATGTTCTGTATTTTAAATTACAATTAATTACAGTTAATTTCCTATTCCGAACTGCCGCACCGCAATAATATGTTAAAATATGTTTTAAATCCATCGCTGATATGTCACCAATGCTTTTCAGAAAACGGCATCTAGATTTGTTTCGGAGATAATTTGGAACATTTATTCGTATGCACAAACACAGCCTCTCGCGCTAAACACATAGGTACCTGTAGATATGATTTATATTTTTTCTTGAGTAGAATAAAGTCTAAGAAGAATGAAAACGTACGCTTCATGTAGGCATAAAACTGTCGACCCTAAAATTTCAACTGTCTGGTTATTAACAGAACCCCCAACAATGCGTATTTCTTTTACTAACTACCTAAGTATAAGTACCTACCCTGATCTAAAACTGCGACCATCTCAACAGTGGGTCAGAGTTGACTGACCAAACTGTTGGACTACAATCGTATGGTTTTCCATTCACGTATCTGTTTACGATTACTAAACAACCAAACTATAATTAGTGATACCTACTCAGAATTAGAAAAGAGAAGTATAAATATACATTTACTACCTATACAGTTTTTTTGCATGATTTAGCTACAAACGTTCCAGCATGCAAATATTAATAATGTCTTTTATATTAGTAAAATCAATTATAACTTACCGATCCCATTAATAAGCAAGCATGGAAGAATGAGGTTGAACACATAGAACATGGGTCTTCTCCGCAACTTGATGATGTACGTGATGTCAGGGTAGGGCTCCACGCAACAGGAGTAATACTTCATGTGCTTATTAGCCTCGAAGCTCACTAGGTCGAACTCCCCATTCGTCTGGTAGTTCGTTGTGTCACCTTCGTCGAATTGTTTTATTAAGTCCAGCTGTTAAAAAAATATTGATGTCAGAAATTGTGTAAAATAGGAACACCTTACGCAAAAAGGCCTATATCAACGAGAATTTCACAACAAAACGTTCCTTGAAAAAGTATGTTGGATGTTTGGTCCTTATCACACCGCTGGTACCTATGCGAAACCATCATTCACAATGTGGTGCAAACTACATATCCGGATTTAATACATTAATTGACAACGAATGTTGATAATGATCATGTTGAACATAGGTTCCGGCTCGGTAGCCCATTTTTAATTCGATTCCAATCACATGGTTCACAACCATTGAGACACTTTTGCGATCAATTGCTTCTGTATGAATGTTTACAAAAAAGTATGTATGTCAATATTATGTCATGTAAATCAAGTTATATCTCAGAGATGTTGCTTAGGTATTTATACCAATTCAAATATGGCTCAACGACAAGTAATCTAGCTCTTAAATGAGGTTTAGTACGGATTGCGATAGCTTATCCTATAATCGAAACGGATTTGTGTAACTACTAAATGCCAAGTTAAGGTTAAGTTAAGTTAAGTTAAGCCCAGAAATGAATTATTTACTTAGTTTCAGTTTAAGTATTTTTGGGCCAACTGTATCATACATAACCATCGTCATCATCTTATAATATGCTTTCTGCTGCTGGGTACTAAGCCTCTCTTGTCATTGCATAAAAAGGGTTTTTTGGGTCCTATCTGGGACTACTTTATAAACACAATTAATTTCTTCGCAGATGTTTCCTCGAGAGTTTTCAAACACAAAGCAAACTATAAACTGAAATAGATAATATATATATCCGGCACGGATCAGCTTCTACCTAACTATATTCTTACACAGTACCTAAAAAGTCAGGGCAAGTTAGTTTTAAAGTGAGAATTCTGATTTAAAAGTCAGATGGCAGCGCTGAGAAGTTTTAAAATCTGGAGAATATTTACACCTGAATATTTTATGGGCCATAATCCTTTTAGTACAGTATTTTAGTAGGCAATACCTATTTATAAGAACATGCTTTTGCGTGTAAAGGATTAAATTAAAAAGGGTATAAGGATTGGTTAGGCTAAAAGTATTTTACCTTGATATTGTACTGTAGTAGCTGTAATGTAAAAGCTTTAGTTAGTATAAATCCTTTTTCGATAGTAGGATGGAAAGCAAAATGTGAGATACCTACTAGTGAGACGTACCAGCAAATCGGCTTATAGACGGCATTGATGTTGTGAAAGCTAACATTTAGTGGAAATAGATGTAACATTCTAAGTGATATCGAAATCCTAATCCTCTTAAGAAAGTCTAGAAATGTGATTCATAATAGATATTTTATTTTTACAATGTTAAGGGCCGAGACAAACGGACTGCAACCCGACTGAAATTTATGGGAACTGCAAGCCCGCCAACTGCAACGTCAGCGTTCAGTTCCTATACAAGTTGCAGTCGGGTTGCAGTCCATCTGTACCGGCCCTAAGAGTCATACGAACCTAGCCGCCGCCATACACCGCACCGCTTTCTATCACCGCACGGCTCGCTGTCGGCAGGGTCCTCACACCCTAGAACCTAAATGGTCGCATACTGTGTGGTTTAAGAGGAATTTCCTCCCGCGGACGCTTCGACTGTGGAATGAGCTCCGTGCCGCGGTTTTCCCGAGGGGCTACAGTATGGAGTTCTACAAAAAAGGTGTGTACAGGTTTTTTCTCAAAAATGGTCGGCAAAGTCGACGTTGCCGGTTAAAAAGTAGGTCGCGAAGTGCGTTGTTTATGGTCAGTCAAAAATAATTAAAAAGTCTCGATTTCGGGACTGCAATGTTGCATACAAATTCCATTATTTGTCGAGTTCAAAACTTTTTAAAAGTTGAAGTGACCATATCAAATTAAGGCATAGGTCAATTAAACAGCCAAACAGATGATCAGTACTTATTATTATAATGTTGGTACCGCGATTATTTAGGTGTCTCAAATACGTTGGCGTATTTTCAACAGAAAAAACCACTTCTATTTTTAATTAAAAAAAAAAAAAACGGCGGCCAAGCAAATCTTATCAATTATTTCTGTGAAAATATATACATAAGAACGTTGCTTCTGTAAAATATTTCTATGATATTTGTATTTATTGCGCCATTTTTGAGAATAGCACTATATTTGACTCGGCTGGAAGGCTACTTGCTGGCTTCGGATTCAATTAAACGGACTCCCAAGGTCGTCCGTTTAAAACGAATCCTCAGCCAGCAAGTAGCTACGTCCGAGCCTCGACAATAATGTACTATTAAAGGGTCGGCAACGCGCATGTAATATCTCTAGTGTTGCAGGCGCCCATAGGCTACAGTGACTTCTTACCATCAGGCGGGCCGTATGCTTGTTTGTCACCGACGTGGTATAAAAAAACAATTGAAAGAACGTTGTCATTTTAAAACTGCATTCTGGAATAATATAAAATTTGTCATGAACATTCAAGTAACATATACAATGTTGTCTGCTTTCGTGACTAGAAATTGTAATACAAATAAATTTGAGCTTGTAGAAGTTTTACGTACAAAACTTCTACGTTTTGGGGACAAGTTCGTATGCCTCTTAATAAAATTAATTTTTGAAGATTTCGGAAACATCTAAAATGTGTTTAAATACTGATTGAAGACAATAATAATTAACATGACGTGTGAACATTAAAAATAATACCTGGTGATAATATAATTAAGGAAATTACGCTTTAAACCACGTATATGATATTAGGCTTCAGTGTCACATCCCTTTTGAGCTTAATTAAAGATCACTCGAATTCCACGCGGGTTACTGGTTTACCCTTTGAAGTAAATAAATATGAATGTCAGAGTTTCCATCTGTTAAACACACATCGCACCGTCTGAGTGAGCAAAAATTAAAAAATAATAATTTGAAAAGTGTCGCACAAAATTACTATGCCTAACGTTAATTTGGTATTTGATAATTCACCGAATGTAAAATTGCTAGAGGCCTATTTGAAAGTTAAAAAGGTTACTTAATTTTGATACCTATTGTTTTGACATTTTACTCGCAGTGCAGGTTATAAGAGGCACAGCACTAAGTACGAGCGAGGTGCACAGCGAGTAATATCAAAACTACTTGAGATTTTCAAAGTGCGAATAAATCTCTAGCACTTCACTACTTTTCATTTCAATAAATATAGTTCTTTTTTTTTATCTACGCCGTTAAGCGGCTAATAAGCGTTATGCTATAAACGTTATGGAGCTTTATTATATGTCTACCTACGCAAGTATTTATATGCTTGCGCTGTGCAGCTATTACAACAGTTTTTTGGCAAATATTTAAATACGGCTCAACATAAAATGTTGAAAAATAATGGAATAGATGAAAAGTTTTTGTTACTTAATGGTATCAGTCGACCTTATTTTGAGGATCAAATGTCTGTATGGGACCCATTGCATTAAATTAATACAAAAGTCAGATATGCAGTCAAAGTCTGACAATCGTACTCTAATAAAACAGCAAGTGATCGTGACGTCACAATTACTAAGCACGAGTGAGGAGCCGTTTTAAAGTATATAAAACAAGACACTTGAGATTTTAAAGGTGAAATATATCGTTTAAGTATATAGTTGCTGTATAATCTATTTTTTATAAAATGTAAGAAATCGAATGGTACTTTTTTCCTTTTTAAAACTAAAAAAAACTTAAATTTCTAAACTTTGATCTTCTTTTTCTTGGTCTTGCATTTTTTATTGATTCCGTTTATTTCTTAGTGTCCAATTTATTGTGATAAATTGCTCCTTTTCTATCTATATAACTAGAGTTATAAAACTCATCATCCCTACTGTAATTACTAAGTATTATGAAGTCTTATAACCTCTTGATTTACCTACTCATGTTTTTGGACCTCCGAATCAAAAGTATTGTATTTTTCAATCATATTTTTATTTTTAAAAACCTTATGAATGGTGTGCCACAATTTGGTGTTTTCCAAAAAATACATTCTAGTCGTGTCGCTTAAATTGTTTTATATCAACCCAAGAAAAAAACCCTTACATAAAGAAAACCGACTTTAAAAATAATAAAACATGTCCCTTTTATATGCGCTAGCAACATATTTTTGAAGTCGGTGCCAAACCTAATAGTTGCTAGCCAAAATCAAGAAACTATAAAGATCCGTTTTTGCTATTTTGACTATGGAACTCCAATATAATTCATGTGGAATTAACATTTGGTCCAGCGATTACGATTGACTTTTTAGCGCCGAAGTTAAATTTCATTAAAAAACCGGTCAAGTGCGTGTCGGATCAGACATGATATGCTTAATTCCGTATTCATAATTTCATATACAATACAAAAAGCCGTACACGCAAAAGGGCATTTTTTCCAAAAGGTCATATTTAAAACATTTTTCATGGGAAGTATTTAATAAGCTTTATTTTATGTTTATTTATTTATTTATAGGCCCGATTCTAAACCAAGGAGGCACAATATTTTTAGGAACGATTGCTTCCATACATACACTAAAAATAAAAATGAAAATTTATTAATAACGTTAGGTTACAGTGAGAGTTTTGAATGATTGCGTCGAAATATCGGGAGTTCATAATCAATACAAAAGGTAATCACGGTCTATATCCCGGTCAATATACTCGTAAGTCTAACGTTAGGTTACAGGTCAAAATTATATAAAATTAGAAATACCATTGTAGTAATAGTATATACTTAAAAGTATATTACACTTATTTGTACTTATGTTATGAATCGCTTTTAAAATGTTAATGTTATGTTTAAAGACCTTTCGAATGATGTGGCACACGTTGGGGTAGAACACGCTCTAGGGTAGATCAGTAAGGTGGTTCGACTAGGTTACCCAAAGCTTAAACCCCGCTAGATGGCGTCACTTTCGCAAATTTTCAGGTTTTATTTTTTTGTGGAATAGTGTTGGTATCTGTATACTTAAAAGTATGTTTAGCGCACTTTTTACATAAATATTGAACTATTATAATAAACATTGAATACTTCATTAGTGTAAAAAACACTTTTAAAGTCGACAGAGTGTTTCTGTCATGCTATTTCCTACTATTACTCACACATGCAAACAGTGTTTCCGTGATTGCTTGTAGTAGACAATTTCATGCAGTGTTAGTATGCTGCAATAGCGTTGCGGTATGTTCGTGGAAATACGTGCAAGAGGATTCGGGTTCGAGACTGGTACGTCAGGGGTACTTTTTTTTGTCCTTTTTGTGTTATCTTATGTTTCTTATACCTTTTATTCTTAGAATTCTTGTCCGATTCCGATATAACCGAAATATATTTCAGTGATATCGGAAACGGCTCTAACGATTTCGATGAAATTTGCTGTAAGGGGTTCGATCTAGCTAGGTCTTATCTCTGGGAAAACGAGCATTTTTGAGTTTTACTTATGTTTTCTTTTCCTCCCAGATATTCAGTATTATTAATAAATTAGTTTATAACGTTTTATAAAAATATGTGACGTTTTGAACTAAAAGGTACCACATTGTCGGTTGTCGATTAGGTTGATTTCATTTTGAAGCTTTATGGAAATATGACAACAATAAGTAGGTACCCGTTTGGTTGAAAACGCCACATATATAGGTATTGAAAACCTGACTTTCACAAATCTCACCTTTTTGGGTTCTTCCAACTCAGAAAGGATGGAGAATACTGACGATTCTTAGTAGCACTAGCCCAAGGAAGTCCAGGTTTGTAAGTGTCAGGTATCAGTTTTTTTTTAAAGCGCTAAATATAGTTCTACAAGTAAAGCAATCCCTTACTGCCCAGCCTCTATAGTATTTTTCAAACTGGAAGGGTACGATGATAGATTTCATCTCCATACAATTTATAACCTAATAATGCCAAATGTTGCAAAATTATATTGAATTGAGATCTATCATCGTACCCTTGTAGTTTGAAATAGTTATTTACGATACAAGTGCGGAAAAGAGAAAATTCGAAACGAGTGGCGACAGATTAAAACACGACCGCAGAGTGTTTTAAATTGACACGAGTTGCGAATTACCTATTCGCACGTGTATCGTACAACGTTTTACAGTACATATGGCCCTTTAAACTTTCGACATATGCATGAAAAGTGCTCTTTACGCACTAGGGCGAGAAAGTTGCACCATATGTACTGTAAAATACTTTTTAGTACATATGGTGCTACATATACGTTACCGCCCTAGTGCGGTAATTAGTACAATACGTGCATATGTCGAAAATGTAAAGGGCCATAATTATGTACTGTAAAACGTTGTACAATACACGTGCGAAAAGGTAATTCGCAACTCGTGTCGATTAAAACACTTCCTTCGGTCGTGTTTCAATTTATCGCCACTCGTTGCCAATTTCCTACTTTTCGCACTTGTATCGTATAAAGTAGTAATTGTAAAATAAAATTAAAACTTTTTTTATATTTATTTTTTTGGATTCAAGTAGGTACAGTGAGTAACAATATTGCATGGCCTTCTAATTATAACTATTATAGAAAACGGGATATTGATCATGTTTATTTATATTATTTATTTCTCGATATTTTGGCCGGTCTTGCAAGACCAGTCGTTGTGGAGATCCCTGGGGAGGTCTATGTCCAGCAGTGGATGTCTTGTTGGTGTAGATGGATTCACACAACAAATGAAATAACATTTTTTCATATTTGTTATCCGTAGTTGTCCCTGTACCTGAAAGAAAAATAATATCATGATAGCACAAAATCTCTAATGTTATAGGAAGAAAGATGAAGCAACAATATGGATTCTAATAAAGTTATCATTTACTTACGTAGTAATAATTGTGTTTTTCATTCATAGACAAAATTCCATAATTTTCATCCCCAGGAAATGTTTTATTTTACTTTATTGCAGTGAGGATGTCCTGATTTTTTCTGGCTAATGAAGGAAAACATTTTATTTCCAAGAATGCCTCTTCATTTTGCACAATACCTAAAAAAACCTAGAGTTAGTGACACATTGACTATTCGGCAACCAAAACAGTAATAATTACATTATATAGGTATTGTTCACTGCTTATATCTACCATTACGGAAGAAGTGAGAATTATTTTCTAAAAAGATCGGCACGAGAAAATTACAATGTACAATGAAGGAATGAAACTGTACCTACCTTACGAAACTTCACCATCATGAATTCCGCTTCAATTGAGTCTGAATTTTTCTGGATTTTCGCGGACCAGAACACCGATGATTTTTGTAACTTGATTTAGACGTTGCTACATATATTATTATACTCTTTGCGTTGCTATCATTTTCAATTTATACAAACAAATTGATGTCACAATAAACATGACCCTATGTGTCAGTGTCAACACTGTCAAATAAAAATGCACTAAACATGACGGCACTGCAAATCCTGCCAGGTCGGCCAGGCAACGTCGCCAACGTCATAGAGTGGCAACGCCGCACGCAACGTATTTGTACACGACATTTGTGACACACACATACGTAAAATTGATGAAAAAATTACGTTGATTTATGTATGATTTCTGTATGAAACAAAGTTTTTCTATTAATTTACCGCAAACGAATATTCGAAAGTAGATAAATGAGCAAATATTTGTGTAGTAATAGTGTGTAGTGCCTTAATTAAAGCAGATTGAATTTTGTATGAAAATCGAACCACCTTAATTGTATTTTTTAGGGTTCCGTACCCAAAGGGTAAAAACGGGAGCCTATTACTAAGACTTCGCTGTCCGTCTGTCCGTCTGTCTGTCTGTCTGTCACCAGGCTGTATCTCATGAACCGTGATAGCTAGACAGTTGAAATTTTCACAGATGATGTATTTCTGTTGCCGCTATAACAACAAATACTAAAAACAGAATAATATAAATATTTAAATGGGGCTCCCTACAACAAACGTGATTGTTTTGCTGTTTTTTTTTTCGTAATGGTACGGAACCCTTCGTGCGCGAGTCCGTCTCGCACTTGGCCGGTTTTTTATTTATTTTATACTTTATTGCAACCATGGTATTCATTAATATACAATTGTTATAAAAAAAGTTACAGTATCTCATGGACCCTGATTAGGACATAGCAAATTACATATTTTAGCAACTGTATTTTACAATATTAACTAAATCTTAAATATAAATCTACAATTCGTTCTTACCCCCTATCCGAACGTTGATTTTTTTACTTTAAAAATGGCTACGACATACGAACAGACGGAGGGACGGATGGACGGACAGACTGACATGACGAAATTATAAAGGTTCCGGAGTTATGGCATTTTGGCTATGGAACCCTAAACACTCCCTAGCAATTAATTTAATCACCATACAAAATATGTTACGCAGTACCTAACCCTCAGACTAGGGTCACTGTTTATTTTCGGTGTAAAAATGAAAAAATGTTGTAATTTAAAAGGCAAACAGGCGGTCCATTGTATTCACAAGGACCTCTTTCGCCACAAAAAGCTGACGGGTAACAAAAACTTTCTATCTTATATTTTTGGCGGTAAACTCTCCTTTCACAGGCTCTTAATTTTTTATTAATCTTATTAAACCGACTAGTGTTTCGAGATATTGCTAAAGATAGAAATTCCCATAAATAAAAATAAAACTAAATTGTTTAAGAGGCTTATTTTTATACTTAAAACGCGCACACTGTCTACTTATATCGGAGTAAATGAGATAGCACTGTCGCATGTTACTAATAGCAAAGATAGATATAACTCCGTAATAGATGGATACAGTCTAAGGAAAAAACGTGCCTCGAAAATCAAGAAAATTTGATTCTCGTTCAGAGGGCGCTACTAGTTTTGGCCTACAGTCGTATAGATGGCGTTGACGGTTTCGATTGTTATTTAACAATTTTAACGCATATCATTGAAAGAACATGAGTCAAAATCATAAAAATAATTAATGCAAATAAAAAAATCATTTATCTATATTTAAATACATTCTATCGTATTTTTATAAATCTTCATTTTTAGTTTTAAAGTGTGTCGACAGATGGCAGTGAATTTACTGGGGTTACAAAATTTACTATGACAGTACCGCTCTAGTATAAGTTACTCTATGCTAATAGGCCTGGGCAAGGGAATAAGAAAACAATTGAAATAAAAACAAAATGTGGGACTTCCGGTTCGAACGCCATCTTGATAGTAGCCTCGTGATTAATTCCTTTGTTTTTTGCTCATTAATATTGTTTAAAGTGTAATATCGATAGTTCTATTATACAATAATCTAATGTGGTAGTGTGCAGTGAATGGAGAGTTAATCTCAAAGCGTGTTTAACCACCATTTTGGAGTCAACGGCCGGTAGTCCACGTGCTTCTCGTAAAATCTAGCTATCGGTTTTACGAGACAACTACAACAACCACCGAACAGCGTCGTGCTCTAAGAGCATTTATTTTGTTCCTACCCTTTTACGTGACATTGGCTACGGGCAACACCGCCCTCAAGTCCATCAAGAAAAGAAAAAAAAAAGAACAAAATGTGGATGATTTGTGTAATATTACTCGTTAACGGTTTAGGTATAAATGTTTTGAAATTGTGATTTTAATTGCAGTCCCATAAGTCAAAAAAACCGGCCAAGTGCGAGTCGGACTCGCGCACGAAGGGTTCCATACCATTACGGAAAAAAACCGCAAAAAAATCACGTTTGTTGTATGGGAGCCCCATTTAAATATTTATATTGTTCTGTTTTTAGTATTTGTTGTTATAGCGGCAACAGAAATACATCATCTGTGAAAATTTCAACTGTCTAGCTATCACGGTTCACGAGATACAGCCTGGTGACAGACAGACAGACAGACGGACAGCGGAGTCTTAGTAATAGGGTCCCGTTTTTACCCTTTGGGTACGGAACCCTAAAAATAAAGACATTTCAACTGTTTAATCGTGATTTTGATCGGAATATCACACGTAAAACCAAGGTGCAGCTAGTGCGCACGCTCGTTTCCTCCATTTTTCTGTATGCCTTTGAGAGACATAGAAATATAGAAAGCGCATTGATGCCTTTAAAATGTGGTGCTAGCGGAAAATGCTCGGCATATCTTGGACTGAACACCGGACCAATGTCAAAATACTGAAGGAGCTCGGAGTAACCACCAGGCTTTCAACCACGTGTCTCCGGAGAGTTCTTGATTTCTTCGGTCACATAGCCAGGAAGACTGGAGACAACCTAAACTAATGGTCACTGGTTCGGTGGAAGGAAAGGGAAGGGGCCGCAGTCCAACGCGGTGGTCCGACCAGGTTAGCAAATCGCTATCCATGTCCATGATGCCTTAGAAGTCGCAAGAGATCGAAATGCCTGGAAATCTGCTATCCGGAATCATTTGTTCCACGTAGGAGGTCACGACCCTCAGCACTGAGGAGAACGAAGCAAGGAGGAGGAGGAATCGTGATTTTATGACCAATCTTTGCAATCATTTTCTATCGAGCCGATTTAAGGCTTGGCCAAACACACGGCAAGACGCAACGCCGCGTCCGCGCCGCGTGGACGCAAGGGGCCGGGCCGGCGGGACGCAGTCTTTAATATATTATGAATATTAACATATTTTTTTCGTTTTACTAAATCAAATAGTTTTTCTTAAAAAACTGCTTAAGTAACATCAATTTCAAGGACATTGGGTGTTGAGTGTTGACAGCCCCTTAATCTTACACAAGTTTAATATTTCAACTGGTTTTCAGACCTGCTAGCATGAGTTGCGTTCTCGCGCGCGACTCCATACTCGTACATCTAGCGCGACTTCAAGTATGGACTCGCGCGCGAGAACGCAACTCATGCTAGACGGTCAGAGAGATTGTACACGTCCATTGCAAACAAGCATACGGCTATCCTGATGGTAAGCGGTCACCGTGACCTATGAATGCCTTCATGTGTGTTATATGCATTTTGCCGAGCCTTTAAAAAATGTTTACTCCTTTTTCGAAGACCCTTAAACCATTGTGATTCCCTTATTACTGCACTCTAGATGTAAATGTCGGTCTTGACTTTCGTTATGATCCGCCAGGTGGCTTTGTCTGGTGAAGTTTAGATTCGAAGCACGGTTACACGTCCGTGACACTACCTATAGGTACATTGCGCCTTTGATTACCTTGTTCGTATATAATATATATATTCTCGGTTCAAGGGCTCAACTCGGGTTACAAAATGTTCGTTTTGAAACTACATTTTCCGTTTCTTTTATTACTTGTATTAAGCTGTGAAAGTTTGCTTTTTGCTTGTAATTGGTCAGAATTAGTCGGGTTCGGAATTTTTGATTAGAAGTAGTTAAGTAAGTACCTCAAACTCTTCCGCACCAAGGTTTTTCGCGGTAAACTTTTACCGAATCTCAGCGGCTCAAGTTTTCTTACATCCATTCATCATTCGACTGACGCGTATACGTGTCATGGGCACGCTTGTCGGGTTCACATGCCAAAATTAATTTATGATTACAATGTTAATACGCTATTATTTTGCGTGATTCATGATCAAATTAATATACAAGAAATATAGAACAAACGTAATATATTATGCACACACAACACATCCGTACAGCTACCACCAGTTTGACACTGACATATTCGCTAGCGTATCTCGCTCGCACTAATACTAATATGCAAGTACGAGCGAGATGCATATAGAAAGTAAATTACGCAGACGTTCCCGAAGCTAGTTTGACACTGCTAAGGCAGTCGTGGTAAGGCTATTTATACATATAAATACTCAAGTAGTTACTTAGGTAGGTCGTGTTTTTACCACTGCATAATAAATACAAGATATAGTTAAAATGAACACCCAAGTCATGTAACTCTGATATAGGTACCTGTAACATGTTATTGTAATTGAATAAAATCATTTTGGACTTCATGTATTTAACAAAGATGACAAAAATACTTAACAAGAAAAAAATGGTACGGTTGTAACATAAAACTAATAAGTGGTACATAAACAAAATCACTTTCTCCTCCTCTCAGAGGTAAATATGACTATTGACACGCCGTATCAAATTTGTGCAGTGCTCCGTGAAATTAAGAATTTCCTTATTCATGATAAATCATGACCATGAAAATCGGCATACATTC
Organism: Cydia strobilella; assembly: GCF_947568885.1. NCBI lineage: Eukaryota > Metazoa > Arthropoda > Insecta > Lepidoptera > Tortricidae > Cydia > Cydia strobilella. The sequence goes on from NC_086043.1 coordinate 7,703,746, forward strand.
GCATTTCGGAAAACACACGGTATTACATCTGTTTCACTATGGCTATTTTTATGACCTAAATTGTTACATGGATTGCTTGATATAAAAATATTATATTGGGTACTTAAACCATTAGGTATATTATAATGGTTTAATCACCCAACATGCTCACAAAATGATACATGAATTTTTTTGTACTCTTAATATAATAAGCACTATTAAATAATACTAATAGTAGTTAGCCCCGAACTGTGAACTCGTATTTCGTCTAAATCGTGCAATTGCACAAGCTATCCTTTTGACCACAAAATTGTATACAGGATTTATAGATAGAACTATATAGGTACCCGGAATCACAGAAAGATGAATGAACGATGAAGTGATAAATGAAAGCTGTGCTGAAAAATATTCTCCGCGCCATTTTTTAGACAGCGCTTTAATTTAAAAATTAATAATAGGCATTGTTTCCGAGGCCCTATTAATTTTGAAGTGAAAATTTTATACCATAGTAGGTAGGTACCTATATCAGAATATTTATAATTTATTATTTCAACTTAACGTAAGGTAGGCCAAGTATGATATGTAAAAAATGTGAAATGATTGTCTATAGAGTTGTTATATAATTATGTACTTAAATTTGAGAATTGCCATATATACATCGACATCGGATATAACGGAACGTACAAGATGGTCAAAAATATCTGAACATACACGTCTTGATAATACCTACAGGCTTTGTTAAGATATTTGTGAATACCTGGCCGCTCCCATAATATATATCTGATGGCGATTGTACCAATGATTTATTATAACTCAAGATATGTTATAAGCGTTTCAAAATTGAAGCGCTTACCTTGTGACAAATTGTACAAGTTGACTTTAGTCGCACCTGGGCAAGCGAGAAATGTTCACGTGGTAAAGAGCTCTAGCTAACCGAAAGAGAAAAGCTCATTTTTAACAACGAGTACTTATGACAAAGATGAATGGAATGCGAAAATTAATCCAAAATAACAGATTTTTTGTGCTCATTATGAGTATAACCTATCTATACCTATCTATCCACCACATAATACTCGACTGCCCTAGAAAGTTTATTGGCAACCGTGAAGACTTAGGGCGCGATTCGGGAAATGAATTAGAGATTCACTAGATATGAAATAGTAAAGATATGTGACATTCCACGGCAAAAGGTACCTTATGGCGGCTGGCGCTTACGTCGCATAGCGCCGCAAATTGTTGCGGCGCTGTGCAACGTAAGCGCCATCCAATATTAATTGGAGCGGCGTTAATAATAGCGTAAGCGCCAGCCGCCATAAGGTACCTTTATCCGTGGGACGTCACATATCTTTACTATTTCATATCTAGTGAATGTCTAATTCCTTTCCAGAATCGCGCCGCGCCGTTACTTGCTCCTAGTGATGACGCAGCCCTATGGACCAACACATACCTATTGGATATACCTAGGTAGTTCTCTATTGATTATTTATTACTTTCTAATATTTTAAGGGACTCTTAATCTTGCTTGCCATACGATTAAATAAATAAACCTATCAATAGTATTATATAATATCATTGGATTGTACAAGATTAATTTTGCTTGCTTTGTTTCAAATTATTGGGAAAATCGGATTACAACGAGCATTTTTGTCAAAATCTTAAGATAGTTCTTTTCACGCGCCGCTGACCAAATAACAAATTTGTCCAGTGTTGTTAAAATAAGTATAATGTGTCTAATTAAAAACCGGCCAAGTGCGAGTCGGACACGTACACGAAGGGTTCCGTACCATTATCTATAAAAACGGTCACCCATCCAAGTACTGACCCCGCCCGACGTTGCTTAACTTCGGTCAAAAATCACGTTTGTTGGCATGGGAGCCCCACTTAAATCTCTATTTTATTCTGTTTTTAGTATTTGTTGTTATAGCGGCAACCGAAATAGATCATCTGTGAAAATTTCAGCTGTCTATCACAGATCACGAGATACAGCCTGGTGACAGACGGACAGGCGGACAGCGAAGTCTTAGTAATAGGGTCCTGTTTTTACCCTTTGGATACGGAACCCTAAAAAGAAGGTATTTATGCCTGTATCAACCCTAAACGGTTTCAGCCCAACACTCTTTAAACCATTTTTATTTCAGCTCCATGCTCGTGTCACTGATTCAAATACAAGTAGGTACTTTACGAGTAAAAGCGTTTGCATTTAGTTTTGCACAACTGCAGTTTTATGCAGGATTAAAATAATATTTTCCAAGAAAGTCGTAGCGGGTCGGCCATGCAACTCACCGCAGTAGGAGGCAGAGATTTACCGCTAACATTAATATCCTCGTATCGCGGTATTTCTAATTTACTCGACACCGTTTCTGAGAAATTAGAGTTTTTAAACAATATTTCGTCTCTAAGATGGCAATGACGATACATAATTTTATGAGATACGAGTTATTCAATCGCATGGACGTACAGTCAGCACCAATAATAGTCAAATAGCCATTTATTTTATAAAACCGGTTTACATGTCAAAAAATAATGATATCTCGTATCACACGTACATAACTATTACAATATTGTAAAATGAATGTTAAAATTAAAATTAGATCACACAATATGATAAAGAAAAATCAAACATTAGTAAAAGTAGGTGTAGACATTAATAGTGGATGAAACAACGCGCCAGAAGTATCTGCCGTCCTTAATAACTTTCTAGAGTTCGCGTTCATAAGTATCTATTACACTCTAATTGTTCTACATAGAGAAATAGAAATAAGTACATTTATTTGCCATAATATATGGTATACAATTGTTTTACATTGTTATATCTTTTTGATAAGCTGTTTGTGAATGGTAGATACTTTTGATATGTAGTCTGATCCGCTATTTTTGATGCTGACTGTACAGATTTTTGAACCCCCCTCACACCCAAATAACGCGCTGTACCGCGTTTTCGTGTCCCCCCTCTAAAAATAGATTTCATGCCATAACCTTTTCAACTCAGCCCGTTTAAATGAGGACAGAGCTTTGTTCATGCATATTTCCAACAAATGAGGAAAACATTTTGAATGTAAAATTTACTCTTCAGGTATCCCGCTAAGCCTCCGCTTTGTGTTGTTTTACTTCGCAAAACTCAGTTAAAAAATAAAGACTCCCCTTTTTCGTAATTAAAAATGTAAGATAACACCTTTCTCGGTATTAAGTGCCATCTCGTGATTAAAATACTGAATAGGGTAGGACGGGGACGTTTGAAACACTTTGTTTAACCGCCTGTAACTATTTAGTTTTTAAATAAAATGTGTTTGAAAGCCTATCGCCATGGTAACGTGATGATATGAGAAAAGAGAATGTGGAAGAGTGGTTCAATTAACCCAATAGGTGTGTTATTTTAAACACTATGTGGGGACGTTTGGAACACCTTTATTTATATTCGTCAAAATGAAAGATAATTTGTTATTTCTAATAATTTTTAAATGATGAGATCGACTAAATTTCGCAAAAAAATTACAAACATTTCACAATTTATCTGCGTCTGAAGATCTTGATCAAAAAAGGGATGCAAAAAAAATTGTAAGACATCTAGACTTATTTGTTGTGATTACCTTATACATATAGCTTAATCAAACGTGTTTTAATGCAACAACAAGATATGACGATAAGGATTTTTTATAGAAATACATAATTGTGTTTATACAAAATTCAAAAGTTTCAATTAAGTATAAAAATGTTTCAATCATGACCATAATAAAATCACTGTCACTCCCTCTTTCACAAAGGATGTATTATTATGAAAAAATATCAATAATCAATATTTCTAAGACTTGTGGAAAACACGGGGACGTTTGAAACGTTTCAATCGTCCCCAAGTACGTTGTTTCAACCGTCCCCGCGTCACATGTTTTACTTCAAGGACCAATATTTTTTACAAACAACACTTCACCGTGTTTCATAATTCCCATCCAAAACGCCAGAATAATGCAAGTAATCAAAACATAAGTAAAAAAATTAAACGAAAAAGTATGCGAGCACAGGACCACTTTATACCGAGAAAATTTTTAACGGCTCCTCATCAAGACTACTGCGTTCTGCGTTGCTCGCACGCTCGAGCGCTATTGGTTCAGGATTTAAGAATGATTGACCGATAGCCAGAGTATTTCGTCACATGCATATTGTAATTTTCAAGAAATTTGACTTGTTTCAATCATAACGTGTTTCAATTGTACCCGTCCTACCCTACAGCTGATACCTGATGGAAAAATGATTTTTTTAATGATTTATTTAACGATTATTTATTTCTCCTAGCCAAAAATATTAGGCCAATTACCTATATTATTTACTGTTATGGTAAATCACTCGATGATTATTTAAATTTCAGTATTTCGTTTTTAGGGTTCCGTACCCAAAGGGTAAAAACGGGACCCTATTACTAAGGCTCCACTGTCCGTCTGTCTGTCTGTCTGTCCGTCTGTTTGTCACCAGGCTGTATCTCATTAACCGTGATAGCTAGACAGTTGAAATTTTCACAGACGATGTATTTCTGTTGCTGCTATAACACCAAATACTAAAAAGAGAATATAATAAATATTTAAGTGGGACTCATGGGCACACAAGTGGGATACAACAAACGTGATTTATTTCCGTTGTTTGCGTAATGTAAGGAACTCTTCGTGCACGAGTCCGACTCGCACTTGGCCGATTTATTTAAAAGACAGCAATGGTTAAATGGTTACCATAGTCAATGTAAATTAACGGATCAGACATTTTGTTTAACTTGCCGTAATAAAGTCACTAAAACTATTAAATAAAAGCGATCACCGAGGCGAAAATTAAATAAGATAAAAAGTTTCACCAGATTGGCAAAATTAATGTTAAAATATTCAAACTCAATGATATTTTTCATTTCGGTGACGTGCTTTTCTTCATCACATGAAATAAAATGTTAACTAACGCAGAATACCTATCCGATTGCAATTCAGAAATTATTAGTAAGTACCCTAACTTATCAGTGTACAAAAAAAGGAAACAGTGGCTTATTTCTGTTACCGTTGAATATATGAATATTCTTTGAATGAATAGACTTTGTTCTACTTAACATTTCGCATAGGCTTTCTTATTAATCTACTACAATTTTACAAAAAAGTACATACTAGGTATAGCAACCCGCAAGCCAGAATTAGCCGGTTCGGCAGTACCACACTGAGTCCTACGAGGCGCCGAGCGCGCCTTCTTCTTTCTTGACACCAGAGTGAACTCCTCCTCATCCACACTAGCACCAGGGAGCTTCTCTTTGGGATCCGCTCGCTCTTCGGGTACCTTCAAAGGTACACTAACCCGGTTCGATGCGACTTTCGGACCGGCGACGACATCCGCGTAAACACGATGACGTGCATAGCTCACATCGAATTATGTTGTGTTTAATTTAGTTTAAAATTAAGCTAATACTGTAAATATTTGTTCAATGTTGCTGCGGCCTAGTAGGGTTTATGTTTGTACTAACTACTTAACTATAAAGGCGGAATTCCAGTGTGCGGCACAAGCATATTCGGTACAAAAATGCTTGTGCCGCGCAGTGCCGCACACTGGTGGAATCCCGCCTTAAGAACATCTTGTAACACCATGCTGGTTGAATGATGGACGGACGGATGGACGAATAAATGACGTGTATGTTGCAAACGGAACTACCACGAATGGTCTTGTCCGAGTTTTGGACAAATTAAAATTTGCTCAGCTTTAATACATTCAGGACAGGCAACTCTGAAATGGTTTTTAAGTTTAGACAACCCTATTGGGCGTTTGGCTCGTTGGAGCGTCTGTTTGTCTTCATTTAAATTTGAGATAAAACGTAAAAGATCATCGTGATTCATGTGGTACCTGATGCTTTATCGCGCTCGGTACCAGTCGATTTAGTTTATGTTCAGTCTAATGACGACTGGTTTAATAACCTTTTACAAGGTTGCCAGGACAACCCTTCTGAATTTCCTGACTACAAAGTTGTAAATAATAATTTGTACAGACTAAGGCCAAGATTACACTTGTAAGTTTTACTTACGTAAGTAGGGACACAGCTATATTAGAGAATGAGATATGAATATCGTTATCTCATTCTAGCAAATAGCTTTGTCCCTACTTACGTAAGTAAAACTTACAAGTGTAATCCTGGCCTTAAGCGAACATATAGTTCTTTACTGACTTCTGAATATGATTGGAAACTGGTAATTCCAAAAGAAATGAAGTAAGATATTATCCATGAGAATCATTCACAGCCTACTGCTGGTCACTTTGGTATTTTTAAAGCGCATAAAAGAGTTTCTTTGCGTTATTTTTGGCCTGGCATGCATAGGGACATCTGTAAATATATTGCAAGTTGTGAAATATGTTTGGCATATAAGTGCCAGAATCATCAAACTTTAGGAATAATGGTTTTTGACGTGATAACATCTTATAAATCGATGAACACCGGTAGCATGTACGAAAAAGTGTCACGTTGTGGACAGATCTCCATGGTAGCGTTATGGACAGATCTCCATGGTAACGTTACGGCCTTTTCATCAATGTTTTCTTCTTGTTGTTGTTGATTGTTGTTTCTGTTTGTTTTTGTTGTTGTTGTTGTTTTGTGTTGTTGACGTTATCGCGCAAAATTATCGTCCATAAACCGACTTTACAGACAACCATATTTTTAAAAGTCTTTTTTTTACAACCGGCCAGTGCACGCGGTAGCTGCACTACAGGTTTTCCATGTTACAATATACTTATAAATTGTTGAAATACCTGAAAACCATCGTAAGTCCATGAGGCCCACTTCATGGTGCACAGCTGCACGTCGAACGGGAACTGTTCCACGTTGATGTCACACACAGATACGTAGATGCCGTGACTCAGCCACGTCACTTCGCCCGTGTGACGAACAATCACGTTCGTGTTAATCACCGCGGAACGGTAGTTGGGATCCGCACTAAAAAATTTAAATTTGATTAAACATTTATACATATTTCTTAAATAAATATCTTAAGTCAATGAATTGACTGAGATCCTATAATTTGCTATATTCAATAGTTCGGAAGTTTATTGCTCCTAAATCCATACTAATACTATTTATTACCTATATTATAGATATGTACATGTGTAAGTGACTGTCTGTCTGATACGTTTCTTCACGTTCTTCACGCACGATGTAAATGAAATGTGGTGAGGAATTATTTTGAGTTTCGAGGGAAGACCTAGTGTAGTTTTATCCCGGAAATCACCATTTATGGGGATGATTTCTACCCAGACGAAGATGATTTCCAGATCGCTGTTTCGAGCTGCAGCGTCAAAAGTAGAAATACCCCTAAGCCAAAAGCAAGCGCCTGAAATGCTCTGCTTTGGAAGCCACCTATGACTTCGTGCCCGTCGCCGTCGAGACAGCCGGGCCCTGGGGGCGGGAGGCGCAGTGACCATTTACTATGTAGTGGCCAATTCTATAGCAGTCACCGTAACTAAATTTTAATACTACATTGAGTCGTGTTTATAAGACCGGAGACGTATTATCACTTGTATATATTTGAATTTATAATAATAAAAATAGAATGATCACGTTTGATGCAAGTTTTTATCACCAATTGTACTTTGTTTTCAATCTTATTACCCAACCCAAACTCAATGAGCCACCTCCAGTCTCCATCAACAGATCAGCTCATTGTTATCATAATAATATTAATACAGTTAGACTAACAATAAGCTAAATTGGCAGCGATTTTGATAGCCCAGACCGAGCAGGTGTTATTTTAAACGTCAAACTTCTATGAAATTATTACGTTTAAATAACACTTGCACTGCCTGGGCTATCAAAATCGCTACCAACTTAGCTTGGTCTAACTCTAATGCTTAATAATAGGTATACAAAATTTCAACTCAATCGGATGCCAACAAACGGTTGCGTAGATGCATTTTAAAGACAAATTACCTACAAACATTGCAAGCTAAAAAAGCTTGTAAAAAGGGAAACTAAAAAAGCTGTTAAAATCGCCTTAAATTAAACACGATAAATTTTCTCTTAACTATTCTCATAGAATAAGCTGTTACATAATTATCATGGATGTTAATTTAAGTGCTTCATTAAATTCGGCACGTTAAAAACACTCAAGGAGCGTCCGTTCGTAATACGCCTTTAAAATAATGAAAATCCCCGCCGGCTTGTACTCGAGCTCGCTAATAATTCCCGATTTCACTTTTGCAGTGTCCTATTTCTTTAGTTAATTTTGTCTATTTTGTGAAAACAGCTACTTAAGGATTATTTGCGTAAATATTAGGTAGAATTTCTCTAGCGGACTTATTAAAATATAACAGGAAAGTTTATTGCCAGAAATATAAATATCAGTGCTCTAACAGAACACAATGGTACTCGTAGTTACAAATAAGTAATGATAATCTTCCACATATTTTTAATAAGGTATCGAGTTTGTGAAGTTTAGGGCTTGTAGAGCTAGAAGCTTGGCTCTACATGAGATCTGATAACTTTTTGACAATGCGAGCCCTATGGTTTCGTCTTGGCAACATTTTACATTTAAAAATGATTTTGGTGGGATATTTTATTTCTGATTATAATTTAATTTATTTTCTCTGGAATAGACAAATTGGCATGTAAAGTAATATTTGGCTATAACTAAAGTTTTTTTATCTCACATTAAAAAACGAAAATGAAGCAACTTACTTATTGTAAAGAATAATGTCGGGTTTCCACACCCTCTCGAAAGGTATCCTTATGACGCCGATTCCGTCAAAGTCACTCGTGTTCCATCGGAGGTGATAGTCCATCCATACTTGCGTGATCCAGCAGTTTGTCGTCAGCAACTGATCTTTTTCTTCCTGTTATGAACAACAAAATGTGAAAACTAATTCATAGATAATTTCACGTTTTACTCACTTGTTTTAGTCACTCGCGCGACATGTTTCGGAGAGCCTAGCCGTAACCGTGAAATTATTTATTGTTAGTATGTCTCACAACGGTTTAAATTCGAGATACATTTATATCACAATAGTTTTCATGTTTTGTTTCACGAATATAGATAATTATTTTACTAGACTAGCTAAGTTAATACTCAATGCTACAAGTTTATTTAACCTTATAAAAATGTTATAATAATAATATGAAAATAAACTGTATCCTAAATGCGCCTCCCTTCTTAAGCGCTTATTACATCGACCCTTAATACTTTTTCTAACGTAGGTAGGTATAGATAGATATGTGTTCAATTATTTGTTTATTCTCCTAGCTATTAAGTACCTAATCATTACAACAAATATTTCTTTTCAATCACCTCTATTAAAATAAATAGATAGTAATTTAATAAAAACGGTAAAAATCATGTAGGTACCTAATCTAATGTACGTTCGATAAAATTTTCTTGTGGGAGATGAGCCCCTTTCTTATAGAAATGAACTTACAGAGAGATTACGTTTAGACGCTGGTATGACATGATCATATTAAAATGAAGGTAGGGAAAGGAAGGAAGGGGTCGTGTCGTATCAAAAAGTCAAAGAGCTGGCGCGGGATAGGGAAAGCTGGAAGATACTCCACCGACAAGAGAATAACTCGTAAGTTAATGATGATGAGGGAAAGGAACGCAGTTGTTTTGCGAAAATAGTCTTTAGGTACGATAATAATAATATTCTTGGAACCCTAGCTGAACCTTTACATTTCATTACGTATTCCTATTACAGTGTGATGAAGATTTAATGTTCAATGATCGTGTAGTACCTTATAAAGGTTAAGTTTCAAATTGTAACTGTATTGCCGCGAGAAATATATGTAATTACCAAGGATATTCACATTTCTCACGGTAAGGCAGATGGCATAAGACATTCGGAAGGCAAGTGCAACAGCGTTACTGTTACGACTTGCCTGCTGCGGCGTTGACGCGGGCGATGTCACTATCAATTTCCCGCATTACTGGTAACCGTTTCTAAAAAAAGCGTTTTTCTACTCGTCGACTGTAAAAGTTGAATTAAGATTTCGTATATCAAACTGTAATTGCGTCCTTTTCATGCATGGGCTCCCAAAACAACTATAATATTCATAAGCAAACGCTGTAGTCAACTATAACGAATTTGACCAATCACGTGGCGCCACGGTCCAGTGAAAAAGATACCAACGCGCTACTATTTCACCCCGCCAAGCCCCCGCTCGCCATGACACTGCCCAACGAAGTGAAGCTAGCGGGAGTCGTGCGTCGTACTATTTATTGTGTAATCATCACAATATTCATGTATTATGCACGCGCACTGAGATACTTACCTTTTTTTTACTTTAGATTTTCTAGTATAGTGTTTAGATTTACTAAGCAAGCTTCGTGGCCTAAACACGGTACTCGACTGAAAAGCTCTCTATTATATCACGATTGTATAAAATACTATTAGTCCATCACTTATACACATATTTTATAAGGAAATTGATAGTGACATCGCCTGGGTCAACGCTGCAGCAGTAACGCCGCAACAGTAAAGCTGCTGCAATTGCCATCCGAATGTCACCTTACATGTTTTAATAATAAAGAATAGCTGATTCCATCCGTGAGAAAAATAACCTACTATCGAATAATAGCTTTTTAGTAGACTCATTAAGGAAGTTTATTAAAAACTTCAGAACTAATTGCGGAGACCAAAATATGCGGTGAAAATGATAATAGAGACAGTTTAATCAGTGGCGATGAATGCATGCATTGTGTTGTGTTGCGCCGTTTGGCATACGTGCATTGTGCCCATTCAGGGCATTCATTATCATGCATCTAAGTGTAATTTAGAGCACACATATCTGTATCTATAAAGTAAATCGATTTACTCGTAGAAGCGCTCACGTTTGTGACGAATGTACCTAGTCTGTTACCGTTTGAGCGTTCTGAGCGAAGTTACTAAATGAACACTTGCGTGGTTTTGAAGACACGAGGAAGCGTTGATATCGGCTGTGGCTTTAAGCAATCGATAATTTACAAATCTTTAGACTGCTTTAGAGCTTCTAACAATCGAACTTATTCATAAAGATTAATTACAAAAAGGGTAGGTTTCCCGTCGGGTTTGAAAGTTCAAACGGCAGTCACTTTCGTAAAAGAATTCCCACCAGAAATGTCGTAAGATGAGGAAAGGCAGAAATATACTTATATCAAATTTATAGGTATACTTATCAAAAATTTGACCCAGCTTGTTTTGTGGACTACACTTTCTGTTAAAATTACTTCTTACATTATTTTGCATTACATATAATTGAAGCAAATTTAAATTGAATGTTGATTGAATGTCATCTTGATATACTAACCTATTACCCTATAAAAGGCTTCGAAGAAATTGCGTAAGTACATAAAGAATTGCCACCTTATTCCTATGAGTTCGCTCCAAGCCATGTATTATGCTTATCTCGAGGGACAGATGAGGTGAATGAGATGTTTCCTATGGGTATATAGATCTCCATATCCATGTGAGATACTTTTTTTTGTAATCGAAAAAAAAACAAACATGTTTTAGATAAAGGAAAATTTCCGTTTGACGTACCAACTACACATCATCACAGGTACCTTGTAAGTACTTAGTAATTTTCCGGTAAACAGCACACACAAAAAATAGGTATACCTTTGCTACATTTGTTTTATATATATATATATATATATATAAATTTTGGTAAAATTTCATTCAATTCACTTTTATTGCACTTAGCTAAGAATCCACTCAATTCAATTTATTTCTAAATAAATACCAACCAGAGCAAGTCAGACCAAACAATGATGGTCATAATTATATTGTCTTTCATTTCTCATGCTCTGAAAGAAGGTCATTGTTGTTCTAAAAAGTGTGCAGAAAGTGATACTATCTGCACTAGAGCATTTAACTTTCTAAGTACAATTTTTTTAATTTGTTTATGATAAGCAATTGTAATTTGGTTTTAAATGGATTTGTTATACAATTTCCATTTTGATAATCCACTCGCCATTCCATAAATAACGATACTTTCACCTAAATCGTTAATTGAAAGTACTCTCAAGAAATGATATAAAAAATTATACTTAGTCATGTTTTTAAAAAAACACATGTATTTTACTTTTCTCGTATTCGAAATGAAAAGAGTGTTTAACTCGGGTGAAAGGCATCATTTCATCCCCTGGTTAGCAATCTACTGTATATTAGTCAATAGTCATGTCGTTCACTGGTAGATGAAGGACACCCTCGCTCTTCCCGCCTACATCTTTCGGAACATACATCCTTACAAGAATCGGCGATCGCAGAAATTAATATCAGATTAATATCAAATAATTATTACCTACATTTTGTGATTTTGAGTGGGCATGACACATGCTATCAGTGACGATGCGATTAAAATCCCAATTAAATTTTTGTAAGTACATGAGTATTTAACGCTATCCCTACACAACTATCTATATGCTATCATTTTTAAAAGAATAATTGTTCTTATTAGCGCAGGAGTTCTGAAATAAATATATGGAAATCTTGTCATAATTAATGGAAGACTTTTTCATTTGCTATATGTAGGTACGTTATAGACCGAATTTATATTAATCAACCCTCCCCATCCCTCCCCCCTTTTATATATTCTATATATAATTATCCTCCTATCCGATAATCCTCACCAAATTTTCTGTCATAATTTTAAACCAACACGGGATTTAATCGCGTAAAGTATCCCGTGTTAGTTTAAAATTATGAGTCTTCTGTCATAGAGTTAAATTTAGCAAGTTACCAATAAGAAATAGAGATTGACGTATTTGACGTGGGGAGGTACCTATTCCATTAAATAAGATGCTGGCGGCGGAAATTCATCATTTCCCTCCCAACTTCCGAAAATAGCCAGCAAAGCGTGTTCTACTTAACACTTCAGGAAATGCGTTCAATGACAAATTAATGAATTATATTTTCACTACAAATTAGTTCGCTAGTTAGTCTCATTTGTAAACATTTAGAATCCATATGTCGCGCTCTTCTTTCGCACAATTAGCTGCGTGACTTGTGCGGTAACGTAAAAGCATTTGTTAAGAAAGACATCTTTTATCTCATGTCTTGTCTGTTTTGACAATAATAATTATCAAATGACAAAAAATCAACACCTCCAAATGGTTAAACCGTGTGTCTGAGTAACCATTCCTGTCACTAAATCCATTCTCCACCCCACCGCTGACCCAATCTCTCAACCTCCCAATCCCTCAACCTCACAACCCCTCAACCCCTGATGTTCCAGGTGGAACGCGCCATTACGTGCACTTCAGCTCTTTCGTTGTACGTGTGCCGTGGCCGCTGCTGGAAACTTATAAGTAGAATTATATGTAGATGATTTTCAAATCTCTACAAAATTATACCACACTCGACATATTTATATAATATGTCGATTCATCTTTTCTTTTTTACAAATACCCATTTATTTTATAAATTTAGTAACACTCGGACAATTAAGACGTATCGATTGACGTAAGAATCTTCAGAATGCGCAATTACCCCATACTCTACGTCGCATTGTCAAGTAAAAAGGTCTACCTATGCGGAGGCGAGGCGTTCCTCGCTTTATTCTAAGATAATGTTCACTACTTAGTTAAAAATGTTATACATACATAATGCGATATTCAAGAACCTGCCTCAGGGTAAATATGTACATATTTCTTAATTAATAAAGACGTTGTTATTTACTGAGGTTCACAGAGGCGCGTAAATAGGTACACTGATTCACCGGATAAAGGGCCGGGCTCGGGCTGAGGCGTCCGACACGTCATTGTCTATGACGGCTGATCGGTGATCACGTGGTTCTTTCCATAGAAAACGAAGCGCCGGAAGCTCCGGCCCGGCCCCGGCCCGGTTTAGCGTGAGTCATCCTTAATCAGGCCTTTTGACCTAAAAAAGCACGCTTAAAAGTTGCGTGAAATTGATAGCACAGACATAAATCATGTACCTACATGTAACAATAATATCTACTATACAAGATAAATCAATAAATAATAGTTATCTTCTCGTGCAAAGCGAAATATTCTATATAAAAGAATCTTGAGCGTAGCAAGGGAATCAAAAGCACGAGATAATACATATAAAAACGTTGATCTCGTGTAGCACATACAATTTTTTACCGCAGCGAGAAGAAATAACATCCTGAAAGATATTAAATATTTCCTCTTCACTTTTCCACTTATGTTTTCTAAGGTACCTATCTAACAATAAGTTTATTTATCACAATAAAACAAGAAAAACAAAGAGAAAGAGATTCTAGCGAAATATTAGCGGTTAGCGGACTGACAAATGCAAAAAGCAGTTATAGCTGTTATATATATAATACTGTTATATAGGCAAATAATTTACGCAATCACGCATTATTTCTGAATTCAATACTTCAAATGGCTCTTGACATCATTCCGATTTTGGTCGCACTTTTGATATTGAGAGATCTGTGTACTTACTACATCAATAATGTGATGGAGCGAGACTCCGAAGGTAACGAGGAGAGGATGCGAGGAGTTCTCCACGGGACGTACTGAGGCGTCGTAGTTCTGCATGAGGTGACGCACCAAGCGATACTCTTCATCACAGCAAACAGCACCTAGAAAAATACATAGATATTATTATTTTAAAATATAATAAATAAATAAATATTATGACAATCTTACACAAATCGACCTAGCCCGCCAGTAAGCTCAATAAGGCTTGTGTTATACAGTATGTATGTATATGTAGATGTAGATAAATAAGTAGAAAACATCCATAGCTCTCAGGAACAAACAAACATCTGTGATGGACACACATATAACCCGGGACCTCCGGCTTCGTAGGCAGGTCGACTAGGCTAGGAGGCCGTTAAATCATAAATGTATATTATTATAGTTAGTGTACGTACACTGTGTACACACAGCTACAAAAGTGCATACCCACTTTATGAATGGAATTCATTCATAGCGGGTATGCAGTTTTGCAGCTCGCTGTAGATATAGTAAAACCGAATAACTATCGAAGTTTTAAACTGGCAACGGGTTGAAATATTATATTTTAAGATAGCTCTTTTAATAATTAATTAATTTCATATTTTTAGCTCTATAACTCTTTTAAAGAGCGTAATCAGTCGATTAAACTAATTCAATTGGAACAACAGTTTTATGAAAATATTTATCGAAGTAGAAAGCATTATAACACATCGATTTTATTATAAAACAGGTAGTATTGTTATTTGTTACCGTTATATCAACGTTAGTATCTTAGTAGTGGGTAACTTCAAAAATGGTATTCAAGCAAATACAAACTTGAAATTTGTTATTAAATCTACTTTAACATTATGCTTAGGCAAAAGTAGGGGCATATCACAAAACTCATAATTAGGTATCAGAAAAGTAGGTACTTGTTACATGATAGCCAGGCCACAATCTTCTTGATAGAAGATTGTGGCCTGAATATCATAATACCCAACAAAATAATCAAAATAATCAAATAAGTACTAATCAGGCAGTGATCTGACTGATTAGTACTTATTTGATTATTTTGTTGGGTATTAGAACATAAACTTTTTTCTTTAGGTACCTAAATTCATAAATTTATGAACGTCAGTAGGTGTTACAAGAGCATACATTTCTTAAAGTTTAACCTAGAACAATATACACACAAAACAAAACATTATACAAAGAGTTTTTGTAAATTGTATATTATTGTGTAGACAAAATAATAAAATTACAAATGTCTATTTGTAATTTTAATTTTTACAATTTACGTAATCATTAACAAAGTATCAAACTTTAAAAGACGCCTAGTAGTTATATGTACCTACCTACTTTAATTGGGCAAATACCAATTCCTGAAAATACTATCCCTATATGTTTGGCACGAAATTATATTTTCCGTGATTCAGCTGGCGATTTTAATTCCATTTATATTTGGACGTCTTCTTGCTTTTATCCCATTTTCAATCAAAGATAATTTGATTTCTTATTCGGTGACATCAGGGAACTTTTGACACGTTAATCAAAAACGATGGAAATCTTGAAGAGACGACGTTTCAATCACTGATAAATAACTCCATAAAAAGTGATTATACGTAATTTTCCGCGAACAAAAAGTTAAAACACAGTTTAACTTGCTAAGCCTTATTCCGAAATTTGATTTAAATAAGTAGCTCAAATTCCTTTGAGTTTAATGTCTAAGAAAGGAAATGATGAAATTAAATCCCATTTTGACCTAATGCAAATAAGAATGACCTACAATTTTGCTGCGAGATTATACTAGTCAACCTTCATAATGTTCGGCCTCTGCTTTCTAGAGTACTCCCATATGTAACAGATAAATTAGGGAGAGGCAGTGTTATGAATATTTTTTAACCAAATTAATTTGTTTTATCAAGTCGTTATTAGGGTTACTTTTAGAGCTATTTGATCTGTATAGGCGGTTGGTACTGTAATGATTTCTCTTAATACATATTTGGAATAGTTTTGTAACAATAGATAATGTAATAATAATTTGTTGTTGTATTATACAATGGTCATGATAAAAATCTGTATAGTGGCAGCAATAATGAGACGTAAACGCGATGTAAACCACAAATCCTGTAAAATAAATACTAAACATCCGTTTTTAAACACTGGCAACCTCGAGAAACTGAACATGCAAAACGTCTTGTTAATTTTAGAGAAGGTACCTAATATTTCGAAATTGGTGAGCATTTTGTTTTGATTAAACTTATGTACGAAAACCATTCACCAAACTATAGATCGTTCTAGAAATCGTAATTCTAAACCAAGCAAGCATTTGTGGAGTTTATTTCATTTAATAGTCGTTACTTGCGGCTGTAAACTCAACAGTGTTGTTTATTTTCACTTGAGATGTCAAGTTCAGATATAAAACTTAATTGGTGCTTCGCTGTCGTTTCACAAGAAATATTTACGGAGATTTCCGCTTGCACTGCATGTCTAACCTTGATTTAACTTCTTATTTTATATAAAGCCATATGTAAAAGCATTTAAATGGTTACAATATTCATTTTATTTAACAAAAAGAAAACATAATTTTGAATCAAATCCATTTATAATGCTTAGAAATAAAGGAAAAGTTGATAAAAACACTTAAGGATATGGAGGAAATATTCGCTGTTAACGGGTAAGTCTCGGTAGCTAGTTGGTAAAGCGGCGGGCTGGTATCCCGGAGTCTCACTCGAGTTTTTTAAACCAAAAACCAATACAATTTAGTTCCAAGGAAATGTCTTCGGAAATGGAGTCGTTGTTAACATTTTTTTATACACCGTGTTGTTATTGAACTCCGTTAACTTCGGGGTATGGACTAGCAGGTGCAGCGTGATGCTGTGGTAGCATGGCGGCGCGGGGCTAACGGGCTGCTCCAGTGCGAACATGAGTGTCGTTGAAACATGCTACATTTTTGAGATTAATATTATTATTTTTACTCATTTTTATATTTTCTCACATAATACGAACTTTGTGTTATAATGATATACGTATAAAAAGATAATTCCCAATTCAGGTCCGTGTCCTTCCGTCAGTTTTACAACACCGCCACTCAATTGAAATTGGAAATTTGCTTTACTTGTATTACAAATAAATAGGTAACTAATTACAGTATATTGTAAAAATACAATTGAGGCAAAAATTACCTCATCATGAACGAAAATAAATAAAAGATCGAATTTCTCTGCAACACAATAATTTCACAGTAAACTTAAATACCTATAGTCCAACCCAGCGTCCCTTTAAATGCACTAAAGCGATCAGCAACTTTTAAAGTTAACTGTACATATTCCGCAGGTATTCAATAAAGTCAACAATAGCCTTCTTGGAGTTCCTCACAAACCCTCGAATAAGTTTCCCTCCAATTTCTGACCAACTTCTAATTCAGCCGGCCATAAACCATACCATAACAGCCGTAAACTTTTTAAATGCTTTCTTACTTTGATTAATGTTCTGCCAGACGGGGTCAGATTTAATTAATTGGCCGAAATAAAAATATGGTGGAAAGTACTGCTTCGAATTAAAACTTGACAATAGGGGGTATTACTGCAATGTTCTGCCACCAGAGTGCACCACTAGCCCGTTTAGTGAACCATAGAGTAACTTATACATACTGTGCCTTTTACAGTTTTTTGACAAGTTATCAGAGATAATAAAATATGACATTGATGCACCAAGGCAGTTCATTTACAGAAAACCAACCGGGAAACGTGAATCCGAAATTTCGCTGAATTTCGAAATTCCGAAATCTGCCTCTTTATTTGGTTTATGTGTGTGGTTTATGGTGTGTTCCTGGATTTATCAAAGGCATTCGACCTTGTATCATATGATATGTTATGGGCCAAGTTACGGAATGAGACAAGTGTTCCTAAAGAAGTGATAGCTCTGTTTAAATATTGGTATTTACATCAAAATAATTCTGTGAGATGGGGTAACACGATCTCGAGTCACTATAATCTGATGTGTGGGGTAAGACAGGGTGGGCTGTCTTCTCCCAAACTGTTTAATTTGTACGTCAACCAACTCATTGAGGAGCTGAGCAGTACCTATGCCGGATGCCGCATTGACGGAGTCGCCGCCAACAATTACAGTTACGCTGACGACATGGTGCTGCTCGGCCCTTCAATCGACGCAATGAGGAGGCTGATTAAAATATGTGAATCCTATGCTGTGACCCATGGACTCAGGTATAATGTTAAAAAGAGCGAGGTGATGATTTTTAAAGCTGGTAGAAAAAGCTACCCGACTGTACCGCTAGTGACACTCTACGATGTCCCTCTAAACTTTGTCACTAAGTTCAAGTACCTGGGTCACTGGGTAACTGACGACCAGAGTGACGACTTGGATATTGAGCGAGAGCGTAGGTCGTTGGCTGTCCGATGTAACATGTTGGCCCGCAGGTTCGCGAAATGTACTGTACACGTAAAGACTACACTTTTCAAAGCGTACTGTCAGTCATTTTACACATGCAGCCTGTGGACCAACTATACGCAGAGGGCATACAACGGCCTACGCGTCCAATATAATAACGCGTTCCGGGTGTTGATGGGGTTGCCGCGATTTTGTAGTGCCTCTGGTATGTTTGCGGAGGCACAAGTTGACAGCTTTGCGGCGATAATGCGCAAGAGGTGCGCTTCACTGATGCGTCGCCTGCGCGGCAGCCCCAACAGCATTCTGGGCGTGTTCATGGAGCGCGAAAATGGCCCCATGCTCAACCGTTGGCAGGGGCTGCATGCACTCGCCGTTTAGTTTTTAGTTTTAGTTTTTATGCGCTACTAACACTAGTAATAAGATTGTAATGTTTACTAACCATGTATGGACCTTTTAGTCTGCAATAAATGATTTTTATTTTTATTTTTTATTTTATTTTATCGCTCGAATATGCAAGAGTGACAGAGATATTAGATAACAAAATTTCGATTTTTTTGTTTTGCAATAGACCCTTAGATTGTGGTAGTGGCGCCCCCTGCGCAGAGTTTCGCGTAACAATAGGCTTCCTTGAACGGGGACTATTAGTCAGTATCATGTAACAAGCAGAAGGATTGACACATTTATCTTGCTCTGCGATTACTTCCGAAAATATTAACTTCATCAAAAATGTGTTGCTGAAGACACACGTTCATTTCGAAAAAACCTATCCCACGACACCCCACACCATAGGGTTGAAACGTAAAAAAAAAACATCCCCATTTTACGTGTAGGAGGTGCCCTAAATTTTTTTTTCTCGTTTTTCATTTCCCTCTTTGTCGGCATGATTGATCTTTAATCCATGCCAAATTGCAGTTTTCTAGCACTAACGATCACGGAGTAAAGCCTCGGACGGACAGACGGACGGAGTGTTTCTACAGAACCCTAAAAATTAAATCAGCCTCGCGGCTTACTGTGACATCATGCTAAGTGGTATCCATTTTCATTGACTAATTAATTATGTTCTCCTTTCTAATATACGTTGAATTTGTACATAAATATAAATACTTTTATTTTTTAAGACTTCATGATTTGTTCTGAAATTATTCATACATGAAATTTAATTATTTTTTACAAGTTTTAGGATTATGTTATATTTTCTTACAGGCTATAATTGAATTGAATTGAATTGAAAATATAATGGTTTGATTTAATTACTTACATGCTACAACTTAGTGAATTATTGAATTATCTGATTTTGCTGATGTAATACTTAGGATTAATGATTCTTTGAATTAAGATAGTTATAATACACTGATTATGTGCCTTGAAGCTTGAATAATAATTTTTGTTGACAATATTATTACATAAATACGTACTTTTTTCTGCTTTCAAATACCTAACACAAATCAAAATAATTTCAAGCTCGGCCGAATTGCACCTTCCCATACAAACGTAGTTATTTTAAAACTACGTGTTGGATTGTTATGAAACTTTGCATATACAATGACATGAGGTATGTCTAGGTCTGAAATTAGTTTATTTAGCTCCAGTTTATAAAACAAACGAAATAGAGCAAAATCAAGTTTTGTATGAAAAACTTAAATTCGTTGTATTTTGAAGCTACATAAACTAATTACAGACATAGATATGGTATGCCGGGGATATTTTTTATATGTTTGTACCATGATTGTGATAAATAAGTGTAGGTAAATTTAAAGACTAAAGGGGCCCACTGACTATCAGTCCGCCGGACGATATCGGCCTGTCAGTTAGAACAAAAATTTGACAGTTCCGAACAACAGGCCGATATCGTCCGGCGGACTGTAGTCAGTGGGCCCCTTAAGTGTTAGCATATTTCCAGCCCTCTTACCGTAACCTCTTTTCTTGATGAACCCCATTCTTTTGTCTCGAGGAAAAACTCCATAGCCGGAGCGTTCATGGGAGGAAACCAAATCATTTGAAACCGTTTCACGTGAATTCATTGAGGTTCTAATGCATATAATACAGCTCCTAGAATTAGCCCTAATTACACCCTTTTGGCAACTTTGGTAATACATGTGAAACCCCTCTGGAAACTTATTAAACTTGATATCGGCCTCTCGATTTAAAATCAAGGCAAGACGAAAAATTATACCCCAATTAGATTGTTAATTCTTGTTTTAGGCAGCTTTGAGTTTCAAGGGCCGAGGCTGCTTTCATTTATTACTTTATACCTAATTATTTTACTTTATAAATTTTTTATTGATTATTATTATTTAGCGTCTTTATACGTATGACATGTTTATACCCACTGCAAAAGTACATCTGTAACTAAATTTTCAAAGTAAATCTATCCCGACTAGTGATGGGAAATTGCCGAGAATATTTCCGATTGAGAGAATATTCTCGGTAATGTTACGGTAACATTACCCAAACTGGCAATTTATCTAAAAGCGCGTGGTTTTTGTATAGAAACTATTTTTTTTCTAAGGATGAAATATTTTAGAAATACAAGGTTCCTTGTCCTTACGTTAAAACCAGGATCATTTCACTTAAATTTCATGAATTTATCGTAAATTTCCATAAATTACCGTATAATTCTCATAAATTGCAGGGAAATTTCCTTGGTAATTTACGGTTTATTATGGAAATATGGTCTATAAATAACATTTTTGTATGTTGTTTCTCGCAAAACCATGATATATTTGCTTAAAAAATGCATTAGTGATTGGCATGTATTTATAAGTGCCAGTTTTGTTAAATCAAATTATAACTGCATGTGAACGCATCAATTAGTCCCCTCGATGAGACTGGTTTCTACGAAAGTTCTTTGTTGAGGTCATATAATATCCCTAGTTATCTAATGGCCTCAGTACTAACTTTTTTTGGTACAACAATGGTACCGTCAAAAGGGCTTAACTTCCGTAAGTCTCTTAAGAACATACGCCTATCTTGACACAAAAACGACACAGTTCTAGGGATTGACAGGGCAAGCTATGCTGGCGCCATCTGCTAAGCACTTCGTCCGGCCAACCCCATTGATGCCTAAAATATTTAGATCCCTCGGAACGTATATTTATTTTGTACTTTTAACAATTTACTCAACCAACCAATGATGTTTAAATACAAGATTTATTAGTAGATTAATTTCTTATTTACGTTTGACAATAGATAGTCACAATGAAATGAACAAAAAAATACTAACACAAACAATTGAACTAGGTATTTATTTATTTATTTAATCTTTATTGCACAAAAGAAAATACAAATATACAAAAGGCGGACTTAACTAACGCGGAGGTATAACTAAGAATAAATCTTCTCTCAAGTCTTAAAAGCTATCTAAGGTGAAAGGCGTCAAATACGAAGCTAATATTCTATCGGAAGTCTATACTCGCTTTCATTCTATTGAAAGCGTCTAGAATTTTAAACAGATTGAAGAAGGTAAGTTTGCATTATCAGTACATACCTATGCCTTATAGTTTACTTTACCGAAAATATATTTGTACCTCATTTAAACCTAGTTAACATTAATGATGTTTATGAAATATATTCTACCATTTTTCAGTTTAAAATAATTTATATTTGAAAACAGCTGTAAAGAATTTGATAGATTTTACAATTATTACCTTCTTATCTTATTCGACCCTAATGCTTATCCTCACATTTTTAGAAAACTGTATTTTCTGTGATTATGCGGATCCATACTATTAAGAAGCACTATCAGATTAAATGCATTGTACTAGTAGTATAATATTATAAGGCAGCGGTTCTTAAACTTTTTTGGCGACGAAATTCATGGAACCTCTTTTTAAATCCAATTTCTCATATACAATCAAACAAATATGCATAGAATTATATCATTTTGATTTTGTAAGTCACAGAAAGTAATAAAAGGTGGTTTATTAAATAAAGTAAGTACATTAAATTTGCGTTCCGACGACATATTAGGAGATGAGATTCCTTTCATATCTTGACGTGTACCGCAAAATCATACATCTTTTCCCTGTTCTGTTATGTGATGTAACGTAATCCGTTTTCAAACCACTGTCATAGAACATATCTACTCGTACTTATATTTTTACTGGAACATACATTAAATATTGACAAGGTTTCCCCAATATGGAATGACAACTCATGATGATTTTTATACCCTCAAAGCAGAAACAAACAAAGGGATGTTATACATTTAGTGTATACATCGTAGGTATCTCTAAAACGAGAGAAGGTAAAGTAAGGTGATGGGGTAAGACTAACATATATATGTAGTTTATTTTGCTCGGGGCAAGACAAACAGTATGAGGATTCCATGAATACAAGTGATAGTCTTAACCCGGTGATAGTCTTACCCCACCTTACCTTATTTTGATTTGTTTTCTTTTAGAACTAGATAACGAACGCTACTTGATGTAGACGACGTTATTAGGCTGTTTTTTGTTAGTTTTTTTAATTCTTGTTTGATATTTTGTATTATACTCTATTATATAAGTCTACTTAACAATCTGTGCCTCTCCATG
This sequence comes from Cydia strobilella, assembly GCF_947568885.1. Lineage (NCBI taxonomy): Eukaryota > Metazoa > Arthropoda > Insecta > Lepidoptera > Tortricidae > Cydia > Cydia strobilella. Next base: position 7,727,069 of record NC_086043.1, read on the forward strand.
AGTAATATTAATCGTAAATTATAATTTATTCGTACGTTAAAATCACATTTAAGCATTTTTAAGCTTTTTCCTATACTTGTCTGCCTGGGGTTCTTCAAAAAAGAAGTGTACAGGTTTTTAAAGGGTCGGCAACGTACTTAATGGAGTTGCAGGCGCCCATAGGCTACGGTGACTGCTTACCATCAGGCGGGCCGAGTGCTTGTTTGCCACCGACGTGGTATTAAAAAAACACTGCCAAGAACGTGCAAGTCATACTCACACCTCAAGGTTCTTCAAGACTGGCTCACGCTTATTTAATATCATATTTAGCTCAATATTTTAATGTATAGCCGTCTAAATACATACACACAAATCAAATAATAGGTTTCTTGTATATTCTCCAAGCCTTAATTTTGGTATAAGTATTTATGTTATCTTAGTAAAAATAGATTATATTGCTTGGTGTAGCGGTAATAAAAATTCGCTTGTAAGGCTCATGAGACATACTACCTCGTTATTGACTGAGACCGTAAAATATCACACATTTCGAATTTTGTTGCTGGCATAGAAAAACACTATATGAAAATTTCATGTCTACTTACAAAATTATTACGATTCTTAAAATACAGTAAGTCCGCTGACTTAGACTGACTTTTTGCCACCCTTTGGATAGGGAATCCCAAAAAAAGACGAACGATGACACGAGATAATGATAAGTTTGGATAAAAGCAATAAATCTGTCGACCTGAGGATCTGTAGAAATAAGAGGTTAAATCCATTTTTTGGAAAGATGCTGCTAGAAAAACTACCTTTTTCTATATTTCAAGTTTACTTTTAATTAACTAGGTGTTCGTGACGACAAAGAAACATCTCTCTTTTTATAGAAACATCTATTTAATATATTTTGTCGATTTATTTCACCCGAAGTGTGACAAACGAGACCAATAGACCGCTGCCTGTACTGTCCGTCCGTCATTCGTAGCGGTTTGATTTTTTAAATATATATTTTTTAATATTGTCTTCGGTTACCGCGATAGTTACTCATGAAATAAAACTATGAAAACGGATTATATTATATTCAATATACGCGATATAATCCGTTTTCATAGTTTTATTTCATTATATATTTTTTGTGAAAATGCCCAAAGTACATGAATGTGTTATTTGACTCAAGCTCAGGTATAAATATATGAATTTCTTTGTTGCGATTTTATAACGTTTCATTCTCAATAACATGAGCTAAACTTAAAAAGAAGTAACTTGAATAGAGAAAGAGACTTACCTTTGATTAAGAATGAAACCGCTACCCAAATTAATATTTTGATGATGGAAGAATAAAGCATATCAGAAACATGGCACACGCGAATTTCCATTTTAAAATTTGGCACTTTCCACTTTTACAAAAACACAAATAAACTTATTTCTAAACATGGCAAATAACTAAAAGTCCATCAATCACATTTTACAGTCGCTTAATAATGGAGCGCCACAGAGGGTGCAAAAAACCTTGTTTATAATCCGAAGAGATTTTTACGGAGTCGATACGAGTTGTAAAAATGTTTATAACGTTCGTAAAACGCGGTTAACGGCGCGTAGAAGCTGCGTGCTCGCGCGAGCCGGCGGCGGGCGCGGCGGTCGTAGCACTGATGCCGCGCCACCGCTCGCTGCTTGCTACGACTGCTACGGGCCCATCACTAGCTACGAACCTACGAACCGCCACGATTGTATATGACTGTAGATGTAAAAATTACTGTAAAATCTTATAAGTTAGTACAAATTTAAGCTAATTTGATGTCATTACTCGCTCGTCGCGAACGAGATTCGACGATTCTAGTTTAACATATAAATACAACTGCATGACAGCTTTTAAAATTTTTAATTTCGCTCCAGATTTTAAACACGAAACTGAACCGAAGTTTTGTAAAGTGATTTTATTTCCGTATAATAGTTTTCTAAATTACATTGTTACTACTTTGACGGTTTAACTACGTGGCCTTATCTCGCTCGCTTCAAGTTCTCTTTAGAAGCATGTTAATCCGACAGCAGGGCATTCTTATACGAAACTTGGGAGACGTATGTATGCACGCATATAAAGCAAGTTTGTTAGTTTCATGGTCTCAGTAAAAAATTTAGAAGTACACTGAAAAAATATTTGCTTTATACAATATCCACAAATGTACTTCCAGTCGCCAACAGATATATCGGAGCTGCCGAGGTGCTCAAAAATATCTGAACACGCACTCTAACGCCTTGACAATAGAAAGATACTAATCTTGATTGGTATGCCTATTCCCGAGGCCATCTATCTATACTCTATGCCTTAAGTGAATTGGAACATTAGGCAGAGGCACCAAACTGCTTATTATGTAATTGCTAATTCAATAAATACATAGTATGTCACTTTACCAACATAATGTCAGTTTGTTACTATTTTGCCTCCCTATTAAGTTTTGGTGAGCAAAAGAATCCGTCAGCACGCAAACCATCAGCATATACGTTTTGTCACTTCATGGCAAAATCCATGACTTGTACACCGGTGCCACGTTATAGAAATAAAAACCGGCCAAGTGCGAGTCGGACTCGCGCACGAAAGGTACCATTACGCAAAAAACGGCAAAAAAAAATCACGTATGTCAAATATTAATTTTATACTGTTTTTAGTATTTGTTGTTATAGCGGCAACAGAAATACATCATCTGTGAAAATTTCAAATGTCTAGCTATTACGGTTCATGAGATACAGCCTGGTGACAGACGGACAGACGGACAGACAACGGAGTATTAGTAATATGGTCCCGTTTTTACCCTTTGGGTACGGAACTTTAATAATGCAACAAGAGGTAGGTACATTGATTTCTGTTAGCACCCCAATTATTTATCTATTTTGCATTAATTACAATACCAGGCTCACGAATAATAGCCATTGTCAAGGAATTAGTGTAATAAGCACGCGTATCTTTTTCCTTGTTGTAAAGCTTACTAATGTTTCTTGTGTAACCAGTCGACAAAATCAACTGTGCATATACTTACATAATTGTTTTTATTAACATTTTAACCAAAACTATAAAATTTGGTATTATTGGGTACAAGTTCCAACATTTGCAGTTTTGCACTAATATTTAAATTCTGCATTAGTTGCGATTCCTTTATTACTCCTCTTACGTGAGTTGGGAATTTCATAACCTAGTTACGTAAGTACCGCCTAACAAAGTCGTTGCAATTTTAAAATTTTCGTTTTACAACACGTACCTATACCATGTCACTCGTTACAACGAATATCACCTCGCCTAATAAAATCGGCAGCTCGGGAGGAAATGGACAAACACGGCAGCTATGATTAGGTTAGGATTTCCATACCTTCTGTTTTTTTTCCGCCACCGTTACCTTTCCTTTTCGTATTTTATTTTGTAATAAAAACCCTCGCCCTCGTCGCTATCTGTGACCTGTGACGTCCAGGCTTTGCTGTGTACTGGGTGGCCAAATGAAACAACTATTATTTTATTACCTACTCATGCACTCCGCCGCCACCCGCACGCCATGACACTTCCCCACGGAGTGAAGTTAGCAGGTGGTTGCGTCGTACTCTTTATTGCGTAATCTTCACAATGATAAATGCTAAATTGTCTAAATACGTCAATTAGGATTGTTGCCGGAGTAATCCCACTTACCGATTTGGTGAGGACCAAGACGCGAGTGATTGTGGGCAGCCGACCGTTCAGTGCACTGGCAGCAGAGATAAAACGTATGGTGTATGTCTCAGGAATAAGTTAAGTTTCCAAAGTGTAATAGGATAGGAAGCTATTTTCCGCTGACTTTATATTTTTATGTACGTACTACTACCTACATAAGGTATACGAATGAAAATTAAATAAGAAGTCATAAATTGATACATAAGTAATTGTTAAATAAAATTAACGTGGGAAGGGTGTATATTTGATAAGTTTGCCCATTCTGTAGTGCATCCTTTTTCCTATGATACGAATTTTTTTAGCTATAAACAAATCATTTCATGGCTACTGTCTAATAATTCTATAGGAAACTGTGGAATGAACTGTCGCCTGCGGTATTTCCGGACCGATATGACCTTCAAACCTTCAAGAAAAGGCCGGCAACGCACTTACAACCCCTCTGGTGTTGCGGGTGTCCATGGGCAGCGGTAATCGCTTACCATCAGGTGATCCGTCTGCTCGTTTGCCTCCTATTTCATAAAAAAAAAGTATTGAAAATTATACGATAGGACTAGCAAACATACTACTAAATACTAAATATTTATTTTATAATCCATGCCATGCATTATCAATATCATTAACATAAATTCCAATGTAATATTTTTTTAATTACTTTCCCGCGCCTTGCTTAATCTTATGCCGTGCAACCACCCAAAGATAATGAGTACCACGTAGGTACATACATTATAATATGGTTACACCATTTACATGAGCGGAAAAGTCATGACATTGAACGGAATACTCAAGTTAACGGATTCATAAATCGTATTTACGAAGTTTTATTGTTCTTTTATCGTCTTATCCAGGAGAATTGCGTCATTTTACACGCGTAGGTATAGCAAATACTTGATGTATAATGATACAATGTTTGGTTTACACAGCCTGCTTGATTTTATAAATATATTAGGTAGTTACTTGTACGTTATTACTTTCGCATAGTAACACTAAAGATACTAAAGTAATATCTCTTTGTTTTGTCTATACCCATGATGCTTATGCCGAAATGGTCTTTATAAGCTAAGTACGTGCCTTACAAATTATTCAACTAGCAATTGTCGTAAACAGAATTTGAGATTTTTTTAATGTGTTCATCTTTTTTACTATTTTATTTTAATTTTTTATGGTCATATTAAAGCATTGCTTGTTTCCATACTTTTGATCTGCGGGGTATACATACAAACAGTAACGCCTAAATACGTCTATTATTTTTTGGCTTGCATTTAGTACAAGTACTTATTGCTTTTTAGAAGTGTATCAAATATCTGAACCCGCTTTAAATGAAGCATGCTAGCGAAGCCAAGACGCGTGAGATTGCAGCAGCCACAGAGCGTCAAGTTCTCGATGCAAGCGATTAGTGCAATTTACACAAGTTGAGCTACATTAGGAAAGTAATAGTTATTTTAAATTCAACCGTATCACGGTGGAGTTTTGTGTTTAACGTAGTATTGCTTAATTTAGTTGACTAAGAGTTTAGTTTAAAGTTTAGGATATTTTTTCATTGCGTAGTGAATTTAGTAAAATGAGTAAAATTCCTAAGTAGTAAACAAACAACTATAATTCAAATCTGGACATTCTGCAATAGTTATTAATTGAAATTAATTATTTTACACCATGCATGAAATAAAACATCATCATCATCATCAGCGGACGTGCTGCGTGGTAGGCCCTACGGCGGTGTAGGTATTGAAAACACCAGAAGATCAATGGAGAAACATAGCCAGCAGTTATTTTTAGACACAATTTATATTTTAAAACTCGTATAAAACTGTAAATAGTAGGTAATTTGATTGTGACGTCACATGCTAGTGTTTCATATAAATTCCATAGTAGCAAAATCGTTTTGACTGTTCGAAAAAAGAAACTGATTTGAGTAAGTCAAATACCCTATTGTATTTCAATTAAGTATCGTAAAATGAATAATAAAAAACCGGCCAAGTGCGAGTCGGACTCGCGCACGAAGGGTTCCGTATCATTACGCAAAAAACGGCAAAAAAATCACGTTTCTTGTATGGGAGCCCCACTTAAATATTTATTTTATTCTGTTTTTCACGGTTCATGAGATACAGCCTGGTGACAGACGGACAGACAGACAGACAGCGGAGTCTTAGTAATAGGGTCCCGTTTTACCCTTTGGGTACGGAACCCTAAAAACGGTGTAGTTTGTATAAACATTTTATTTAAATATGTATATAGCCAGTTATATCACTTTGTCCAATATTTACGAGACACGACAATCAACTCTCAAAACAAAAGCATTATATCATAATTATCATATCATATGTCAGCAAAACTTTTGCTTAGCACATTTGCATATACAGGGTTTCCTTAGCCATTGGACAAAGCCGAAATATACATATGCATTAGGGTATTTAGAATCAGTATACCAAGTATCATAACAACTGGTGTAGCGGTTACAAAGAAATTAACAAATTACGATTTTTTACTTTGGAGCAGCGTGTATGTGTTAATAGCTCCTGAGGTAATAAATAGTATGAAACCTTCTTCGACCTTATTGATCATCATTTTAGGGTTCCGTACCCAAAGGGTAAAAACGGGACCCTATTACTAAGACTCCGCTGTCCGTCTGTCCGTCCGTCCGTCTGTCTGTCACCAGGCTGTATCTCATGAACCGTGATAGCTAATAGACAGTTGAAATTTTCACAGATGATGTATTTCTGTTGCCGCTATAACAACAAATACTAAAAACAGCATAATATAAATATTTAAATAGGGCTCCCATACAACAAACGTGATTTTTTTGCTGTTTTTTTCCGTAATGGTACGGAACCCTTCGTGCGCGAGTCCGACTCGCACTTGGCCGGTTTTTTATTTATGACATTAATAAGATTCTGACTTATGACAAATGTCATCATTGCCGCACATTTTCAAACAAGTTGTCAAAAACACTGCCAATGATTAATACAGCATGTTTCTTTTTGTTGTCTATCATTGGAATTAATTTTTGTTTGAAAATTTGTGTTTTTATTTTTTGTTCTAATTAAAAAAATATTAACGTTAGAGCATTCCTGAGAAGTAACCCTACGTAGGATTTCAGGGTTTGTTAAATGGCTAAGGTCACCCTGTATATATAAAAAGGAAGAAACATTTAGACAGCAGTTTGTTCTAGTAAAACTAGTTAAATGTAACGAACCCAATTTATTTTATTTTATCGAATGTAAAAAATTAAAAATGTGTTCTCTAACTGCGTTAACTTTAACTGCGCTTCGTCCGTAGTGTCCGTACAACAGGTATCTAATGCAAAACTTTTTAGTTGATAAAGTTTCTCGTGCACTACTCGTGCAGCGGTAAATTTTATTTTTAAATTCTGTTTTCCTGAAACGTTATACATGAGGATTTATTTTAATATTTGTGTTCACTCTAATGGTTTTCCTTGAAGAAATGTTATACACATGTGATCATTTGTTATGTGTATTAACCCAATAGGCCAGGAAATGAATGCTCAAAAAAAGTTATAGAGGGAAATGCTTGGAACACAATTTTTGACTTTATAGCTTTGTTTGGACTAGTTAGGAAGTGAACATATCAAAAGTCCCCGCCCCCTGGTGCCGGGAGGGAGGGGGGTTTGAAGGTTCCATTTTTCGGTTTTTGATTATATCTCGGAAACTGAATTGCGTCTGAGCGACATGGCTCCTTATACCAAAGATAGATATAACTCCGTAATAGATGGATACAGTGTAAGGAAAAAACGTGCCTCGAAAATCACGAAAATTTGATTCTCGATCAGATGGCGCCACTAGTTTTGGCCTACTCTCGTATAGAGGGCGTTGACTGTTTCGTTTGTTATTTATAATTTTATCGCATACCAGTGAAAGAACATGGGTCAAAATCATATAAAAATAATTAATGCAAATAAAAAAATCATTTATCCATATTTAAATACATTTTATCGTATTTTTATAAATATTTATTTTTAGTTTTTAAGTGTGTCGACAGATGGCAGTGAATTTACTGGGGTTACAAAATTTACTATGACAGTACCGCTCTAGTATAAGTTACTCTTACTCTATGCTTATACAAAATGAAAAGCGATTTAATTTGTTACAAGTTTTATTCAGTCAAGTTTTTCGATATCTTGTATAGTTTTTGAGATATCCGCTCTTGAAGGTTTATTTAGGGCTCTCATTGTTATCTTGATTATCTACATCCTAGGAGGATATAACCAAACGGAGACGCCACGTCTGTAATTTTCTGTATAAAAAAGTGCCGATTTTTGCGGGGGATTTTTGAATGACCATTGGCCGACTAGTTTCAACAGAGGGGAACGCCTGTTAATTGCTACTCCGTTTGGTTATAATTGTCCTCCTAATAGTCTACATCAGTGAAGCTGCTAGGCCGGGTTTGGTATCGTTTTTTTGTATAAATTTAAAAATTATAGATGTTGTTGAATTAAGGGTTAAAGAAAAGTGTGACTTTTTATATTTTTGCCTGACGCAAATTGTAAAAGATTTCATTCATGTTATCAGATGTGATTGGACATTTGATAAATACATCTAATTAAAAAGCGAGGCTATTCTTGGTGGCTGATAAAATCGGCGACACCACCTCCGGAACCTATAAATTTATTATATTATAGAGTTAACATTGCTACCCTCGTAGCTCCTAGCTGTAAAGTCTAAACAGGATATAATAAAATTTATAAGTCATAAGTAGATAAAATAAAATAAAACTATGAAAACGGATTATATCGCGTATATTGAATTTATAATACATCCCGACGTTTCGAACTCTTTACAGCGTTCGTGGTCAACGGGTGACCCCGAACCCCCCCCCCCCCCCCCCCGTGGGCCCCGTTGACCACGAACGCTGTAAAGAGTTCGAAACGTCGGGATGTATTATAAATTCAATATACGCGATATAATCCGTTTTCATAGTTTTATTTCATGAGTAACTATCGCGGTAACCGAAGACAATATTAGATAAAATAAATAAAAATATTTTTATCTATATTTATTTATAGTTGTTACCGAGCTAGTTAGCCAGAGATCTGACTCTTCTTTAACATAACGACTCAATTATTTAATTGTCTTAAAAATAATTAATTGCCAATTCATTTCGGAGCCATAAAAAATGAATGAAACCTTTGCGCAGGAGACCGAGGTGAGTTGTGACAGAGGAGAGTTGTGACATCGTCGATTTTTAGGGTTCCGTACCCAAAGGGTAAAAACGGGACCCTATTACTAAGACTTCGCTGTCCGTCTGTCTGTCACCAAGCTGTATCTCCTGAACCGTGATAGCTAAACAGTTGAAATTTTCACAGATAATGCATTTCTGTTACCGCTATAATAACAAATACTAAAAAGTACGGACCCCCGGCGCGCGGGTCCAACTCGCACTTGGCCGGTTTTTTAGAAATAACGAGCTCGCAATAGCGCGCGTTTGTTAGTTCAAGTTCCTAGCTAACAAACGCACACTGTTGGAAGTTTGCTAACAGTTAAGAGGTTCCAAAAAATCGACAATGTCATAACTCTCCTCTGTCACTCACCTCGGTCTCCCCTACCTTAAAGTTAATATAATATCAAGTTGAAAAGAAGGTGACTACTGTGATAGTTTGGCCCCAGTCACGCCCCAGTGACGCCAGTCACTGTCAAATCCCACTCACCTCCAGACAGATAGCCATTAAGGTAATTCCTGAAGTAGGCGCAGACCATTACTAAACGTCTAATTTCAAGATGGTTGTGTTGTCTGAATAATTCAAAAGTAAATATAATAATTTATAATACATATGAAAAAAGTAAAATGTCTGTTGGAGAGGAAAATGTGTCACCTACGTTTTAGTGTCCGGTATTTTTAGGAAGCAGGCTGCAGACGTAGTACATGATGGATAAAATAAGTGTCCCTTTTTATCACCGCGCGATTGAAGGGATTGATACTTTCATATCACACTGTCTCGTATCACAACCGTGATTATATGAGGAGAAGTGGCAGAGACAACAAATAAGAAATTAGCTGTAACAAAACAGTTTATCTTAATGTTGGCCATTATTTACGGATTTTGAAGGCATCATAGAGGGTTTATGGTTTTTTTTATGATATAGGAGGCAAACGAGCAGACGGATCACCTGATGGTAAGCGATCACCGCCGCCCCTGGACACCCGCAACACCAGAGAGGTTGCAAGTGCGTTGCCGGGCCTTTAAGATGGGAGTACGTTATTTTCTTGAAGGTTTGAAGGTCGTATCGGTCCGGAAATACCGCAGGCGACAGGCGACAGTTCATTCCACAGTTTAGCTGTGCGAGGCAGGAAGTTTCTGGAGAAACGCACAGTTGAGGACTGCCAACCATCTGAGTGCCAACCATCTGGCAAGTGGTGAGGGTGGTAATGTTGTCGCATAGGACGATGGCGGAAAGAAGCGGCAGGGATTAATCCGAACAATTTCTCGGAGCACTCCCCGTTATACATGCAATAGAAAATGCAGAGCGAGGCCACATCTCTACGCAGCGCCAAGGAGTCAAGCCGATCCGAAATACGCTGGCAGTCGACAATTCGAGTCGCTCTTCGTTGGATGCGGTCCAGAGGGAGAAGCTGGTATTGGGGTGCCCCATGCCCATAGATGAGAGCAGTATTCCATGTGTAGGCGAACCTGCCTTATAAAGCTGTAGGCGATATGTGTGTAGATAAAGTATTTTAATTAATCACGATTAGCGAACAAGAGCAAAATTAATATCGCAAAAGCAATTAACTTTTGAAAACATGTTTACACGGGCAGCCGCAGGCAAGCGGCTTATCCAGAAAAAAAAACTCATGCATCCCTTAATAAGTTTTATCATGTACATAGTTTTTTCTTTCTATTAATTCAATAATAAGAGTTTCAATATTATAAAATGTTTTTTTTTATATTAAGGATTTTTTTTAATGCTCACCGCTTCGTCGTTTGCGTCGTCATATTAAAGTCAAGGTTCAAAAAAGGGGTTAAAAATTATTCTCTTATCCTTATTTATATTACAAAGCGTTTACTTACCTACTAAGTACTTAAATCATTTATTATCCTCAGGCAGGTTCATCAGAAGTAAAACAACAAACATTACCTAACTTAATTTATATGTTCACTAACTCACAAGAAAAAGGAAACTCAATCTATTGTTGCCGAATGGTAAGACAAGTGTCAGGCAAATCTTTAACATAAATGAAAAGGAAAAGCTATCTTTATTGTTTGATTACAGAATTACCGCTAGTCTTATAAGTAAAATAGAACAGCTCGACACAAATAAAACACGTAATATTCTAACGCGACACTGCTAAGAGAATCTGGGAAAAAATTATATATTCGACTGTTTAGTGTTTATATCATTTTTGCAAAAGATGTAGATGATGAGATTCTGAGCTGACAGATTTTGTGTGGCGGGATCCCGCGGTCATCGATTTGTATGATTGGCCATTGTTTAACTCTGGGTTTAATTTGTCTATTGAACGATCAATTTAAAAGTATGGATTGCTTCTCGGAACCAGCGAAATTTTGTGTAAACTAACTTCTAAAATCCAATAGTGTTTCTTGCCACTTATTTTTTTAATTATAGAATAGAATAGAAATAATTTATTCGTTAGCACACACAAATAGAAAATTATACAAAACAGAGAAACATAACAAAGAAAAAGTGCCACGAAATGGTCTCACCTCAGCACAGCTTAATTTATACAGCTTATTTTATACAGCTTGATTTTAATATCGGTACATTGCGCTTCGGCAATAATTTGTATGCGAATGCAATGCACGTATGTGGAAACGTTAACTTTTTCATAGTTATAAAATTATAATTAATTCCCTACGGACATAAATCAAGATGTAGGTAGAATAATTAACTCGCCCACCCACTTGCCAGCATCTAATTTCACAGTCAGCTATCATGAATGGTAGTTATAATATATTTTATCTGACACAGTTTCACAAACTGTCACCAGAGCCCTAGATAAGCACGAGTGTCATTCCACAACCGAAAAAGGCTGTGAAGATCCAATATAAGTGCGTTCTCCGATTACTTACAATTCGTACAAGTTTCAAGACACCAGTATGCTGGTTCGTCTGAGTACTCAATACGCACTCATTCGCACCGCGCATCGCGCACGCAATGGCAATGCGTACACGGCCAAACAGCCAGTAATCTTTGAAACCACTTCAATTAGAACAATGGCGGCGTCGGCTTAGACCAAATCTGATCGAATTAAAGATGAACTCAGCCTCTTCGAAGTCTTCAACTAAGTTGAAATTTGGTACACATACGTAAGTTTGTGACTTGTGACCCAAAGACTGACATGTAACGTAAACAAATGAATTTTAAACATGGGGGCCACTTTTGGGGGGTAAATGAGAAAATTAAAAAATAAAGTTGTTAAAACTATATCGTGTTACATATCAAATGAAAGAGCTCGTTATAAGAATCTCAAATAATTTTTTTTATAATTTTGACATAAGTATATAGTTTAGAAGTTATTTAAGAAAACAGCCAAAAAATTACCATCCCCCCCCTTTCCCTTTATCTCCGAAACTACTGGGTCTAATTTGAAAAAAATACACAAAATAGCTCTTTACCTATACACCACACACACACACCACACACACACACAGACCTAACCGAAAACCCTATTAGAAATGTGCAGTCAAGCGTGAGTCGGACTTAATTACTTAGTTTTTGATCAGACCCCTACGGATTTATTAAAGACATCTTACGTTTCACATTAAAAATAGGTACATTGTTAAAAATTGTGCAATGTACGGAACCCTTGGAACGCGAGTCCGATTCGCACTTGGCCGATTTTTACTAACAAACTAATTAAAAGATAAACTGCACGTCAAATGGCGGCAAAGAAAACTTTTTTCACGCATGTCACGCATCCGTAGTTTTGTTTTATTCAGAGACAAACTAGAGTGGGGGTCGATTGCCATATCGTTCGATACCAACTAACAAGCGAGATTTCTTAAAATTGTATGCAATTGACCGAATAAAACGTCATCTCGACTTAGATTAGATCAAATCAAATTTCTTTTCACATCACCTATTCGAAAAGGGAACTTTTCTTCCCTGCTAGGAGGGATCAAAGTGGCACTTTTCTGTTCAAGGACATTTTGTTGCCAGTATGAAATATTGACACAAAGACATATGAAATTAGTAGGCATATAATGGATTACAATTTCTTTATAATCGATTACGTGCATACAATTTTCTAAATTACATAATATTTTGTTGTAATTGTAAACAATAAATGTAATTAGCATATTTTAAATTAATTAATAGCATATTTAAATTAAGTAAATTAATTAATTAGCGTAATATTTACAAAGAAACGTAAAAAACATTAGTTTAATAATTTAATTTTTATTTTGAAGTTTTAGGTCTCCTTAAACGCAGCCATACTTGTCTATGCAATTTAAAAAGTTTATATTTAAAAAGTTTTGTACAAATATTTCACAAAGCATAATTATGCGGTTCTGTATTGTGTATAAATTTGTAAATACTTAGTTTAAATCAATAACTTTATAATAATAAATATAAGTGATATCAGTCTTCATAGTGTTCTTCCGAAGATTTGGTTCAAAGGGGTAAGAGCTAATTTGTTACCAGAAAAATCTACAAAAATAATGTACTTGATTTTCATTGTATCATTTTAGGTGTTTGCTGCTGTCTTTGAAAAGATATTAGGTACATAATTATGAGCTGTAGGTACTTTTAATTTGTCAGTACAGTCACGTCTGAAAATATCAATACGGTCAAAGTGTCAGAAGTATGTACCTATACAAAGGTCGTGTATACATATTTTGGCACTTTGTCCGTATCAATCTTTGCTTAAAACATAGAGTAACTTATACTAGAGCGGTACTGTCATAGTAAATTTTGTAACCCCAGTAAATCACTGCCATCTGTTGACACACTTTAAAACTGAAAATAAATATTTATAAAAATACGGTATAATTACACCACCACCATATTGACCCATGTTCTTTCACTGATATGCGTTAAAATTGTTAAATAACAAACGAAACCGTCAACGCCATCTATACGACTGTAGGCCGAAGCTAGTAGCGCCCTCTGAACGAGAATCAAATTTTCTTGATTTTCGAGGCACGTTTTTTCCTTAGACTGTATCCATCTATTACGGAGTTATATCTATCTTTGCTTAAAATAATAATGTTTTGAAACCTAATATATGTATGTAATTTCCTCATAGGTGATGTGAAAAGCAGTATTTGTCACATGGTAGCAAAATTATTTTCACCTTGGGCGTTAACACTTGAATCCCTCACTACGCTCAGGATTCTATGTTAGAATCCCTCGCTACGCTCAGGATTCTATTATAGAATCTTTCTCTTCGTTTAGGATTCAATTGTACGCCCTCGCCGTAAATATGTCATTTTGCTCCCTTGTGACACAATCTACTATTGTTTTTCAGAGATGTTCGAAATTTGAATGAAATAATATTATCGAAATCGATGTTATTATTTAGCAATAATAACATTTTCACAAATAAAGAATTTGCTGTAAGCTGTAACAAAACAGTTTATCTTAATGTTGGCCATTATTTACGGATTTTGAAAGCATCATAGAGGGCTTATGAAATGTGTGTAGATAAAATGATTTATGAAAAAAATGTATATAACATTTTTAATTTATAATAGATTACTTGATGACTTAAAGATACTCCGAGGCAACATATTCATATTATTTATATTATATATATATATATATATATATATATATATATACAAATAATTTTTCATTGAATTTTCATATTTTCACTAATTATTCATGTTTGTATTGCTTTATGATTTGTGTTGGGGATTTGCCCGATGGAAAACGGTAGAAATATATTTCTCCAGATTTGTACTTATTTCTACCATTTTCTCTGCGTTTTACATACACCATACACGTGTCGAGTTTACACGTGGCTTGTAAAAGTGCACGTGTACCCCGCTTAGGGATAAGTGCTACCAAACAAATTAAAGAAGGGCTTATGTTTTAAAAAATCTAACTTTCTTAGTCTTTAGCCTTAGACAGCACAGCAGTATCAAGAAAGTAATATTCTTTACGGAGCACAGTGTGTTAAAAACCCTCATTTTGTCGCATTCAGTTTTAATTTGAAAATGTATAGTTCTAATAATTTTAAGTAGCTCACAAGAACTCCGGCTTGCCAAAACTTTCTAGTTTTTATATTATCAGATGGCAAGGTTGACCCGGGTGTAGGTAAACACAATTCTCTGCGGAGAATGCTGTCCTGAGTATAAGTTGCAATATTATCTTATTTTCTCTTGATAGGTAATCGATTAATTTATTACCACATGTTACAAAAGAGCCACCTATAGTAGAATGGAAACCTATACAAATATCATTTTTACTTGCGGTATTTGGACTTTCCCGACATTGACTTTTGGTTTAATGGCCATAAAACCTTAACTGACTTTCCTGGCGATAACAACGTCGCAGTAGATAATAACGTGAACCCTAAAAATTGTATAGCCCATTGCAAGACTTGCGATGCTACTCTACTACTTTTTACGTTACTCTTAACCTGTCGTATGCTTAGCAGCAGATCTGCTCCATATATATTCAACCTAAAAATGAAGTTGTCATGATTGCTATTTGAATAGCAAATTTTTGACAAGCGCATATGAAAGGTTAACTCAAATATACAATATGAGTTTTGAAGTCGCAATTTTAAAATCGGAATTGTTCGCCATATTAATAATGCGCAATGTATACTACACATGCTTTAAAGTACCTATTACGCCAAATTTTCCAGTATTTACTTTTGCTTATCGTTAACTTATGTATTTATTTAGCACTACCGAGTTACTCACTCATAATTTGTAATGAAAATAATAAAAAGAAGCCTTTATTTCTAGTACAAAACTTTACAATAAATACATAATACATACTAATTCATAATTAAGTACATAATATTTCAATTAGGTAGAAGTCGCCTCAGCGGCGTAATGAGAATACCTACAACATCACATGTAGGTTCTATAAGCCTGTTTTACCGCATTTTAATATTTGTAATACGGATGATCAGTAAATTGTGCCAATTATGGTACCTACTAACATATTACCTACTCGTACCATTTTTTTTTTATGAAATAGGAGGCAAACGAGCAGACGGATCACCTGATGGTAAGCGATTACCGCCGCCCATGGACACCCGCTACACCAGAGGGGTTGTAAGTGCGTTGCCGGCCTTTAACATGGAAATACGCTCTTTTCTTGAAGGTTTGAAGGTCATATTTCCTTTTTGATTTGACGTACTCGGTCAATAAATTACACACCTAGTGTAAATGGTAACAAATAACATACATCTCTATATATAAACGTAAAAGTCCTAACTAACTGACTGACTGACTGACTGACTCACTTAAATCAACGCCCAGCCCAAACCGTTGGACCTAGAGAGCTGAATTTGGACTTGAAAAAGGGGTTGAATGTTTGTATGGAGATCATAAATTTTTTTGAGTGCGAAACTTAACACTTTGTATAAAGGCATATTATTAAAATACTAGAAAAGTAATTTCAGCGTTTTTGAAAATTCATCCCTTAAGGTGGTGAAAAAGGGGTAGAAAGTTTGTATGGAGGTCAAACATATTTTTAAGTGCGCGACTTGAATCTTTGCATAAGGGCATGTTATTAGAATACAAGAAAAGTGATTTCAGCGTGTTTAAAAATTCATCCCCTAAAGTGGTTAAAAAGGGGTTGAAATTTTGTCGTGGTCCTAATTTTATTTTAAGCTAGGTACTTGAAACTTCATAGAAATATATATAATTAAAAGAGAAAAAAACTTATTTCAGCATTATTGAAAATTCATCCCCCAAGGTGGTAAAAATGGGATTGAAAGTTTGTATGGAGTACAAATATTTTATTGAGTGCGGGAATTGAATCTTAGTATAAAGGCATATATTATTAGAATACAAGAAAAGTAATTTAAGCGTTTTTAAATATTCATCCCCTAAAAGGGTTAAAAAGGGGTTCAAAGTGAATCTATCACAAATGCTTTGAAACTTCTTAGAAAGGCATTGTATAAGATTCCAAAAAAGTTATTTCAACGTTCTTAAAAATTCAACCCCTAAAGGGGTTAAAAAGGGGATGTAAGTTTATATGTGGTACAAATTTTCTTTTAAGCTAGGAACTTGAAACTTGGTAAAAAGGGCATTATATTAAAATATACGAAAATTGATTACTTACACCGTTTTTGAAAAGTTTGTATTAATAGTTTCGGGAGCGAATTTTTTTTTAAATTGTGGACTTGTAAATCTTCTAAGAGGGACGAGAGGGATTATATCGGGGACAATTTTTTTCAGTTAGGGTCTTGAAACTTCGTAGTTTGTGAAAGACAAATTTCATGCGTTGTATAATTATTAACAAATGATGAACCGTCCCTGCTGATATCTTTTGCTGCATAATGTTGTATGATTCTATATTATGCTCATGTAGAATATATAACCACCAACATACAAATCCACGCGTACGAAGTCGCGGGCAACAGCTAGTAAAATATAATTCCTATACATTTCTAAAATATTGATGGCTCAGATCTCATTTAATTATAAAATTTTACAATTGGCCCATTATCATCAAGAAGGACCATATATTTTTAAATTGTGAGCTTTATCGGTGAGGTTATCAGTTTTTCCCCAGAATTTGCTATTACAAGTTATTAACTTCGCACAAGCTCATCGCGCGAGTCACAAGACAGATTTTATAACAATTAATATCAAGACTCAAATTAGATCACATTGATTGAGTCCCTCGGACAAATCCATTAAGAAATGAAAGGGTTTAAGAGGTCGCCGGTTTACAACTTCGTGCCAGCTTTAGCCTATTTTGTGTTCTTGCTCCCTAATACAGCTCCCTCATTGTTATCTGGTTTCGGTTCAGAATAGACATTTGATTATCTCAATTCATATTAATAATAAGCCGTTTGTTAATACTGAAGGAACGTAATAAAGTGTTTGATTGCGTGTTGTTTGTATTACATAAGTGCTATTAGCGTAAATAATTGCTAGTATTATTCTAGTTGTTGAATACTGGCTGGCTGGCTGTAGCCAGATATAGATCTGGCTTTCATCACATAGGTACATCTACATACGTATTAGTTGAAGTACCAAATGGTTCCATTGATGATGACGGACTAAGTAATATATCTAAGGGATTTGTTGTCTTCTATAAATTATAGGTTTTTTTAATAAAAGAATAATGATTTGTATGAAAATTAAAATAATTAATTTTCAATTTAGGCATACTACAATGTCTTTATGTAAATATAATAGTTGGTTTGCCTTCCTTAACCTATTTAAGAGCGTGAGGCATGCCTGAATATAGTACTTAACATTAATTTTGTAAGTGTATACCTAACAACAGCAAATTATTAAAATTTTGGTTTACAGCACATAAATATTTATCATAATAATTAACACATTTTGATTTATGTTCACCGAACCTGAAACAAATTACATAACGTATTCAGTGTAATTAATTTAAACTCAATAATCTGTTGTAAGCGCTCGTTAGATTAATTTATTACTTACCCAGTTATGTACACCGTATTAATACGTATAGAGAACGTGCATGAATTGTAGGGGGCAGCACAGGAGCCCCCTGTTTATTGGCGCGAAGTGTAAAATGTCAAGTTTATCCGCCATCTTGTGGGCTTCCGGTTTAGCCCAAAAGTTGGCGGAACCTACAATGCAGAAGAAAACGTACGTGAACAGGAGGGCAGCACTTGCTTTGGTGTGAAGTGTCAATGTACAGTTTATGTTTCTGACTGAGACCACAAGATGGCAGACCCTCCAACGTGCACGGTCCCTATTAATGTGAATACCTTTATCTTACCGGGGCTTCATAAATATGGAAGGAATTGCTTGACCAGGGGCCCGTTTCTCAAAAGCTGGTAACTTGTAATACAAGTGGAAGTCCCTTTCTAACAAAAGCTGTCAAAAAGTGACATCCGATTGTATTACAAGTTACAAACTTTTGAGAAACGGGCCCCTGATTTCATGTCTCGGCAATTCGACTTTACCATATATAGGTACTACTTTACATTCGTAGAACATGAGTTTTTATTGCAGTAAAACTAATATTAAATTGTTATTGCTAAGTGAACTAGGGTCGTAATAGATGATTTTACTTTATGCTCTAGAACATAATAATCAACTTTATGTCGTCTACGCACGAATTAAAGTCGAACCTTACGAGCATGAGAAGTGAAAAGTTTAATGTATTTTCCACGGCACGACACGCAACACTCAAAATATCCGCACACTGGTCCGAAGATATATCCGCTAATATAGAATAGAATAGAATGAGATTTTATTCGTAAGCACAAACAAACAAGACATATATACATATTTGTGAACAACACAGATACACGTCCTTGCCAGGATTCGAACCCGGGACCTCCTGCTAGGTAGGCAGGGTCACTACCGACTAGGCAAGTAGACCGTTAAAATGCACATGCAATACAAGCTTACATTGTAAGCTTTTAATATTGCCCACAGAAATAACCATATTCGGTTTTAAAAGTCTGGATATGAATAATGTATAAATATTTTGGGTTTCTCGTTATTCAACATAGGCAATAGTGATTGACAATGTCAACAAAAAGAAACGAAGGAAAATCTATTTGAAATAATGGTTAACCGTAAACGAAGCCCTAAGGCGGTAATAAATAAAATAAGCTTCTAGGTTATTGGTTTACGCGGGCTAGTTTCCGCAACTCGACGTTTCATGGGTTTCAAAGAGAATAGAGTGTATAGATGGTTATTGTCATAGTAAATTTTGTAGTCACGGTAAATTTACTGCCATCTTTCGACACAGGATTAAAAGTAAAAATTAAAATTAATAAAAATGTCACAAACATATATATATAGATAAATGGTTTTTATTTATTTATTTTAGAACGCCATATGACTTTGACCCATGTTCCTTCACTGATATGTGTTAAAATTGTTAAATATCAAACGGTGTGGCCAACGCCATTTACACGAGTATAGGCCAAAGGTATGGCGCCATCTATTCGAGCAAAATTCTTCTTGATTTTCCGAGGCACGTTTTTTCCTTATAGTCCGGTGGCTGGCTGCATGAAACCCTACCTGATAAAAAAAATAGAAAATGCCTACTGTGTGGGGGTAGCTGACTTGTAGTAGCTTCAACTGCTCTTGGTTGGCCGCGGCTTATCCTGGCAAATTTTGTGCAAATGGCAAAAAAATGGTATCTACAGAAATTCATCAAAAAAAAAACCTCATCGAAAAATGGAATGAAACTTGTATGTCAGGATAGCTGCCTTTGAGGGCAGTAAAAAAAAAGGTTCGGGCGGAGTACGTCACTTTCTGAGTATGTCACTTTCTGAGTACGTCACTTTCTTCTGAGTACGTCTCTTTCTGAGTACGTCTCTTTCTGAGTACATCGCTTTCTGAGTACGTCACTTTTTTAGTACCATCGCCCACATTGTTAATTGTACATCGGTGGATCTTATGCCTTTTGTAATAAGGCCCACCGATCTAGTCATGTCAATCTAGTCATGACCTTAGACCTACGGCGTTACCCGTCCCAAATTCTCGAGTATGTTTGCGGAAAATTTGCAAATTTGCGGTGTTATCGATGCAAACTAACTATAAATTACGAGAGCACCTCGGACTTAACGGGAAAGCAGCAGTAAACCTACAAATTAATAGGAACTTTAAAACCACGTTCCACGGTATAATGGCAAGATCCAAAGTAAACATACATAATGCCCAATACACCTCGAGTACATTGATTTGTCCAAGTGGTAATTTATTCAAGCGGCTCCTTTAATCCTCCCACGCCCGTGGGTCCGCCCGCTAAGTTTCTGCAAGTTGCAAGTCGCCGGACAAACCGAACTTGTAATCCGGCGGCGAATCACCTTCCACCGACCCCACAACTACTTATACCTACTTATAACGGATTCGAGGTCTTCAGACGTACATTTTTACTGAGAAATTTTGTTTTTATTATAAACTAGCGACCCGCCCCGGCTTCGCACGGGTGCAATGCTGATGTATTACACATATAAACCTACCTCTTGAATCACTTTATTTAAAAAAAACCGCATCAAAATCCGTTGCGTAATTTTAAAGATCTAAGCATATATAGGGACAGATAGACAGCAGGAAGCGACTTTGGTTTATACTATAATATATGTAGTGATCAAAAACATAAGTAAAGGTAATTCAAGGCACCGTGTGACAATTATTCTTTTTATTTTTATTTTTTCTTCGATTAGGTCTTTTACAAATAATTATTTAGTTAAAATAAAAAAAACCGGACAAGTGCGAGTCGTACTCGCCCACTGAGGGTACCGGCGTACTTTTTTAGTATTTGTTGTTGTAGCGGCAACAGAAATTTATACATCATCTGTGAAATTTTCAACTGTCTAGCTATCACGTTTCATGAGATACAGCCTGATGACAGACAGACGGACAGACGGACAGCGGAGTCTCAGTAATAGGGTCCCGTTTTTAGCCTTTGGGTACGGAACCCTTAAAAACCAGCCAAGTGCGAGTCGGACTCGCGCACGAAGGGTTCCGTACAATTACGCAAAAAACAGCAAAAAAATCACGTTTTTTGTATGGGAGCCCCACTTAAATATTTATGTTATTCTGTTTTTAGTATTTGTCGTTATATAGCGGCAACAGAAATACATCATCTGTGAAAATTTCCGTTCCGACAATTACGCAAAAAACGGCAAAAAAATCACGTTTGTTGTATGAGATACTTAAATATTTATTTTATTTATTTAAAAAAATACACAGAAAGCGAAATAAAAGCTTAAGACTAGGTAACAACAGGCGGGGTTATGGCTAAAAAGCGATCTCTTCCAGACAACCGTACGGAACCTAGTACCTTCGTAGGTAGGTACGTACTTAAAGCATTTCGATTCGACCTACTCAGCGAATCACATTGGTACGGCCTTTTTTTATTATTTAGCAATTTTCTTAACTACTCAATTTAATTTGCGAAAACGTAAGGAAAATGCCTATATTTGACCAACGTTTGCATTAAACTCAATCAGTCAAATCGCAAACAACATTTTGCACCGCTGTAGCTGGTCCGTCTGAAGATACCCTTACCGGACTGCCCTTAGGTCAAGTAATCACAATGAGTTCTCTGATCCAATTATAGACTGCTAGCTTTTAGACGCGAACCCAAGTAGTAACAAACGCACTTAAATGTATTTAACATCCCATCCTTAACAAAGTTTGGTAATTATTACAGTGGAAACTAAGAAAAGAATAAAGATCAACTAGTTGATAGTTAAGCTAAGATTACAATATCTTAAATGTGGAACCGACATTAAATACCAAGTAAGTTTCCCTTCAAGCGGATGTTACGGAAGCATTTGCTAAAACAAGAGTTCGAATAATATACATCATTATATTTATTAGTATTTTATAAATATGTGGTAGTTTATATATATTTTATTTATTTATGTAGTTTATAATATATTTCTCTCTCTGCACCAATTTTGTAGATATCTCCGTTTGGCCCTATGGTTGACTGGTAGAGAATGCCATTTGGCATTAAGTCCGCCATTTTGTACATTGTCGTATATATTTTGTGCAATAAAGTTTAAATAAATAAATAAATGAAATAAAGGTAGGTAAGTTTATTAAAAAGACGAACGAAAACTCCAAGCCAAAACACATTTTCTACTAGACGATTCCGACGTTGTCTTTAATAACGTACAAATAAATTAAATATAGCGGTAGACAATAACACTTTAAGGGAGGTCTATTCAATTATGTGTAATAGAGCATCAGACGTGCCTCGGGGTTAGACCTCTAGATAAGTGGCCTTTGGGACGAATCGGTTTCATGAAATCCTATCCAACAATCTCAAAAAGTAAAAGGATAGCTCCAAGCCGGACCATTCTTATAAGCATGTATGTCGCTATACGGTTATCCGCACTGTCCGCACCAAACAAGTCACTCATGTGAAAAAGCTAAACGAATTTAGTATTTTGCGGGGAATAAAGCTGAATTTCCTCAGTATTTTAATAAATGTAAAACTGTGTAGTATTTGGATATTTTTTTAATGTTTTTGGTACACACATTATGACATTATTCCTAACCTGGAAAAAGACATACCCCTTACTCCTTATCTCAGGATATAATTATTCTCTAAACCCTGTTTGTTATATGCGTTTTTAGGGTTCCGTACCAAAAAGGTACAAATGGAACCCTCATGGTGCGACTCTGTCCGTCAGGCCGACGCGACGTCCGTCTGTCTGTCACATGTCACACATGTCACATTCGAATTTTGGAATAGTTATGAACAACGTTAACCCAAACACATTGAAAGTATTATAATATTATTTAATTTTTATTAACTATGGGAAATGTCCTTTTATTAACTATGAAGGGGGCAGAATTTCGCACTCTAGTTATTAGGTCAAGTGGGGTACCATTTGTTGAAAAAGCGCAAGTTGAACATTACACATCACATCACATTTTTGGAGAAAAATGTGAAAAAATACCCTTTCGTGTCTTGGTGGGGTTGAATCGCACTAAATTGTCCCGGCCCCACACCGAAACTCTATTTCGTTTGTTTTATATACTAGAACTATATAAACTAATTACAGACCTAGATATACCTCATGTCATTGTATGTGCAAAGTTTAATTACAATCCAACACGTAGTTTTAAAATGAGAACGAATCTCCGTTTGTATGGGAAGGAGAAATTCGGCCGAGCTTGCTGGGGACTCTTAAGTAAATTGATTAAAACATTTAGGTGCTGTATGATTTATTACGATCGCAGACGAACAATTGGCAAAGTTTAAAATGTTGTCTCAGGTGTTTTACATATTTTGAGATTCGATTGTGAGTAGTTTAAATAACGGAGGCTTATTCTGATTGTTATAACAGGTTATGAATTTTATCTGGATTTTGATAAGTATATAATATATGTATGTATAGGTATCAAGTCGCATTATTGGTTAAAGCAATGCCAAATACAAAATCTGTCATTACAAGCAGAATAAGCCTCCGGTTTTAGCATTACAACGCGCCTATATGATACGCCGGGATGGAAGAGCGTATTAACTGTACCTCTTGGGTATTTTACAAATAAATAAATATTATAAGACACAGATTGATTGAAGTCCCACGGTAAGCCCAAGGAGTATCTATCCAGGGTAAGGGGTAAGTTATGGGTACTCAGACAACGATATATATAATATATAAATAATATATAAATACTTAAATGTACGATATATATAATATATAAATACTTAAATACATAGAAAACACCCATAACTCAGGAACAAATATCTGTGCTCATCACACAAATAAATGCCCTTTCCGGGATTTGAACCCAGGACCATCGAAACGCCCTCGTTTTATGCCATGTCCCTACATGGCATAAAAAAATTTACATGCCTAAAATAATTAGGTATATCTTATTTAACTTGAATGGACTGTGACTTAATTCATTGCTGTACCATAACTAGGGTATCTCTACATCACCCACCTATACAATATGGCACAAATTTAGTACATGTGTGTATAAGTACCTATATGTAGTCATACATATCTATACCTATAACCTACTGTATTTTACCTTTGTGTATGTGATGATGTGTGTGTATAAGTTCCTAATGTATAAGTAGGTGTGGTAGCTACTTATACACACCATCAATTTTTGCCCAACGAATATACGGAATATATTATAGGTGTAGATGATTTGGAAACAGCATTAGTTTATCTAAAATTGAAATTAAATATAACGGGTTTAATTCTAATAGCCTTCTCAAATTTAAAAAAATTGTAAATCGTATTGAATTTTATTTACCAGAGTTTACGATACATAAAAGTGGTTCTTCAGCATTCAGCAAGTAAGTTTAACATCACCACATAAATCCTATACTGAAACATAATTCTCTAAATCTTATTTCCAAGGCGTAGCGAGTGGCGTGAAATCTTCGCAATTCTTCATAACCAGGGTTTAAAGCATAACGGCATAATTTAACATGAACCTGTTTAAGTTAAGATCTTACGAACGCAAAGGTTTCAAAACATCTCATCCTAGCAACTCTCAGACATACTAATGACCGGCCGTGGCGTGTCCCACAAGTTAAATATAAAAATATCCTGTTGCGAATTTAATGCTTCATTAGTATGCGTTCATTTTAATACGTAAAATGAATAATGGATACAGTACTTCAGAGCCTGTAAGATCGGATGAAGTAGTCAAAATACAAGGGACTTACTACCTTATGTATTCTGAGATGAAAATGGTGTTTTATGAATCGGAGTTTGTAGACCCTAATTGCCGCGCTTGCGAGACTGTCCAGTCTCCAAGCCACCAACCAACCAACCAACGAAGTTGGTGGACCAAGTTGTTTACAATTGTAGCATATTATTTAATATTATATTATTATAAGATCTAAATAGAATATAATACTATTAGGCTTTTAAAAATACCATTAAACAAATAGCGAAGCAGTAGATAAATACGAACATAGTGTGTAAGCTTTTAAAAAATCTCTAAATATGCATAAGTAGGTACCCATAGGTTCTACGTTATATCTTCTATTTATGTACCTATATTAATTGAGGAATATATAAAAGCATACGAAACACGATTTTAAAGCTCAACTTTTCTGAATTTAATCGAGTTTGCTGCCACAAAAGGCTGTGCTCGTTTAATGGATCAAAAGATTTATTTCCATCTTAATAGGAGCACAGGCACAGTACTTAAGGTAGAAACGTTTCACATTTTGAGTGAGGTACAAAATTAAATTAAACTTAAACAGTACCCGTACCATGAGTCACTGACAGTGTCAAAACTGACATTTACTCTAACGTGTACGTAATTTACTTTCTATACATCTCGCTCGCACTAATGTGTCAGTCAGAGCGAGATGCATAGAAAGTAAGTTACGTTCACGTTAGCGTTTATGTCGGCGTCGAACTGATGGTAGCCGTACAGGTCATCTACTATGTTTATTGTGGTTTGTGGTGCGCTCAGTTAGCTCGTCAAGTCGTCAGTTCGCTCGTGCGTTCACTAGCTGAGGGAAAAAATCCCTACAGCTTCTTATATTTTTTAGGTACTTGACATGGCACAGTTGAAAAAAAGTAACTGTGGTTTTATGAAACCACGATGCAAGTGAAAATTCGTTTCGGATTGTAGGCATTTAACTGAAAATTTTCGGAAAATTATTCGATTTATGGTATTAAGATCGCGTTTTTAGTCTTAATTTTATCAATAAATATATTTTTTTATAAATAAATCAATCAATCAGTATCTTCTTTAAAATTATCTTACAAAAGTTCGCCCAAATAATGCTGTAATTCTGTAATGCGACATGCTAAAGACGGACCAACAATTTGAGGTGATTGAATAAAAGTTTCACTTTAAAAATCCAAATATCTAGGAAACACAGCAATTTTTTACATCAAATTATTTTTAATCAGACTTCCAGACTGTACCAGGCCTGTACCTTTTTGATTCAATCAAAAGACGCTAGGTAAAATATTTCACATTACGAGCACATACGAAATGAAATTTAACTGAAACAGGACGTCTGCTGCGGTGCGCTCAGTTGAGCGCTCGCTCGCGCGTACTCTAACTACTCTTAAATACAACTTGTCGTTTTTACTAACAAAATATATGCAAATGGCTTCACTGAAATATGATAATGAGTTTCCTGTTAAATTTTCTGAACCATGAGTAGGTGATTTTGGAAATGTATATTTGGAATCTAACGATGATCGGTCCGGTAAAAAAGTACACGCTCCAATTTTAGGTGTAATCAATTTCAATTCATTGTATCTGAGAATGTAATAATTAAAAAACAACCATTGTTTGCATGATTTATTGGGATATCATTGCATTATTTATTAAACTTCATTTAATTGAATATAAATACATTTTATGAATAATTTATTGATATTTAAAAAATTTAATAGTCTATCCATTCATCGCTCACGGACTCGATGACAAGATTATGTAAGCAAAGAAATGGGGGATCGATTCCAAGTTCCTTTTGTAAAATAAGTTTTTGGCAAAAAATGACATTTTTGGTACAAGCTTTCATCGCTGACTGTACGTTTTTTTCCACAGGCAACTAATACTCGAGACAATTCTAATAACCCCAAACACAATTAGGTTTCGTTGTTTTATCATAGAGTTCCTATGGCACCTCCTGTTTCCATTATCAGAGCAGCACAGTGCCAAAAATATGTAAACATGACCTTATTCCCATATATTAAGGTGGTGTGTACATATTTTTGACACGTTGTCCGTGTCGATATTTAATACCTTGACTGTACATTGCAAGTTAATAAAAAGCTTGTAATAAGCAAATTTGAAAGCATCAATTACCTATTTACCCAGCGAGAAACATCAAAAACCTTTACCTTTGTAAGCGTTAAATCAAACGCAGAGGGCAGACGCAATCATTTTCACTTGTAAATCTTGTAATCGCTGGGTTTGCGTTCCCATCGCTTTCTAAGAATAGACGAGAGCGGAACCCGTATTTATAGAGTAGGTAATTTTAGTTTTTTGCGAAGATCAAATATTACTACGTTGAACCAATTTTATTAAGTAGTGCCTAAATAAATAAACTCAGAAATCCGTCTAATTCAGAGTTTTCCTCAAGGTATATGGCGACGTGCCGCATGTTATAGGTACCAATATAGTATTAAATGAAAACACAAGATAATTGAAAACGATTTCAATCACATCTAAAAGTTAAAAAAATGATTGAGTAGGTATTTTGGATAATCACATCAAAATAAAGTAGGAGAGGTCCATTCCATATATAAATTATTTCAAATAAGTAAGTACATAACATACTTACTATAACTACTTGTATATACTATGTCTATGACTTAGGGCCTGTTTTACAATGTCCAAGTAAAGTATTGGATAGCTAATTAACAAATAAATTAACTGCCAGATAAAATTTCCTACAAAAAAAGCACTTTATCCAGCAGATAAAGCTTATTTGGAGATTGTGAAACGCCAACGATGACTTTATTCGTCAGATAAGTGGCAAGTAGCTTATTCAGAACTTTACTTAGACATTGTGAAACAGGCCCTTACTATAACAATTTAACGAAAAAGGGTTCAGAAAACGGTTGTTAAAAAGGCGTAGCGCATTTTTCGGTGATATCATGTTCCAATAAATTAAAATTAAAAAACATGAAATCCTCGCTCCCGGGCACGCACATCTCGCTGAGGCTTACGCTCAGTAAGAGTGAGAGAACAACTCGAACTTACTGGGCCTTAATGTTATATTACAAAATTTTAAATACGAATGTCATGAACAATTTTTAAGTTACATTCGGACACTTTAAAATTTCTAACTAACTATTGTACACCTGCTGTAGACAAAAACTAGAGCTTAGCCAGAGCGATCAGACAATCGCTTGCGCTACTACGACAACGAAACGCTTTGCGTCTCTCTGTTACTCTTCCATATTAGTGCGACAGTGACAGTTGCGTTTCGTTCGATACGGCCACTATCCCTGCGACCCTCCAGAACAAATCAAACAAAAAGGAACACTTAATAAATGAATGTCCAAGGTTTGCAGCTAAACGAATTAAACACGTTATAACATGTCAAAACTTATACATAGACGCGCATTATGCAAGAAATCCTCAGTACCCTCAGTAAAGAATCTACAACAGAAAGCTTTCACGAGTTCATTGAGTACATAAAATAATAATAATAATTGAGTAATTACTTGATTACATAATATAAATCTGAAAAAAATCAACGTTACAAACAGCAACACACTAAACTGTCCATCGGTGGAACTAATTACAAAAGGCATAAGACCCACCGATGTAGGTACAGTTAAAAGTGTGGGCGATGGTACCTAATCACCAAATAGATAATACTGCAAACCTTGATCTACCTTACCTTATTCCACTCCTTTATTCTTCCTTACTTTTCTAAATTCTTCTTCGCAGTGTATAGAGTTGGTCACACGACTACGACCGCTTCTTGCACTGTAAACACGTAGGTACAACAACACACACATAACACTTCACAAATTCACTGCATTTAAATATTTCCTGGATCACACAACTACACACCCATAAACAACGCGTATACCGATAGTGCGGAGTTTCTGGCAACAACAACACTTTACAGGGTGGAGGGCTGGTTTAGTTTTAGTCCGTAGGCGGCTGGGAGAAAAATCTCCAGCGCGTCGGGCATGATACCGGATTCCGAGTCGGCAGTATCTAATGAGACCTTACCTCATTGGATACCTCTGACAAAAAAAACGTAAGTGATTGGCGTGTTTGCTACGCACTCTGGACTACCTACTTGTGGCTGCTACTTCCGTAATAACTGATGGTTGATTTGATCATCCCACACAATATGCATTTGAGCTTGCTTTGAGCTCTGGTAGTACACACGAAGCTGTTGCCAAAAAGCGGCTCCTATACCTTTCAAGGTGCTTTCAAGTTACTACGCTCTCATTTTAAAACATGCTTAAAATAAACAACATACATAATATATGATAACTTTTACCTGCAATGGGTATTTTTTATTTATAAGTTACTAGCGACCCGCCCCGGCTTCTAACGGGTGCAATGCTGATGTATTATACATATAAACCTTCCTCTTGAATCAATCTATTAAAAAAAAAACATCAAAATCCGTTGCGTAGTTTTAAAGATCTAAGCATACATAGGGACAGACAGACAGCAGGAAGCGACTTTGTTTATACTATGTAGTGATGATTATAGTTTAGTTTGAATAGTTTAATTACATGAAACTTGGCATGAACATTTACGTACGTAACATACCTATATACAATGTCTGGTAGGTACTAGTTTTCGTTGGTACATAATTATATATTAGAGCGTAGAAGTTTTAGTACACACAAAACTTCTACTCGCTCTGGTTTCTTTGTAAGTAGGTATTACAATTTCTACCAGACATACTATATACTTGAATTTTCATGTTATTTCATATTCATATTCCTTTATTGATAAAATTACAAATTTTACATGTCATAGGTGTAATACTAATAGGTAAGTATATTATGTCAGTCAAAACGTCAAATTCATTCAATTAAGTACTTATTTCATAACGTCTTTTTTAAAATGAGACGGTAACTTCAATTGTATAGCGGCGGCTAGGTTCGGGTGACTTAAGTTTTAAGAATTTTGTGTTCGGGATATAAACCTACTTAGAAAATAGTTATTTGTTATACAAGGGTGCAAAGTTGTATTTTACCCGCGAGTGTGGAATTGATACACGAGTAAGCGAAAGGATTCTATAGTTGAACCACGAGCTAAACGAGTGGTTCTAAAATAGAATCCTGAGCGTAGCGAGTGTTTCAACACAGGAGAAGTAGAATACATTTGCACCCGTGTGTAACACAAAACTTTTCCCTCACTATAGCGAGGAAAGTGCAACATCCACAGGCGTTAGATCATCTTCATCACTGGAATCACTCATTTT